>NC_054829.1:28764373-29067403 GCF_018345385.1 Vulpes lagopus
TTGACTATTGGTGAAAAGTCCTATGAAAACAATCACTTGTGACTGAATATCAATAGGTAAGTTATACAACATACTGTTGCCAAAATCAGATTAAAATCCACATTACCAGATTAGATGTTAATGTTTTTCTGTTGGTATTATATAAGAAATTAGGAATACCGATATTCTTACTTTTACTGTTGTCGAGTTTCACAATGGCCTGATTCGAAATCTCTAATATAGGTCTATTTAATCATTTTTATTTCTACTTTAAGGACAGGATACATTTGAGGAGCATAACAGACTGGTCTATATAATAGAAAGAGTAGCACTATTAAGCATTTCCCACATGCCAGGCAGTGTCTAAGCATGTTATATATAGCAATTCCTTCCATCCCCACAATAACTCTGTGAGATGAGGAGGCTGAGGCTTCAAGAAGAGAAGCAGCTTTCCTACAGTGGAGCCCATACATGTGGGCAAGGGTGTCCGAGTTCATATCATCATGTTAGATCACCTCTTGTCTTAGAGTATTTGATTTTAGTACTTTAAAGTACACTTTCTAGATTTCATCCTGCCACACTGCCAACATTGTTCAGCTTAAAAATAAAACCAAATCGTTGGAAAACTCATCAATACCTCCAAGTTCATGAGAATAAAATCTGTTTACAGTTTATGTATGGCCATATGAATGGTCAAGCAGTATCTTGTTTGGTTGATACATTTTAGGAGTATGGTATGTAAGAACAGCCTAGAAAAATCTCTTCTAAATTTCCAGAAAGGACTGTAGCAATTAATTCTAATATAAACAAATATTTACCAATTACTTGACAGTTTATGTAATTTTTAAAATGAGAACCAAAACATGTCCCCTCTCACTACCTTCAATCTTCCCCAAAGCCCAAAAAAAAAAACCCTAATAAATGATAAAAACCAACTCAGTATAAATTCTCCACACATTTAAGCAGTTTAGTTTTCCTCTTATTTCATTCTAAACACAATGAAACTCAAAAACCACCCCTACAATGTTCTTCCTTTGGAAAAAAAAAAGTCATGTTTATTCCATCGAAGTATGTGGAAATTCTGAGTTCGTTATCTGCTTCTTATTAATATTCAAGGACGTGTTTTTATTTTTTTAAATACAAGAACACAGAAGATGACAAAACCTGGAATATGGAAAAATAAGGGCTTGTATTTAGTCAAAGATCTGCACCAAGAAATAAATAAAACCTTCTATGTAACTTTTCCTACAAATCAGGACACCTCATATTCCCTGTGGAAAGGAAATGACATTTTAAATACAAAGACATAAGGACTTACTATGGCTCTTGTACATATTTTTTTTAGTATTTAAATTTCCATAGTATTTGGAACAGCAGTATTTTTCTGCCATAGCATGTTCATTCTTAAAGTTTATTTTAATGACATCTTGAAAAATTAAACGATATTTTAAAACCCAATGGTTTCTTCCATGTCGTGAACATTTGTGGTATGATTTGTGTGAGAAATCACTAAAAGCATTTCAAGACTTTTATAAAAAAACAAAATGATAGCTATATCATCAAAGGTTCAAGGGAATCTAATTACTATATTGTCACCAAATGGTGATAATCACTTCAGATATAATTAATTATATTTAAGTGTGATAGAACATTTTCTTCTTTAGGTACTAAAGATCATTTTTTTACATTCCAATTACAAATTAATCTTTATTAGAAACAATACCAAAGGAAATAAGAGAATATTTACAAGATATAAGTTTGAATATAGGGAATGGGGCAGCGGATTAAAAAAAAAAGCTCATGATGGCACCAACAGAAGATGCCAGAACTCTTTCAATCCTCTCAAGAACCAGATTCCATAATAAGCACAACAGAATAAATTTACTATTCTGGGTAGGAGAAAACAGCAAAAAACAGCTCTGAAATAAATAAAATAGCCAAAACACACTGACAACATAAAATCACCCACTAAATTTCACACAATTTCCCATACATCTCAAATAAATAAACTATTACTTTAAACAAAACACCATCACTGTTTCATAGGGAGTATCATGTATCCACGGATGGACACTAAATGCCAACATAAACTACAAACATCAATCTAATAAACTTTAAGTGTGAAGCTAAAAGAAAAAAAAAAAGTTAATGCCTGATACTTGAGTAAGCAAGGAAAAAAACCAAAGAGACAAAAAAGAAGCACAAGTTTTCAAAGCGTGTAGTCAGAGATAAAGTAATATTTGGAAAAATCTTATATTACAGATTAAGTGATCTAATTCTGAAGGCTCAGTGGCACATGCCACATACGAGATGACTATAAATGGTTTGTGACCTAATAAATTTCTACATTTTGTTGTCACTACTGTTGTACAAGGCAAGAAGAGAATGGATTTTTATTATTCCTGGTAAAACATTAGGTGGTGGCAATTGACTTAGGAAAACTCCAGGCCAAGAAAAAATTGATATATTCAAATAATACACCTGAAAAAAAACTTTCTTAGTGTGCAGACCAAAACCTTTTCTGAGACTACCATCTCCTTCTACATGGAAGAAAGTTTATTTTCTTAACATCATGAAAGGAGGGGTAGTAGCACAAAGCATATATGAGTAAGTACTACTCTAATCAAGAAGAATGGATTGAAGAGGAAACCTCTTCCTATAATTTACTTACCTCCACTGCCTGCATCTTGCTCTTCACCTTCAGGAAATGCCACCTGGCTTGGCAAGCTATTCCTAGACCGAGTGACTGTCTCTAACTGGGAAGCCCGGCCCAATAAAGATAGCTCATCTAGCACCTCTCCCTCTTTGGCCTCAAGATCTGATTTTGAAGTGGTTAAAGGTTTTATACTTTCGGGCGCCATCAGCCTATTGGAGTCATTCAAACAAGCCACTGTGCCACTGTCCAGGCTCAACACCCGGGCCCGAGTCTTGGCACTATTTGTGCTGGAAGTCCGACGTGTTGTCCGCTTTTTGCCAGTTCCTTCAGGACCCAAATGGGCTTTGTGTACATGCTCAGAGTCAGTGCCCCTTTCTTTAGGGACATGTTTGGTCTTTAGGGCACTGTATCTGCCCTCAGGAGACTGACACGAATGAGAAGTGGTGCTAGAAGAGCTATCACTGCTGAACTGGTGGGCAGACTGAACACTTGATGCTCTACTCAAGTCACTTTGGTCGCTAGAGTCCTCATCGTGACAGAATATAGCACTATGTGGCTTTGTACCAGCAACACCTCGAAAGGAAACATAGTCCCTATGCCGGCTTGAATCAAAACTGCTGGCCCGCTTTTTTCCTGTCCGTCTCCGGCCCGACTTATGGGCAGAGGCTGTTCGGTGGATCAAGCTAGAGGATTTAGGTCGTACGTCCCCTTCCTTCTGTTTGCCACCACCCTCTTTCCCAACTTTGGAGTCCATTGAAACAGCTGGCTTATCACTCTGTTCCTCTTTGTTTTCAGCAGTTTTGCCAAGTGGTCCGTCCCCCTGTGAAGTAAACTCATTTGCATGGGGGTTTTTATTGGCTTCTTCAGATGCAGAGGTGCTGAGCCGTCTCTGATTGTGCATATCATCAGAGGTACTGGAATCCTTGGCCTCTTGAACTCCACTATTTGTACTCACTTCCAAGGCAGTCTTTTCACTGCTAGTCCTTTTGTCACTGGTACAGTTACTCTTGTCTTCGGGGTCAGCACAGCACTCTTTCTTCCTACCACTTTTCTTTCCTACTCTAGGAGACTCCTCATGCTCTGACAAGATGCTCTCTATGTGAGTCGAGCTGGTCTGCTCACTTTTGTAGCTGCTGACGGTACTGTTGGTGTCGCGGTCCGTTCCACTACAATAGCTCTCTGTTGACCCACTACTCCGTGTACTGAGGCTCCTCAGGCTATCCATGCTTTTGTCTGCTTTCAGAGGTTTGCTCTTCCCACTTTTTGTAGGTGGCTGAGAATTACTGCTTTTAAGCTCACCAATGAGCTGAAATTCCCCAGATAAACAAGAATTTTCCACTAAGGATTCTTTGGATCCAGAATGAGGTTTGGAAGATTCTAACTCACTAACTGGATCTAAGCCTCGTCTTTGCTGATAGAGAGGGAAGTCATTCAGTGAAGTGTCCGGAAAAGCCACAGCAGAGCTAGAAGTCCGTGGTACACCTCGTGGCCGGTGATCTTTCCTGTAAGAGTGTGAGTGTAAAGGGACAAGAGAAGCTACTTCTGTGTCACAGGCATTGGACAGAGACTGATCAATGTGGTGGTGATGGCTGTGACTTGGCAAGCTCACTTTGTCACTGAAGTCCCTTGGTAAGTCCTGTCCACAGGAGGATAAGGAAGGCTGAATGGAGATGAAGGAATCATTGGAGACCAGACGAAAGAGCTTCCGATCAGTTGCCAGATCTGTTTCAAACACACATTTGAAAATGTTAACACACATCTATCATCTGCTTTCCCTACCGTTTAACCATCGAAAGAACTCACAGCATACAATAAATCGAGGAAAAACAATTTCCCAAGTAGCTCACTGAATAAAAGTTGGCCTGTCATTCCAAAGAGCTGATTTCTATTTCATAGCTGCACAAAGAAAGCATTCTATTGACAGAATGAACTGAACTTCCAAATTCTCGAATGGCCAAAGAAAAGGTTCCATAGACTATCAACAATAAGAGGCAACATAGGATTATATTTAAAATAGCCCTGGATTTTTTCTTTCTTAAAGATTTTATTAGAAGTAATCTCTCCAGGGGGCACCTGGATGGCTCAGTTGATTAAGTGTCGATCTTTAGCTTGGGTCATGATCCCAGGGTCCTGGGATGGAGCCCTACATTGGGCTCCCTGCTCCCTGGGGAGTCTGCTTCTCCCCCTGACACCCCTCAACTCCTTGCTTGTGCTCTTTCTCATTCATTCTCTCTCTCAAATAAATAAATAAATAAATAAAATCTTTAAAGAAAGACAGACAACTGAACAGTCCCCCAAGAAGACCTGATAAGATCTTGTTATTCACAATGACCGAAAGATTAAAATAGTTGTGGAGCAAAATACTGCATTTTCTCTTTCATCATTGATGCAACAATTACAAAATGCCTCATGAAAAACTACATTATCCTTATATATCTATAAGACTATTCCTTTAACTCTCAACTTAAGGCAGTGATTAGTGACTTGAATTACTGTATGTACTATGTATACAGATATAAATAAATCCACCTACCTATCTACATTGGTAATTTATCATGAAATACAGCTTGGCAACTGAACTGCATAATAGCTGACTTTGTATATACTTTTTGACAGACAAGGATGGCTGAATTTGCTATTAGTTCAATAAAAAGAAAAGTTACTATCTTATTTATTATAACTGCATAGAAATAATACAATGATAGATTCTGTAGTCAAGCAAGACTCTTCCGAGGAGAATCTCAATAATAAAAGTATATCTTTCTCCCGAAGATTAATATACAATAAAAATGAATTATTAAAACTGTGTGTGTAACTTTTTAAAAATCTAAATCTGGACTAAATTTAAATAATTAAAAACTGAGAAACAGACTCTAGAATGTATCACATAAATGATTTATAAATGACCTACCAGGCTCTATCTTATGTTTTAAAGTCTTCAATTTTATAAGTAAAATACATGTTCTTTATCATTTCCAAAACAGCTGCCACTGTATTTAGTTCTTAGATCTCTAAATACCAAAATTTAAAATTTAGCATTGTATTTACTTTTTGTAGTATTAAATTGTAAAGCTATTTCTAAAAACTCTATAACCTTCATAAAAATTATGAAAAGTGTGATATTCAAATTTCAAAGTCATGAATTTTATAGAACTTAACTGAACAAGTAGCTAAAAACCACTAATTCTAACACACAAGACTTTTTTTAAAAAATGCTAATAATCAAAACTGATTTCCTTCTAAGACATTACTAAACCAGAAACTAAGTTTTTCATTTAAAAAGACATACCCAAAATAACTTTAATATATGTACTTTACTCAATGTTGCTAAATATACCATAAAGATTTAATCATGTCAGGAAGAACCTTAGGTGGTTTTAGGAAATTTTCAAGTAACTATGCTTGCTTAGACATTTTTCTTACTGATAACAATGTCAAAGAGGCTCAAATCAACACAGAGATACTATTTTTTCATCCAATTAAACTTCTTTTTTCAATGACTGCTACCAGTGATTAGGATAAGAAACGCATGTTCATCATGGTACAAACTGGTGTAACTTCTATAAAGCAATCTAACAATATGGCCACAAGCCTTTCAAAAGTATACTCACTCATGATCAGTAATCTATTTTTAGAAATTGCTGCTAAAGGATAAAATCAGGTATATACATAAGGTTTTAGCAAAAAATTGTTCATTTCAGGTTATTAGAAAACTTCTTAAAACCTAAAGTTTTAAGTATGAGAATGTCCAAAAAAAAAAAGATTGAATAAATTATCTATTAAAATATCACAAAGGTACTAAAAATGTTTTCAAAGATTACATATGAGAAAATACTTAAGTGAAAATGATAGTACTATATAAGATGTATGGTTCCAATCTATAAGAGTTAAAAAGAATATTAAGAGTATATTTGCATATGTTTGTAGGAATATTAAAAGCAATATATTTTGCTATAAAAATTAATAAAATCCTGACATGCTACAACACGCTAAGGAAGCCAGACACAAAAAGTCACATATTCTATAATCCCGTTTATATGGAATATCCAGAGTAGGCAAATGCATAGAAACAGAAAATAGATCAGTGGTTGCCAGGGGTTGGGGGAAGAAGAAATGGGGAGTGTAATGGGTATGGGTTTCTTGTTGGGGTGATAAAAATCTTCTGGAATTGGACAGTGGTGATGAGTGCACAACTGTGTAAAATTACAAAGAAAAAAAAACCCACTGAGTTGTACACTTTAGAAGAGTGAATTTTACAGTACATGAATTATAGCACAATACAAAAATAATTTTAAAAAGTGATACACCAAAAAAACCAAGTTATTTCAGTGCCAAAAGTATGAATTATTTTCCTCAAATTAACCATCTTTTCTAAAATTAACATATGTTCCTTTCATAAACAAAAACAAAAACCACATTTTCCTCCTCTCTTCTGGATCATCTCCATCAATTACAAAAAACAAGCTGTTCTCTTATGCATTCTTACAAAATCCAAATCTCTCCTTTATCCTCACTTTCCCTGCTGATTTTCACACCTTGCATCTCTGATCCCCTTTACACAAATTTACCAAGAATAGTCTGTATTCACTCTCTTCAGCTCTCCTCCTCTAATTCTGATCCCCATCATGAATATGCTCATCAAAGTCACCCACAACCTCTGCCCTGCTAATCCCATGGTCAAGTCGTATCACCTGGTCTATGACCAACGTTTGACAAAGCTGAGCACTGCACTTTCCTTGAAAAACTGGGATATAACACTCTAGGTCGTCTGCGCCCTACCTGGTGTTCCTACTCAGTCTCCTGCACCTATTAAACTGAAGTGGTTCAAAGTTCAATCCTAGCAGCTTCTCATTTTTACATCTACACTCCCTCTTTTCTCTCATCCAGTATTCTGGTCCCATGATAACTAAAATTCAGAAATACTTGTATCTAGGTTCCTCCATCTTTTACCCAGCCCCCACACTCATATGGGAATAGGCTGAAGTACTGATTTTGCGTAGGGAAGACATGAGTGCAACTGGAGAGGGAAATGATAGATAGTCCCTTCTTAAAAGTAAAAAAGCAGAGCATACATCCCTACATCGTTGGTTCACTCTCAATCACTCTGAATCATGTTGATACAAAGATGAGTGCCAACTAATCACTAACTGCCTGCCAATCAAGTAAAATATCACTGTCCAGTAAACCCAAACCAGCCAGAGGACCCCAAGAGCCCTAACTGATAATGAAGCGAGAATGAGCATCTGCCACTAGGTGGTGCCAAATCATAGCCACGACCAACAAATTTGGATCAGGGCAGCCAGGACACCTAGCAAGGACACCTAACCTAGGCTAACCATGCAGGCTTGCCCACTTAGTTTATGAACTTCATCATAAGCCAACCCACAGCTGACATGACTAGAGACTAGATTTTTTTGGTATTTATACACTGAAAACTCCTAAATTTAACACCTCAACCCAGACTTCTTACCTGAAATCCAGACTTACCTAATTATCTACTAATTATTGCTACTTAGAAGTCCAACAGCATCTCATACTGATGCTCAAAACTGAACTCCCTATCTTACCCTCCTCCCTGCTCTCCCTGCTCCTAAATCTGCTCCTTCTCAGTTTTCCCTCTTCCCATCCTCCCCATCACTTAACCCAAAACCTTTCAGTAATCCATGAGTACTATTTCTCTCACATAATATATCCAAAGCCATCAACATCAACATAGCCTCTCATTGATTATCTTCTATCCACAGTCAGACTACTTCTTCTGCCCTGATCTGTGCCCTGTATTATTGCAATCATCTGCTAACTGAGCTTACTGCTTCAGCCTTTGCCCCTTTTAATCTCAACATAGAAGCTACAGTGATTCTATAAAACTGTAATTGAGATCATGACACTCTTTCTGCTCAAATCCCTTTAGCAATTCCTCATCTGACTGGCAATTAAAACTATGATCTTTTTTTAAAAAAAATATTTATTTATTTATTCATGAGAGACAGAGAGAGAGAGAGAGAGAGGGGCAGAGATGTAGGCAGAGGGAGAAGCAGGCTCCATGCAGGAAGCCCAATGTGGGACTTGATCCCAGGAATCTGGGATTATGCCCTGAGCCAAAGGCAGATGCTCAACCACTGAGCCACCCAGGCATCCCAATGACCTTTCTTTAAAAAAAAAAAAAAAATCTATTTGAGAAAGAGAGGGTGCAAGGGAGAGGCAGAAGCAGGCTCCCAGGATGAAGACCTGAGCTGAAGGCAGATGCCCAACCAACTGAGCCACCCAGGCACCCCAAACCACAATCTTTAAAATGGTTTACAAGACTATACGATTTGTCCCCTCACTTACTTCACATCAACCACACTATTTTTCAAATCTGACAGGCATATTATTACATTAAGACTTTTGCCAATAGTATTACTTCTACTTAGAGGCAGCCTCTCTCCCCACCCCCTTGAATATCCTGATAGCTCACTTCTTCACCTCCTTCAGGTCTTTGCTTTCTGCAAGGTTTTCCTCCCTTGACCACTCTATTTAAACTTTAACACTCCCCAGCCCCCACCATTCCCTATCTTCTGTCCCTTCTATTGCATATATATTTGATTTATACTGGTATGATTCCATACCAGTAGTATGGAAGCCACATAAAGATAGAATTTTTTGATTGTTCACTGATTTATTTCCGGTACTCAGAATGGTGCTCAGACCATATAATGAATACTAAATAATATCTGTTAATTGTTAACTATGTTATCTATGTGTTAAATGTTATCATATTAAAATGATAGAAGTTCCTAAACTGTATAAAAGTTGTGTAACATAGCAATTAAAAGCATGATTCAAAACTAGATTTCAGGGACGCCTGGGTGGCTCAGCGGTTGAGCATCCATCTTTAGCTCAGGGTGTGATCCCAGAGTCCTGGGATCAAGTCCCACATCGGGCTCCCTGCAGGGAACCTGCTTCTCCCTCTGACTGTGTCTCTGCCTCTCTCTCCGTGTCTTTCATGAATAAATAAATAAAATCTTTAAAAAAACCAAACTAGATTTCAATTATAGGACTGCCACTTTGTAGCTGTGTGACTTTGGGGAAGTTTCTTATAACTCCTTTCTAAGCCATAATATGTTTATATGTAATGTGCGAATCATATTATTAACAGCAAATGCTTACAGTGACAATTAATGGTGTGAATGCATATAAAATGCTTAAAAGAAGACCTAAACTAGTGGCTGACAAACTGAGACCCATGGAGCCAAATTGGCCCTCTGCCTGCTCTTGAATAAGGTTTTAGTGTAACACAACCACGCTTACCCATTTATGTGCTGTTTATGGTTCCTTGCACTCTACAATGGCAGCTGGGTAGGTGCGAGAGAGACCATATGGCCTACAAAGTTATCTGACCATTTATAGAAAAAGTCTACTGACCTCTAGCCTAAATAATAGTGTGTGCTCAGTGAGTGTTAGACATCACTATCTATGTCAATATGTATCTGCATGGGAGGTCTGTGTGCATGTAATTCCCAACCCAATGTACTACAAAATTCTTAAGTATAGTACTTTCCAGATACAAAATAAAGAAATATGACCCTAAAAGCAGTGGCACTAGCCCAAGATCATTACCTAATTTTTGAGACATTCTGATGATTACATATCACAGAAAGGGACACTGTAATTCTCAAACTAATCAATTCATCTTAGCCTTTTATAAGAAAATAATTTCTATATTATACAGTATATGTTTAGAAGTTTTTTTTAGAGGGAGAGGGCAATGTCAGCAGTAGTTGTCCACAAAAGCAAATAAAGGACAGGATACTGCAATTCTAAAAAGCAGAGTTACAACACAATAAACTTATATTCCAAGTATCAGGAATAAAACATGCTTATAAGAACTGGACCAGGATAAAATATTAAATTAATAAGAAAATATCATAATTCAGTAATCTATTTGTAACTTCATAAATTTCCTGTACTTAATTACAAAATTTATCAGCCTGTCTGCCTTCCAAAAATCACACATCGGCTAATAAACAACAGGTCAGAAATAGGGAAATGGGTTTCTGTCTCACTGATTATGTAACTTGGGATAATCTCCATTTGGAAATGGGATAACATATCCATCCTTTCATGTCTGAAAATTAAAAATGAAACATAAAAATGTAGCAGGTCTTAAAAAAAAAACTCCATTAAATCCAAAATACTCATTTATAATGGAATTGAATACGTAGGAGGAAAAAAACATTTAAAAACCAAATTTTTATTAAAAATCTGCTATAAGAAGTACCATGTTGGAGGCAGACATGGTTTCTTTTAAGTCCAAAAGCAACTTATTTCTCTACTAAAATATACTGTTGGGCAAGATATGGAGCAATTGGCATTTAGAGGTCATAATAGATGGAAAATAACAGTTTTACTAGGTTACTAAACTAGTCAAGATGCTCTGACACACTACAGACTGGCAGATAACCTCCTATCTCATACTCACTCCAAGGCACAGACTCATAAAATTTTTCTCTCCATGTCTACTTGGCAGAACATGTGTAACTGAATTCCATTAAGCTAAAAGTACTTATAACATTGTTTTACTATTATCCTAGTTAATTTATTTTAATATTTCTTAAAAATATCATATTGAATTATTATAAACTTCTGCCAAAACGTGAGTGGCATATTCTACGAACTTATCCTGGCCACTACAATATATAACATCAGTGTGAAGTATTCTTACCTTGTTCTTCACTTCCTTCCTTACAAAGACTAGAGCTCTGGCCCAGACTTAAACTGATATCATCAGAAGTCTTAGCGGTGTCTGTATCTCCTACAAAGTTAAGAGAAACATGTAAAAGCATTACATTAAAAGTAAAGGCTGCAGAGTGTGGCATAACAAGAAAGGATAGCAACTGCTCTAGCGTACTATATACTATACTACCACATGATGCCTACTAGAGTAGTTTTTGTATACCAGGCGTTATAATAATGGATGATGCACTGAACTAATAGGAAGCATCATGGACAATCAGACCACATCTTTATTCTCACAGCACTATAAACCAAATAATAAAGAAAGCTTCATACTGTTAGCTAATAAAACTTTCTTTAAAAAGACACACTTTAAAAAAAAAAGACGCATTTTTTAAAAAGAAACAAATTATGTTATAATAACTTGCAGCAATATAAATTTCCTTCCCAGGGAAAATTATAAAAATTCCCCTAAAAAAGTATATGGTAAAAAAATTCATCTGAAATAGTGTATGTAAAAGGCTATATAAGATTTACAAAAAACCACTTTCCCTCTTTTTTACTATTTCATTTGAACTCCAATTTAAAGGTTTCACATTAAATTACTCAGTTATATGCAAACTTCACCAAAACCCATCAAAGTATTTTCCTTCAAGGCAAGGCAGTTTCTTATGAATTGCAATGTAATGCAAATGTTCAAATACATTTGTGAAATCCGGATGATGAAAAGAGAACCCAAATTTAAATCAAGTAACTCTTAGTGTAAGATACATATTACATCTACAAAATAATTTCAAGAATGATTTTTAATTACATGTGAATATATAGTACTCAGTTATCTTTATTACATCCAAAAATGAAATGGAAAGTCACAGGCAACTTTCAACTTAGATAATGTCTACCTTTAATAGTTGCTGCTGTTCCAAGACGAGAGGAACCAGATCCAATCTGAAAATAAGATATGAAGTAAAATAAATTAAAATGCTATGTCATTATCAACATAAACTAGCAAGATTATCAAGCAAAACTATCATATTATCAAAACATGCTATCAGTCACTTGTACCAGTATTAAAAGACACCGCTGGGCATGTTGTATCAGAGCTGCCTAACCTGTTTGTTGTCGCACATTCTGCATATACATTACGATGTGCATGAATGATGACACTGAATCCCTCTGCATGTTTAGAATTGATGGGGAGCCCACAGAGCAAGATGCCGCCAACATCAAGCAATACATGCCATGCAATTACTATCACTTTTTATATTGTGTTGTGACATGTTCATATTATAAATAAAAGCAGGGACACCTGGGTGGCTCAGTGGTTTTGAGCATCTGCCTTCGGCCCAGGGTGTGATCCTGGAGTCCCAGGATCGAGTCCCACATCAGGCTCCCTTGCATGGAGCCTGCTTCTCTCTCTACCTGTGTCTCTGCCTCTCTCTGTGCGTCTCTCATGAATAAATAAATAAAATCTTAACAAAAAAAAAAAAAGCAAAACTAGGTGTTGAGTCTATCTGAAACAAATTTAGACTTATCAGGGCACATAAAAAAAAAAGGTTTGGGACAAAACATTAACATAAACATATGTTACAAAAAACAACCTAACTCTTGCTGTCAAACCGTTAGTGTATCAATATACACTTTCCTGACTTCTAGACAAAAAGTACTTCTTTGCAGACTACTATAACATATATATAAAAAATTTAAAAACTAAAGGATTCACAAAAAATGATTGGCACTAACTGTAAAAAGAAAACTAAAATCTGTTGAGTTTTTAATGCTTATATTCCCAGATGATATAACACCTCCCTAAAATCTCAGCCATCATTCACTATACCACCATAAAAATCATAAAAATAAATACCACGATTCCACAAACACATTAAGGAAACCAAACATAACATGATAGTTACTAAATCCACAAATCTTACTAACTTTCTAGAACCTGTTTTCAAGGGATTTAAGAACACAGTCAAGCAAAGTTAATATTTTATAATACAATTAAGAGTACTCATATAATATTTTGTATTTTGCCAAATCTTTCCTTCCTTTAAGATTTTATTTTTAAGTTATCTCTACATCCAACTAGGGCTCAAACTCACAACCCCGAGATCAAAGAACTGCATGTTCTACTGACTGAGCCAAGTAGGTACCCCCCCAAATCTTTCCTTTTACTGATTCAACTGATAGAGGAATATAAAGTAAGAAATTTGTTCAAAATATAAGTTAATATTGAGTTTGAAGGGGCATGAGAGACTTTCTTGATCTGGACAGCAATTAAAGGGTGTATATATATGCAAAAACCCACTGTGCTACACACTTAAGTAGTACATACTATGCTATATAATAGTTATATGTCAGTGAAAAGGTGAGTAAAAAATAAGCATATACAAACAAGCTAGAACTACTACATTTTCATGCGGCCAAAAAAATAAATAAATAAGCTTTGCAACATTTTTTGAACTATTAAGCTTGATTTTTCCTAATTCCTGCTTTCAATTAGCTTTAAAGGCACTGCAACTAGACAGAAAAAGGTCAAAAAGCATTTTACTACAAAATAAAGTTTCATTCTCATCACACCTGCTAGACAAGTTATAGAACATATGTTATTTTTCAGCTAGAATAATATACATAACTTCCTAGACAAAAAAAAACAAGTAAGCAAACAAGCAAACAAAAAACCCCTAACTTTATATGCACATCCTTCTGGAAATTTAAGCTTAAGAAACAACTTTTGAATATGGGTATAGTAGTTATCTTGTTTGCCACTGCAAAGTGTTCCCTTTTCTTTCCTTAACAAGGTTCCCACTTTGTTCAGATGTTGGGTTATCTTTTGATCTATGAGAAGTGGCCCAGTCCCCGGTCTAGATATGTGTTCTGGTTCTGGTCAATGAACATGTGTGAGAGTCTGCTGGAGGGCTCCAGGGAAAGATCTTTGCATGTCTGAAAAGGAGACAATCAAGGACAACTCCGCCCGCACTGTTGCCTGCTTCTGATCTTTCAACAGGGTCATTCATGACTGAAGCTACTGTGCTCATCCCGCAATCCTTTTTTTTTTTTTTTTTATTGGAGTTCAATTTGCCAACATTCGGCACAACACCCAGTGCTCATCCCGCCAAGTGCCCCCCTCAGAAATCAGTGGCATTTCTATACACTGAGACTGAAGCAAGAGAAATTAAGGAGTCAATCCCATTTACAATTGCACCGAAAAGCATAAGATACCTAGGAATAAACCTAACCAAAGAGGTAAAGGATCTATACCTTAAAAACTACAGAACACTTCTGAAAGAAATTGAGGAAGACACAAAGAGATGGAAAAATATTCCATGCTCATCCTGCAATCCTGAGGGAAAAGCTGATCCAAGCCCTAACATGAATTGAGATGCTGAACAAATGCCACACATCCACCTCCAGACTTGGAGGACAAACATAAACTCTTATTTCTTTAAGTCACTTAATTAGTTGAGTTCTATTACTTGCTGACAAAAGCCTTTGAAATGGATACAATGGGTGGTTATATTTTACTTTTCATGCTTTTCTGTATTATTAAATTTATGCCCCTTTAATATAAAGGAGTCGGGACTATTTACATATGAAACAGAGGACTCAGGGCAGCCCTGGTGGCGGTGGCACAGCAGTATGGCGCCGCCTGCAGCCTGGGGTGTGATCCTGGAGACCAGGGATATCGAGTCCCACATCGGGCTCCCTGCATGGAGCCTGCTTCTCCCTCTCCCTCTGTGTCTATGAATAAATAAATAAAATCTTAAAAAATAAATAAATAAATAAATAAAATCTTAAAAAAAAAAAATCTTAAAAAAAAGACACAGAGGACTCAGAATACAAACTAGAGTACAGGGATCCCTGGGTGGTTCAGTGGTTTAGCGCCTGCCTTTGGCCCAGGGCGTGATCCTGGAGTTCTGGGATCGAGTCCCACATCAGGCTTCCTGCATGGAGTCTGCTTCTCCTCTGTGTCTCTGCCTCTCTCTGTCTCTCTCTCTCTGTCTCTCATGAATAAATAAATAAAATCTTTAGGGATCCCTGGGTGGCGCAGCGGTTTGGTGCTTGCCTTTGGCCCAGGGCGCGATCCTGGAGACCCGGGATCGAATCCCACATCGGGCTCCCGGTGCATGGAGCCTGCTTCTCCCTCTGCCTGCTTCTGTCTCTGCCTCTCTTTCTTTGTGACTATCATTAAATAAATAAATAAATAAATAAATAAATAAATAAATAAATAAATAAATAAATAAGATAGAAGAAGACATACAAACAAGACAATGTGAAGAGATTGGAGTGATGTATCTTTAAAAAAAAATAAAATAAAATAAAAAATAAAAACTTTTAAAAAAAAAAACAAACTAGAGTACATCCAAATAAAAAAATGCATTCGCAAAAATGTCACTGCAGAAAAACACCAAGTGACATTAACACTCATGATATATTCAACAAAGAAAATCAAATTCCAAACAGCATGCACACTATAATCCCAACTTTTTTAAAAATGGTTTTTTATTATGACATTATGGATGATTTTTTTCCTTCTGTTTCCTTTCCTTCACTAGCTATTTTTCTAAAAATGAGCACATTTAGAAAAGGAAAATTTTAAGAAAAAAAAAGTGGTCTGTACAAACCAAAAATGGTTTGGTTGTTTCTTCTCCTTGGTAAGTGCCATAGGAAAGGTCAGAAAGGCTTATAGGTGTCAGAGAAGAAAAATTTCTTCCAACTAAAGAACAATCAGGCAAGGCTACCTCCTCCATGAAGGCTTTGCCCCTTCTCTGGCTGGAAACAATTATTTTCACCTCTAAAATCATTAACCCCTTTTCTGTACAATTCCTATGACAATGATTACTTTGCATCTTAGATTTATAGTTCCCTGGTAGCATATATCATGTTTATGACTTTGGTCACTTATAGCACATCTACCCTGACATTGTAAACTCTCTGAGGCTAAGACCCACTCCCCATTAAATTGACTTGAAAACTATCCGGCACTGAAATGTTAGAGGGAAGACAAGTGACAAAAAGAAAGAGAGGGAGGTACAGGACAAAAAAAACAAGGAAAAAGAAAGGTAAAGGAAATAGAGAGTGGAAGATGGAAGGGAGAAGAGAAAAGGTGGCAAGAAGGAAAGAATGACCACAATGATTAAGACGTAGTCACCATGCTCAAGTTCATTATCTAGTATAGAAAACACTTACATAAACAATTATGATAATGTGTAACAAATGCTATATGATAAAATATGGACAAGAAACACAGTATGTCTACTGGTAATATCTCCACCAATATACAGAAAGGCTGACTCTACTTCTTCACTCCAACTACCCTAAGGGGGAAGAGTAATTATGTCAACCATTTATTTTGTTATAAACAGGATAAAACTAATACACCAAAATCTAAGTAGCATAGTAACTTTCAATATTTGCCCATTTTTATCCAAGAGTTAATATTTTAAGGAAAACCAAATTAGGTATGCTGCGCATTTATGTGCAGGCAAGCTTTAATAACACTCAAGATGGGAGTCCCTCCCTAAAGAAGTAGGGCAAGTTCCAAAAGACACAATGCTATGGTCGAGTTATTGAAGATGGCTGGTCACTGCTGTACCCTTTCAGCTGTCTTACTGAAAAAAAGGCAGGGGGGGGGGTAGTTTGGCTCTCCAAAAGATTGTGGGAAAAACATAGGCTTAATTCCCTTGGTAATCTGACATTGCCAACATCTGTCAGTATGGACAAAGGCCAGGGTTAATTAAGCATACAAAATATGCAGCCATATCTAAAGATTAAGCCATTTCATTCACTTCATGAAGAGAATGAGAAAGCAAGGCCAACCAAAAGAGGATCAAGGATAGTAACACTTCTCTTTAAACTAGTATTGTGAAAATTAAAAATTTAAAGGTATGGATCTAATTAAAATGTCATAACCCTTTGCAATAATGGTTCTTTTTTATTTTATTTATTTTTGAGAGAGAGAGAGAAAATACATACATGAGCACAGGGGAGGGGCACAGGAAAAGGGAGAGAGAATCCAGAGCACTAGGCTTGATCTCACAACCTTGAGATCATGACCTGAGCTGAAATGAAGAGACTGACACTTAACAACTGAGCCACCCAGGTGTCCCATTGCTATTGTTGCTGTTGTTTTTAACTCCAACATTTCCCATCTGTTTGTTACGGAAAGAACACAAATTTAAGGACCTATTTATTCTATACCATACTTAATCACAACTGAAACTGCTACCAAAAATTCATCCCCTTGGAAATTTGAATCATGAAACACAATTCAAACAGAGGCAAGTCTTCTATCAAAATATATTGGGGAAACAAGACCCTATTCAAGATTTTGATTCACAGAACATGGTGTTTTCCCTAGTACTCTTCTGAGACAGCATAGGGCAAAATAATGTGGAACAGTAGTACTGTGGGGCAGTCAGGGTAATTAGGTCTGCTTCTTGATCACTGGTTAAATGAAGAGCCAGGTCTGATTCTACCTCTAAAGTTATATTATCTATATAGATAAAGACAATTAGCACCCATTCACTGAAAGTCAACTATGCACAAGGCAGTCTATTAGGCCATGGAGGAAAGAGGAAAACTTATTCTGCAGAGGCTTACAGATTGCTACATGTGATTACACAAAAACCAAGTAAAAAATAAATACATAAGAGATGCCTGGGTGGCTTGGCGGTGTCTGCCTTTGGCTCGGGGTATGATCCCAGGTCCAGGGAGGAGTCCCACATCGGGCTCCCTGAGAAGAGCCTGCTTCTCCCTCTTCATCTCTCTGCCTCTCTCTCTCTGTGTCTCTCATGAATAAATAAATAATACTTTAAAATAAATATATACATACGTACACACATACATACATATGCACTCCATCTGCAACAGAAAAGAGGCAATACCACAGGTCTCTGAAAATCTTGAGAAACAGGATGGTTATAACAAAAGTTAGAGTTAGGCCAGAAAATTTAAAAAATGAAGTCTCTGATTCAGAAAGGAGGAAGAATGATTTCAACTCACAAGCAGTGCAGGAGAACAGTAGAAAGACTGCAGTGAAAATCAAGAAGCAGAGGTCTAGACCCTGATAAAAATCAGCGGTTTCCTCTTCTATATAATGTAAGGACTGACAGAGGAACCCAACACAACCCAAAGTTAGCTAAAGTTCCACTATGACAAGAGCTCTCAGCATCTGGCTAGGTTTACTCCCTTAGGCTTCTATAGCGTTACTCCAGCTATCAGACTTTGCTGAGAAGGCAAGCAAGCATAAGTGGGACTTTGATTTGTGTGGGAGAGGCTCCGGATGAGAGAAAGAAATGCAGCAGTGAAGGCCCAGCTAGGGTTAGACAGAATGACAGTACAGCAGGTGTCAGCCAAGTCTTGAGAACGTATTTTCAGAGTTACTATTTTTTTTTTAATTTTTATTTATTTATGATAGTCACAGAGAGAGAGAGAGAGGCAGTGACACAGGCAGAGGGAGAAGCAGGCTCCATGCACCGGGAGCCCGACGTGGGATTCGATCCCGGGTCTCCAGGATCACGCCCTGGGCTAAAGGCAGGCGCTAAACCACTGCGCCACCCAGGGATCCCCAGAGTTACTATTTTAAGTTAAAAGTTATAGGGGTGCCTGGGTGGCTCAGTCGGTTAAGCGTCTGCCTTGGGCTTAGGTGACAATCCCAGGGTCCTGGGATGGAGCCTGGCTTCAGGCTCCCTGCTCAGCAGGAGGGTCTGCTTCTTCCTCTTCCTCTCCCTCTTCCCTTCTCCTCACCCACCTTGTTCTCTCTCTCTAATAAATAACTAAAATCTTAAAAAATAAAAATAAAAAGTTAAAAGCCACAGAAAAGACATTAAAATTGGCAAAAACAGTTCTGTGTTCTACATCTAGCTCTACCATGAACACCTTGAAGAGCATGATTTTGAGGAAGTTTTATGATATATAATTAACATATATTAGTTTCAGGTGTACAATGCACTGATTCAACAATTCTATAAATTACTTAGTGCTCACCCCAATAAGTGTAGATTTTGAAGAAGTTACTTTTTTTTGCCATGCTTAAGCTAGGAATAGCCCCAGACACCTACCCCCTCTAATACCAAAAATGTGAAGGTAAATAAGACAGTGAAAGTTAGGACCTAATTTTCCCAAGGACATTCACCACAACTGTTGTGATCAAAAGTACCCTAGGCAATGAGCACATAATGTGTGCATAGCAAAAATGTACTTAATGTGAAAATTAGTTAAAAATAATAATACCAGGGCAGCCTGGGTGGCTCAGCGGTTTAAATGCCTGCCTTCAGCCAAGGGCATGATCCTGTTGTCCCAGCATCGAATCCCACATCGGGCTCCCTGCATGGAGCCTGCTTCTCCCTCTGCCTGTGTCTCTGCCTCTCTCTCTCCCTCTCTCTCTCTCTCTCTCTCTCTATCATGAATAAATAAATAAAATATTTGAAAAAAAAATAAGAATACTAGCAAAAGATATTATTAATAAACAATCAAAAACTTATTAATCAGCATGATGACCCCAAACACCAACTATTACAGACAGAATTACCTGAGACCACCATCAGGAGGAGGGAAAAAGACAAAACAAAATTACAGGTTCCTACCTGGTTGCTTGGATCTAGGCCAGCATAAGAATTTCTTGAACTGCAACCAACTGGGGGTGTGGCCTCTCGAATGAACTCAGACATTTCAATCCCTCCACCAGGATCACTGTGGAAAAAAATGAGAACAAGAGAGTAATTGTCATTATTCTGCCACCAATGTTTTTTTGTTTATTAATTTTAAATTATAATACCTTTCTCTATAAAACTAAAAGGTTCTAATTTCTATAGAGCACATAGCAATTAAAAAGATCATTATTCATGTGTAAGTCTTATAATCTAAACTATTTTATAACCACATCACTACTTGAAAATATTTAAAAGTCTCCCAAACGCTCTACACTCAATCCAACATTAGAAACTAGCCTTAATTACAATTATAGATGCTAAATATAGCACATCTTTTATGACATGTGCCATAAAACCACTCTAGCAAAGACATGATTTGCCTTTTGTTTCTCAAGAGCAAAGAGAAATTGGCCATGGCAAACACAGAAAGCAATCAGATCTTCCACTGCCAACTCTCCAAGAGCACAGGCTGACTGAGCTGCAGGACACTATAATGGACATTCAGAACAACAGTCCACCTTGTCAAGCTAATTACACCTGTATTTCTTATGTTAATAGCATTTAACTAGGATACTAACTTGTTTTACAAAAATAGAAAGCTAAGATTTTAGATTTGTAATGAGTTAGAAAGGCTTAAGTTTCAAAAACAAAATGATGTAGTAAAACAGGCATTAGAAAGACAAGAGAGGGGGATCCCTGGGTGGCGCAGAGGTTTGGCGCCTGCCTTTGGCCCAGGGCGCGATCCTGGAGACCCGGGATCGAATCCCACATCAGGCTCCCAGTGCATGGAGCCTGCTTCTCCCTCCGCCTGTGTCTCTGCCTCTCTCTCTCTCTCTCTCTGTGACTATCATAAATAAATAAAAAATTTAAAAAAAAAAAAAAAAGAAAGACAAGAGAGAAGCGTACTAAGTTCAAAGAAGTGAGGAAGTCTACAAAGAGTAAAGATAAGAGGATCTACCTCATGTCCAGGTACCTAGCACAGGTGACCCAGTGGGGAGGTTTAAAGACTCTCTGGGGTTACCCATCAGCCTCGGGTCAGTGTGGCCCAGCCCATGGGGAGTCCCTTCTCCCCCGGACTCTACTGCCCACCCTCCCACAGCCAGGTTGTCACACCACAGACCTCGAAGCCATGGAGAGGAAAAAAAAAAAAAAATAAAGATAAGAGGATCCTAAAATTAGGGGAAAAGATCACAGAAATTTCAAAAAACTTATAGAAAGTTTATAATAAGCTTCCTTAGGAACATAACTTTTACAACAACCCAGGCCTAAAAGTTACCATAATCCTATTTTTACCCAAAGATTTTTACTCATTCTACCTGGTTTATAGAGAGAAAGTACTTGGTAACTATTAAGTTACTATTATCAAAGATAAAAGTTCTAGTATACAGGCTAGAATTAGAGCAGATATAAACTATCCTGCCATCCAGCCTCTAATTCAATCATCTGGTTAATACCACCACTAAAAAGCAATCCAAAATTATTCTGTTGAGCCACCTCATACTAAACTCCCTTATGGTTTTGGGTAATGTTGACCATATGGTCAGGTTCAGGGGTGAGCACCACTGGCCAAAGCCAATTAGCATGTTCCATTCTTTCGGTCACAAAACTTAGTTCTAGAACAAGCATAGGACCCAACTCAGGCTAGTATGAATCAGGTCAGGAGTGGTCTACTGTTGAAAGGATATTTCTCTGTATCTGCTAGTCTAAATGCCGAGAAGATTTAAGGCCTGGTGCTGCTGTAGGCATTTTACAACCATAAGGGGGGACACTGTCTGTCTAAGAAGTCAACTGAAAATGAAGGAGCCCAGCCTGGTCAAGGGAAGCTGGATCATGAAGTAACTGAAACCGCATGTTGCCAATTTGAAGACATCCCTCACACACAGACTTCTCAGTAGTGTGTGCCACAAATTCCCAAAGCCTAGTTCAATAATGTTCTGACAGCTGCAATCAAAACTATAGGCAGGGGACACCTGGGTTGCTCAGTGGTTGAGTGCTGCCTTTGGCTCAGGTTGTGATCCCGGGGTCCTGGGATTGAGTCCCGCATCAGGCTCCTTGCAGGGAGCCTGCTTCTCCCTCTGCCTGTGTCTCTGCCTCTCTCTCTCTGTGTGTCTCTTGTGAATAAATAAAATCTTAAACACACACACACACACACACACACACACAAACGTATGGGCAGAATAGAATTTGCTTACAAATAAACCTTCCATTTAATAAATATTTATCACTACAGCTGTTTGAATTCTAGTGACTTATTATTAATGGTCTCCTATTATGTCCCTATTTAATTCATGGGTTTTAAACTCTAGGCCACTGACTGCAGTTAGCTAATTTATGTTCAATAAAAAAAATTAGCTTCCTAACTTGCTATCCATTTATACAAATAAAATATACTGCAACTCAGTTACAAATTTGGTAGCAATTCAGTGCACAAATATCCATGTGTGAAAAAAGTGAAACATGTTCAAGTGTGTTAGCTGTTTGGTGTTAACTCATATGGATATGTAGGCCAGAATGAGAAATCTTTTTCTAATCTGGCAAAATCTTGAGTATGTATGTATAGACAGCTATCACCACACTGAATGAGTGGTGAGTACTAACCAGCAACATCAGTGTTGTCTCCACTCTTGTCCAGAATGCATTCTCTAAGTCAGAGTCCACGGAAATCAGAAGATGAAGAGCAACGTGAAGGTTAAGGAATAAAATATTCAAGCCCAGAGAAAGGATAAAGAGGCCCCATCTTCCCTAATATATATACATCAACTTTATTGGTATATAATTCATGTATTATCCAATTTATCCATTTAAACTTGGCAAATCAAGTTTTTAATATATTTATAAAGTCATGCAACCCTCACCATAGTTAATTTTAGAAATTTTTATCACCTCCATAACAAACCCCTTTAGCTATTACCCCCTAGCCATCCCATCCACCCTCAGCCGTAAGTAGCCAGAAATCTGTTTTCTGTCTTTATAGATTTTCCTGTTTTGCATGTTTCATATAAATGGAATCATAGTATGTGTGGTCTTTGTGAATGGCTTCTTGCACTTAGCCTAATGTTTTCAAGGTTGATACATGTTGTAACAACTATCAGTACTTCATATTTTGTTATAGCCAAATAATACTGCACTGCATGGACAGAACACATTTTGTCTATTCATCAGCTGATAGACAATATTGCCTAGCTATAGACATCACTTCTGATAGTAAGTACAAAGGATTATAATCTGAAGGTAAAGTTATTATATTAACAAATAAAAGCAAATATTTACTAAGTACTGAATACATTCCAGTCATAGGGGCATGTGCTTTATTTGCATTTTCTCATGAAATTTTCTCCTAAAATCTAAGAAATAAATATTATTAACCTCATTTTACAAATGAAAAAGCTGAAACCAAAAGGTGTAAAAATCTAAGGTCTCAAAGGAGAGAACACCATAAACTGGGTCATTGGTAAATGGAGTTCAAGTGGGAAGGAAGGATACAAATATTTACACAGTAGTCTACAATCTGTTATATCTTTTTTCCCCCATACACACATCTGAATGTAGGTACTTATGGCCAATGAGAACTGAGACAAGATTTGAATACCTTGTCTGTACAGCTCTAAAGTCCACTCTAAAACACCAACACCTATCTTTCAAAAAAGTTGGCATTCAAGTTTTCTTTCCATTTCAGAACCGAAAATAAATGCCAGTGTCTAAAACAGGGTTTCTTAACCTCAGCACTACTGACATTTGGGGCCACTTCATTCCTGACTGTGGGGAACTATCTTGTGCATTGTAGGATGGTTAGCAGCATTTCTGACTTGTACCCACTAAATGCCAGCCGCACTTCCCCTGGTTGTGATAAAAATGTCTCCAATTATTGCCAAATGTCTCCTTGTGGGGAAAATCACCCCCAGCTGAGAAACAGTGATCCAGAACTAGAGCCCAGTGGCCAACACTGAGTGGGAAGGAGGTATTAGAGCAAAAAAGGATGAATGAAAAAATGGACAGTTCCTTTTGTAACAAAATCATCCTCTAGCAAAATTACTATCCCTCTCTTCTCTATGAATTCAGAAGTAGAACTTTTAGCCAGCTGTCACTGCCCTAAATATAGCTAAACACACAAAATGGCTGAGTAAGAGTTTTCTTTATTAGCAAGACTTGCAGATTTTTGGCAATGGCAATTTCAGCACATACCTGGAAAGTATAGTAGTTTACAATTCTCACAGAAGCAAAGTGGTCTACTGCAGTAAGCAATACACCAAATTCAGGGAATCTCTACCTTTATGCCTTAATTTCCCCATCTGTTAAAAAAAAAAAATACCAGGTACACGAAGAGGCAGAAAAGCAGAAGGGGTCTAATCTGAATTATAAAGGACACTTCACAAACTCATTTGTTGATTAGTATCATTAACTGCTCAGGCTTTAATCAGAAACTTCACAGTACCATTACAGTACTAAATTTACAAATCTAATCTAGATCACTATGATGTTCATAAAAGTATAAATAGGTAAAAACAAAGTCTTTAAACAAATCCTCTTCAAAAAATTCAGCCTAAAATTTACCCACATATAGCTTAAATGGGTCTTAATTCACAATATTCCAAGCATTACCGCCATGAGAAACAGAAAATATGGTCTCCAAAATACTTGTATTCAAATTCTAAAATCCAATGTGTTAATTTCCTCTTCTGAAACATCAGAAATGTAACACAGACATAAATGACTTTCACTCTCTCTAAGAAACAGATTTAATAGGGATTTTTGAACTGCTGTACCAGAACCAATGAAAACCATAAGGCTCAAGTAGCTCTAATACAATCATTCATGCAACAAACTGACAACTACATTGTACCAAGTACAGTGATAGGCTCTGAGAATAAGTATTTTCTTGTTCACTTCTCCTCAGAACAGAATGCGAGTCCCAAATGGGAGGGTGGGGGAAAACAGATATCAAGAACAGAAATCTATAACAAAGATTTCATTTAATGGTGAAACTTCAAAACACTTTCATATTAGAAAAAGACAAAGATGTAAGCCAATACTATTTTATTTTAACCATGTGCTAGAAATCATAGCCCATGAAAGTTAAACAATTGTAGAGGCTAAGGAAGAAATAAAACCATCATCATTTATAGAAAATCAAGGAAAAAAATAAATTGTTATATTTAAAGGGGGAAAAAAATCCCAAAGGGTAATTTAAAAAAATTTCTGTAATAGAAAAGCTATAAAATAATTTGGCAAATTTAACAAAAGCTATGCAAGACTTTAATGAAGAAATGATAAATCTTTACTGAAGGATATTAAAGAAGGCTAAATAAATGGGAGAGATTCAATATTATAAAGATCTCATGGGCAGCCCTGGTGGCGCAGCGGTTTGGCGCCGCCTGCAGCCTGGGGTGTGATCCTGGAGACCAAGGATCGAGTCCCACATCAGGCTCCCTGCATGGAGCCTGCTCTCCCTCTGCCTGTGTCTCTGACTCTCTCTCTCTGTGTCTATAAACAAACAAACAAACAAACAAACAAATAAATAAATAAAATAAAGATCTCAGTTCTCACAGAGGAATCTACATATTCAATGTAATTTCAATAAAAATCCTAAGTTCTTGTACAACAGGCTGTAAGTTTTATATCTAAGAACAAAGAGCCAAGAGTAATAGTCACTCCTGAAAAAGAACAAAGTAGGAGGTCTTCCCACCAGATCCCAAAAGTCATGTTATGAAGCTACAGTAACTAGGATAGTATGGTAATGGCCCAGGCACAGACAACCAGATTAATAGAACAGAGAGCCCAGAAACACACCCATTATAGATGGAAATTTAACTAATGACAGAACGAGTACCACAGATCACCAAGGAAAAGACAGTCTACTTAATAAATACTGATTAAACCAGTTATTCATAAGAAACTAAAGTCTCAAATCCCTGACACTATAAATTAAAATAATTTGCATTGAAATGAGAAAACTTTTGAAAGAAAATATAAGAGAATATATTTCTGATCTTTGTGTAGGAAAAAATTTATTAAATAAGACATAAAAATGCTAATTACCAAAAAATGGTAATTCTTAAATTTAAGAATGTATGCTAATCATAAAACCCCTTAAGGAAAGCAAAATGACAAACCACAAACTAGGAGAAAATGTCTGCAATGTATATAAACAATAAAGTAGTAGTATCATGAATATAATTTTAAAATTCCTATTATTCAGTGAGAAAAAAAAAAGAAAAATGAAACAAGACATGAATGGGCACTGGAAAAAAGAGAAAAACTAAATGGACCAAATATGTATGATAAGATGCTCAACCTCATTAGTAATCAGGAAGTTTAACTGAAGTCCCAATGAGACATATTTAACACTTATTTGCATGGCAAAGTTTTAAAGCTTATCAAAATAAAATATTGATGAAGATATGGAACAATAAAGACTTTCACATAATGGTGGGAGTGTAAACTGGTTCAATCATTTGGGCAAATAGGCCAGAATTACCTAATAAAACTGAATGTGAAAATCCCTATGAATCAGTTTATAGTCACTAGATATACACACGTATATCAGGAAACACAATAATATGTTTTCAGAAGACATGGATAAATAAAATTGTAGTCTACTCCTACAGTGGTAGACTATGCAACGTAAATATGAATAAACGATAGCTATAAGCCTAAAAAATATAGTATTTGGTACAAATAAGCCCCTTGCAGAAAAATACATACAGTATTATTCTCTTCAGGATATCCTATGGCAGATAAAATTAATATACGTTTAGTAATATGAACTAAGATTGTATAACAAGAAAGAAAGGCAAGGGAATTATTAACATAAAATTCAAGATAATGGTCATTCTTGAAGGAAAAAATAGAATGAAATGGGAAAGAAGTGCATAAAGGCTTCTATGATATTTGTATAATATCTCATTTCTTAAGTTTTGTGGTAGGTAATCAAGTAGTCACTTGATTATTATTCTCTAAATTACACTGAATGATATGATTGATAAGCTGTTTTGAAATACATATATTTCACAATAAATTTTTTTTAACTAAAAGAAAATGGAAAAACAATTCAGTAACGAAAGGAATTAAAAGCAATATAATATCCAGAAAAAATAAGAGCTAACAATTACCAAGTGATTACTGTATCAAGAATGGTTTTAGGGGTGTCTGGGTGGCTCAGTTGGTTAAGCATATGACACTTCCTTTTGACTTAGGTCATGATCTCAGGTCTGGGATCAAGCCCTGTCATTGGGCTTTGTGCTCAGCAGGGAGTCTACTTGAGGATTCTCTTTCCCTCTCCCTTTGCCCCTCTGCCCCCTTTAAAAAAAAACAGGCAGCCCGGTGGCTCAGCAATTTAGTGGTTTAGCGCCGCCTTCGGCCCAGGGCGTGATCCTGGAGACCTGGGATCGAGTCCCACACTGAGCTCCCTGTGTGGAGCCTGCTTCTTCCTCTGCCTGTGTCTCTGCCTCTCTCTCTCTCCGTGTCTCTCATGAATAAATAAAGTCTTCAAAAAAATTTTTTTTGTAAAAGGGAATGATCCTAAATGCTTTATATAAATTATTTCTCATGCTTTGTATTTTATACCATAGGATATAGTACTATTATTTGCCTTATCATTCAGATGAGGCAGCTAAGGCATAAGAAGGCTTAATCTCCCAAGGTCATACAGTCAGGAAGTGATTCAAGGCCTAGCAGATTAAGCACAGAGTCCACATTCTGCTTGTTTACCCATAATACAAGAATATGCATTTCCTAATAAAAAATAAACTTAAAAAATACACAGAATCCATTAGAAAAAATATGAAGTTTTATGAGACATAAAAGGCAAGTAAAAAAAAATGGATATATACACCATGTTTCTGATGAGACTTCATATTTTAAAGGTCAAGTTCTCTCCATACTGAATACACTTATCAAAGTCTAATGGAATTTTCTAGAGGATGAGCATACAAAGGGGGCATCTCACAAAAAACTATGTACAGTTGACCCTTGAACAAGGTTTGAAATAAACAGGTCTACTTATATGTGGATTTTTTAATATTTTACAGGGCTGTACACGTATCATCTTTTCCTTATGCTTTTCTTAAAAACAATGTCTTTTCTCCAGCTTACTTTAGGAATACAGTACATATATAACACATATACCACACAAAATACCTGTTAGTTGACTATGTTCTCAATAAGGCTTCCAGTCAATAGTAGGCTATTAGTAGTTAATTTGGGGGCCCGGGGGAGTTAAAAGTTATACATGGATTTCTTTCTTTCTTTCCTTCTCTTTCCTTCTTTCTCTCTTTCTTTTGATTTTATTTATTTATTTGAGGGGAGCAAGAATGAAGGAACACAAGCAAGGGGAGCAGCAGAGGGAGAGACAGGCTCCTTGAGAGCAGGGAACCCAATGTAGGACTCAATCCCAGGACCTTAGGATCATGACCTGAGCCGAAGGCAGATGCTTAACCCCTGAGCCACCCAGGCACCTCTATACCATAGTTTTCTACCTGCACTGGGAAGAGGGTTTGGTGCCCTTAACCCCCTCGTGGTTCAGGGTCAGTTGTTTACACATGAGAAGAACCAAGATAATACTGAAATAGAAAAATACTGAAAAGGGATTCACAATGCTAAATATTAAGCATATTAGTAAATCATAAAAACAGCATGAAATGAAAAACAAACAAAAAATAACTAAACAAAACATAGTATGGTGTAAACAAAAGAGAAAGAGATCAGTGGGGCAGAAAACAAAGCCCAGAAATTGACATAAGTATATATGAGGATGCTACATGTAACCAAAAAGGAAAAGCATTTAAAATTACTGGGGAAAAATGCATTATTCACTGAATAGCATTGGGACTAACCTAAAAACAAAAACAATGTTTTTAGCTTGATTACAATTTAAGAATGAAAAATTACAAAAAATGCTGAAAGTAGATACATGTGAACATTTATTTAATATGAAGGGAATCTTACACAACTTGGTATCAAAGGCAGAACTAATAAACATTCACAGAATAGACCACATAAAAATAAACTGTGGTATATAAATAAATAAAATGCTATAAACTGAGGAAAAGTATTTGACACGAAATATAAAGAATATCCTTCATAAATACCTTCTCCAAATCAATAGCAAAAACCACCTATTTAGTAATCCAAAAACTTAAAAATTAAACAATAAGAGATCAACCACAGTTTTGGCTAAATACTCAATATTGTCAGAAGTACAGAAAAAGAAACCCTAAAATTGCTGGTCATGGTAATTAGAAGGTAAAATCTTTGGGACGTGGCAATATATATTGAAAAACTTAAAAATACATGTAGCTTTCTAGTGCTCTGCCTCTGCTAAATTATAATTAAAATTTTAATTTTATTAAATTAATTAACTGGCTGGCTCAGTTAGTGGAACAAGCAATTCTTGATCTTGGGGTTGTGAGTTCAAGTCCCACCACTGGGAATGGTGATTACTTGAATTTTTAAACAAAAAAATTTAAACATCACAGTGATCTAACATATAAATTAAATTTGAAAATAACTGAAGTAAAATCAAGAAAGTTAAATTATGACATACCTACAAAATGGAATACTGCACAGTTATTAAAGATAGTATTGCAGAAAAAAATGCTTTCACTACCTTACATATTTTCTGAATACCTATCAGTGACAGACTCTGTTTTAGATCCTGGGAATAAAATAGTTCACAGGAAAAACAAGACCCCTGCCTTCAAGAAGCTTATAAATGCAAACAAACAATTAAGACAGACAATTTCAGGTAATGATTAATGCTACAAACAAAATTATTACAGAGGTAAAATATTTGCTCAATGAACAAACATTTGTTTAATGTTAAGGGTGGAGAAAGACATAACTGAAAAGGGATAAACTCGATGCACTGGAAAATAGAAATATTACCTATCATAAGAGATAAGTACCCACTTTTCATATTATACTGAGTGGTTAAAAACATAGGCTCCAGATCAGAGTCCCTGGAATATTTCATCTTTCTCACCCTAGTTTCCACATCTATAAATCAGGAATAAAAACAGCATCCATCTCAAAGAACTGTTGTGAAGACTATTAGACACAAGTTTTCATATAGTAACTTTTTTGAAGTTCATATAGTAACTGTTTCTAGTGGCACCTGCCATCTCTATAAAATCACAATAAACTTCTGATTATGAATAAAGTAAATCCTTTGGTCAACAAGAGAAAGGGGATGAAGCCAAGGTAATGAAGGGAAATGTGACTGAGAGGTAGGAAGAATATTCAGCTGAGAGAGTAAAGGAGGGGACATCTACACCAACTTAAATGCTAAGAGGTAAGTTATGCAGGAACAGCTAAGTTTCTAAGGTGAGAATACATAATTGAAAAATATTTACATCAGATTAAGTGAAAAAAATGCGGATTATAAATATCAAGGAAAAATTATCACAATTTGCTTAAGGTATAGCCACATTTTACTTATACATATAAATAAAATATAAATGCTAAAATTTATAAGCCATGTCTTATTTCTTTACACTGTTTTTCACCAGTTTTGGTTTTTGGTGTGAACAACTATTCCACAATTATAACTGTTATTGTTATAGCATGTTACTTAGTAATAAGACCAAATGCACTTATTTAATCCCAAATATGCCAGTTAGCCTTGTTGGGGTCTAATGTGACAATCTGTCCTTGTTATCATATCTCTAATGGTAAGACCTAGACCTAACACTGTCTTAAAACCATATATCAGAACATAAAAAATCAGAACACAATAAACACATCATTATACGCACACATGTTCCACATCATTACAAACTGAGCGGCATAGGTTTCCTTACCTCGGTCCATTACTGTCTTTTCTTCTAGTTGAACAGTTGCCTTGCTCAGTTTTGGCTCGCTGATCTGGGAACTCATTTGCATTCCTATCTACAATTTCTCCAGCATCAAGTGCTCTGTGGAGTCGATAGTTGACCATCTTCAGAACAATGAATACAGCAGCTATCACAGGACAATAAACTGCCACTATAATCATTGAAGAAGGAAGGGCCTTTAAGAGAAAGAAAATAAAGACAGGCATTTAAAAATATTTTAGATTTAATTCAAGTAGAGAAATCTGTAACTAAAAGGATAGACACATTCACACTCAAAGCAACAATTATGTTACTGGCACTAAAGTGCAAAAGTATAAGACAGCACTGCCCAACACAGTAGCCACTAGCTACATGCAGCTACTGAGTAAGTAAGGTATGGTTACTGTGAACTGAGATGTGCCCTAAGAATAAAGTAACACACACACACACACACACACACACACAAGAATAAAGTATCACTGGATTTTGAAGAGTCTGTATGAGAAAAAAAGAATGTAAAATATAATTTTTATATTGATTACATGTTGAAATAATGTTTAGATTATACTGGGTTAAATAACGTACATTATTAAACTGATTTTCACCTGTTTCTTTTTACTTATTTTTAATGTGGCTACTAGAAGATTTTATTTTTTTTATTTTTTATTTTTTTTACTAGAAGATTTTAAATTACATATGTGGCTTGTGTTATGTTTTCACTGGAGAGCACAGTATAAAGTCCATGCCTAGGGATCCCTGGGTGGCGCAGTGGTTTAGTGCCCGCCTTTGGCCCAGGGCGCGATCCTGGAGACCCGGGATCGAATCCCACGTCGGGCTCCCGGTGCGTGGAGCCTGCTTCTCCCTCTGCCTGTGTCTCTGCCTCTCTCTATGTGTGACTATCATAAATAATAATAAAAAAAATTAAAAAAAAAAAAAGTCCATGCCTAAAAGCTTATGATACAATTAAAGAGTTAGATGTCACATTATGTAATACATGAGTAAGACAGGATTGTGGTCCAAATATACATAAGCCCTGTTTATGTGCTCTGTAACTTTCTTCAGGATATAAACATTCTTTGGGTTCTAGAAAGTGGTTCTAGTTAAAACTGTTAAAAGAATAACCTTTGAATTATGACTTAAAATGCAGGGGAGACATGGGAGACATGCGAAATCCAAATATATTTTCTTTTAAAATACTTAAAAATTGTAGCCTGATCAAAAAAAAAAAAAAAGGTTAATTGAAGAACCTCAGATGCTTCCTGGGCATGAGGATTGAAGATCCATCATACCTGAGGATCTGCTGATGTGGACCTGAGTCCAGGGGTGACAGGTATGAAGACCAACCAGCGAACTTGGAAGGCATGGCCTCAGAGTCACTGCTGGCAGAAATTATAAAACTGGGGTCAATTTATGCCCACTTTCGTGAGACACAAATCATTCCCGGTGTCTGTAGCTCTAGATTTTGTAAGATTGAACCTCAGTCATCTGATAACATGGCTCCAAATTTGCTTGGAATGGTTACTTCGAATTGCTTGAGATGGTAAAACTTAAAAGATCCTAGTGAACTAGGGGAGTTCAGAATACAAATATGATAAAAGTTAAAAAAAAAAAAAGTTATTTGGTGGGGAGACAGAAGGAAAGAGTGTAGGTTGGAAATGTGGGGGGGAGTAAGTCTATCCCACAGTTTACTACTTTTGAGTTGGATATGGGCATAATATGCATACATGTGGTATTTTAAAAACTGGGATTAAGAAATCCTTCAAGTTAGTTTATCTAAAAACGGAAACCCTGTGATCCCAATTTAATTGTCACTGAATGACTGATTTGGACTTATGATTTCAAATTGAAAAATGTATTTAAAATTTTAGAAAATCCGGGCAGCCCAGGTGGCTCAGCGGTTTAGCACAGCCTCAAGCTCAGGGCATGATCCTGGAGGCCCGGATCGAGTCCAGCATCGGGCTCCCTGCATGGAGCCTGCTTCTCCCTCGCCTGTGTCTCTGCCGCTTTCTCTCTCTGTCTCTCATGAATAAATAAAATCTTAAAAAAAAAAAATTAGAAAATCCATAAATATCAGGTTTAGAAAAGTACTTTGATTCACTAGATAATTTACTTAAAAATGAATACTAAATTTATAAGTGTAATTTAAACTAAAGAGATTTTAAGTGCAATTTAAAGGGATCTTAAGCTATATTTAAAAAAAAAAACCAAACCTCTAAATCATAACTGTTAAAAATATGTTCAATGTGAGTTTGAAACTGTTTTAATTTATAACTTTAATATAATTTTTTTGTAAAAAAAAAAAAAAAAAGCATCCCAAATAACCTTTCCTGAACAGAAAACACACATATACACACACACTTACATTGATAAATATTTCAAAGTAAATACACACATAAATATATATAGAAACATATACTGCTTAGTGTATTTACAGAAGTTCAGCATGATGCTGGTTTCTATACAATATGTTCACATAAGAATTAGAATTCTTGGTAATCATTTAGTTCAACACCTTCATTTTCAGACAGAAAATTAAGACCTATTAACTTTGAATGATTTAGCCAAGATTATCCATCTTAATGATAAAATTAACCAATATTTAATATTGGTTAAATATTAACCAATATTGGTTAACCAATTAAGACCTATTAACTTTGAATGATTTAGCCAAGATTATCCATCTTAATGATAAAATTAACCAATATTTAATATTGGTTAAATATTAACCAATATTGGTTAAATATCCTGCCTAAGTCACTGAATGCTTTACTACACACCAATCCCAATTTCATTTTCAAATGTAAAGTATCAATGAAAAATATGTCAGAGTTCTATCATTATTCACCATAGTGAATATTAAAATAAAAATTATTGATTATATTAATTAAGCGGATAGGAAGTGAACAACCTCAGCATTATTATTCAGAGTGGTAGACAAATTCAATGGAAATGTCAATGGCCCCTCCAAATGGGAAAAGAGAAAAGAGACTACTTGATATTGAATGGTCTACTGTATCTGTCTCTACAAAAAAAGTCAAAGATTATGAATGCTTAAAACAGATTGAAATAAACTCTCTCTCCCTACTATTATATTGCTAATAGTAGATTATTGAATGCTAAGAAACATACAAAATGTTGGGATGCCTGGGTGGCTCAGCAGTTTAGCGCTGCCTTCGGTCCAGAGCATGTTCCTGGGATCCTGGGATCAAGTCCCACATTGGGCTCCCTATGTGCAGCCTGCTTCTCCCTCTGCCTCTCTCTCTCTCTCTGTCTCTCATGAATAAATAAAATCTTTTAAAAAATAAAACATACAAAATATACACAATCTATACAGTAAGTACAGAATTTTTCTTAAAACATTGAACAGTGAAAAGACTGAAAGAGAAATAAAAATTCAAGTGACAAAAAAAAAAAAATTCAAGTGATCATTTCAGACCAGAAACTAGTATCAAATGATGAACCCTTGTATTTTCTACTCAAACTATAGAAGCTATCTACTTATTTCACACCCTGTGGTTTAAATGTATAAGCCATGTCAATGGTTACTCTGGAGATTACTAGATGACAGAGGACAGCTGTGCTGTAAGTTTTACATTTCCCAGGAAGGATAAAAATGCATGGACACAAACTGGGCTGTTGTGTGATTTTATTCAAACTTGTTCTCTACTTACATTAGTTCACTGGGATCGCAGCTGAAATCCAGCACAGCTGAAAATATTAGTATGATCATAAATATATTATAAACCTTCTTATAACTACCTTACTAAGGTTACATGAAAATTTTAAATGGTATCTGCCTTTACATAATTTCAGTGTGGTTTCCCTAAAATCAAACACCAAACAACTAAAGACCAGTTAGGTCACCTATTTTTCAGTTTTTGGATTATATACACAAAGCGCAAACCAAGTAGTATTTACTATTTGCTTTTATATTTTATTAAATTAGATATACTGATACTGTTTTCAAAGAAAGATTTTCAGAAACATTCATAATTCTATTCATCAACAAGCAGCATCTTGTGAGAAAGCGGGTTCTTTTTCTAAAGAAAAAACTTGTATAAGAAAAATTGCTTACTTTTCTGGTAAAAATACAACTTTTATATCCCATTCCACAATCCAACTCTAAATTAAAATTTTTAGTTTGAAATGTTTTGGCAGGTACCTATTTATATATTTTCTAAATATTTTAGTTTGCTTTTTTTTTTTTTTTTAGTTTTTTTTTTAGTTTTTTAAGTAGGCTCCACACCCAATATGGGGCTTGAACTCATCATCCTGAGATCAAGAGTAATATGCTCTACCAACTGAGCCAGCCAGGTGCCCCTGGCAGGTACTTATCAATTTAAGGTTAATTATGTTCCATAACAAACAATACTTTAAAAAAAAGTACTAATATTTCCAAAAGTCATGTTTCATCCTAGTTATTATATTTTATCAAAGATATTATCTTAAAGTTAATGCTGATGCAACCAAGCACATTAACCGCTCTCTGATCATAAAAACCAATCTATTTTATCTTCACTCCAAGGTCTATCTACAGGTAAAAATTGCTTATATTGAAAAGTTGATTCTACTTCTTCCCTAAAATACCAACAAACAGTGGACAGCAGCAAATGAAGATGGGGTAGCAGGTGGCATACTACTGATGTTGGACAAATAAGGCCCTCATTGAAAACCCAGAAAGGTCACAGCACTGCAAACTCACAATAAAGACCTGCAGAGTCATCACAGATTTCAAGTGTTCTTAACCATCTATGCATCTTACACATCTTATGTATCAAAAAGTTATGAAAAGACAAGCTGGGTATCTTTTTAGCTCTATTATTCTATGATCTACTTATTAATATGGGAATTTGCTTATCTATGTAGTCACACTCAAGTATTCAGGTCCGTTTAGTCAGTAATCAGTCGTCTATAACTTTAAGGTTATCGGAATGACTGACTAACACCCACAACTGAAGTCAAGGCTGTGAAAAAAAATTTAACAAATCTCTTAAAATAGCTATTATTAATGTAAAATACCTTATACGTTTTGGGGTTTTTTCCACTATTGAAACTACCTTATTATTTAAGGCAATGTTTAGCAAACTTTTGGCATCACAGCCTGAAGGGCTATTCAAGCAAACATGTGAACTATGTATTTTACATAAGATTCATCACATTTTAATTACATCCTAATTTCTTAAACTGACAGATGGATTAGATACTTTAATGTAAAGAGAAAAACTTCTAAAATTTTAGAAGAATTGTAAAAGAATATCTTTTTGACCTTTAGGATATTTCTTAACCATGGTTTTCAAAGCACACACTAGAAAGAATTGATGAATTAAAATTAAGTTCTGTTCAAGAGACACTATAAACTGAGTGAAAAAACAAGCTACAAACTAAATCTATTAAAACATGTATTATTATGTAGGTATATGTATACTTATATACGTATATAGATATAATACATAAAGAGTAAATATGTATGAAGAATTTTTTTTTGAAATCAGTAACAAAGAGGCAAACAAACCAATGAAAATAAAGGACAATAAATAGATCTTACACAGAAAAAAATATATAAATAGCCAATAAAAACAATATATGAAAACATGTTCAAAAAAAAAAAAAGAAAACATGTTCAACTTTATCAGTAATAAGCAAAATAGAATTTAAAAGCACAGAATTTAAAAGGTGCCAGTATAGGCACCTGGCTGGCTCAGTTAGTAGAGAATGTGACTCTTGATCTCAGGGTTGTGAGTTCAAGCTCCCATGTTGGGAGTAGAGCCTACTTAAAAAAAAAAAAAAAGAAAAAAGAAAACCACAATATATCATTTAACAGCCATCTGTACAGACAAAAACTAAGTATGGAGAACCAGAACTCTTAAAAAAAAAAAAAAAAACTACTGGTAGAAATACAAATTGATAGGTAAATCACCCAAAATCTAGCAATTCCTATTGTAAGTATAAAATTGATATAAACTCTTGTGTATATGCAACACTCTAAGACTTTCATACAAAAAATGGAGCAAAAAGTCAGCTGAAAATCAATGGGAAAATGGAAAACTGTAGACTAGGGGAGTATGACAGTGAAAACTGCAACCAAATGCAGCCACATTAACTGTACAAATATAGTATATATTACATTTTAAACATAAACTTAGGCTTTACTGTATTTTCTTGATTTTTCTTTTTTGGTACTGAGCATGTATTTCTTTTATAATTAGAAGAGCTAAAATTTTAATAGTGATAAAAAAGTTTTCATATTACCTTTCATCTTTTACAGAGATGATCTATATTCATCTCAATAACGCATGACTTGGCAATAGATCAAGAGCCAATCAAGACAGTTTCTCACCTTACTTCTTTATTTGCAAAAAGTTAAAAAAAATATCTTAACTCTCAATTATATATACATCCCTAAGAATGGCACCAAGTATTAATCTAGACATTCAGATCAAATATAGATGCCCCCTGGGGCACCTGGGTGACTCTGTCAGTTAAGCATCTGCCTTTGGCTCAGGTCATGATCCCAGGTTCCTGGAGTTGAGCCCCAAATCGAGCCTCCTTCTCCTTTCCCCTATATCCCTCCCCTAGTCCCCCACACTGGTGCTCATGCGTTCCCTCTCTCTCTCTCCTCTCAAATAAATAAATAAAATCTTTAAAAATATATATAGACCCCAAAACAATGGTAAGTCTCCTTACTGAGATACTGTTAGATACTTTTAATAAGATCATCTCTCTTAAAAGTTGGATGGACAGAAATGCCAATCAAAATTACAATGAACTACTACCACACATCATTAGGATGGCTACTATCAAGAAAGGAAGGGAGGAAAAATGAGAAAATAACAAGTGTTGACAAGGAGGTGGAGAAACGCAGCTTCACTCACTGTTGATAGGAATGTAAAATGGTGTACCCTCTATGAAAACAGTACAGTGGCTCCTCAAAAAATTAAAAGTAGGGGCACCTGGGTGGCTCAGTGGTCTGCCTCTGGCTCAGGTTGTGATCCTGGGGTCCCAGGCTTGAGTCCCGCATCAAGATCCCCACAGGGAGCTGCTTCTCCCTCTGCCTATGTCTCTGCCTCTCTGTGTGTCTCTCATGAATAAATAAAAATAAAAATTATATATATATATATATATATATATATATATATATATATATATGTAGAATTACTATGTTTGATCTAGCAATCCTACTTCTGAATATTTATCCAAAAGAATTAAAAGCAGATTCTCAGATATTTGTGTACCTTTGTTCATAGCAACAATGTGCACAATAGCCAAGAGGTGGAAACAATGCAAATGTCCATCAGTGGATGATAAACAAAATGTGGTCTATACATATCACAGAATATTACTCAGCCTTTAAAAGGAATATGCTACAACAGAGATGAACCTTGAGGTAAAATAAGTCAATCACAAAAAGACAAAATACTGGATGATTGAGGTGTATGAGGTATCTAAAACAGATTTGTAGAAATAGAAAGCAGAATGGTGGTTACCAGAGGTTGGCAGGAGGAAGAAACAGAGTTAATAGGTATAGATTTTGTTTCATAGTATGAAAACGTTCTGAAGATCCAATGCACAATGATGTGAATATACTTAACATTACCAAATAATACACTTTAAAAATGTGTTAAAATGGTAAATTTTATGTTGTATACATAGTTAAGTCTCTTAAATTCTGATAGTTTATCCTCAAAACTAAAAAAAAAAAAAAAAAAAAAAAACTTTGATAGGTTCAAGCTATTCAACATGACAAATATATTTCCAATAGGGTTCTTGAGAAAGCCACTTGGAATCACAAAAATAATACTAGTTTTATCACAGTCATGAAATAAATTTATCTTACTTATATTTCATGTCAAAAATTGAGTAACTCTCCCCTATGGCTAGCACACTACATGGTAAAAAGCAATCTTTTATACTCATTTTATGTGCGAAAATATAAAAACATATGTTCACTATCTATGCTTTGTGTTAATTTCATATTTTGAATTCAAATTTCACCATTTTGAACACCACTGAATCAAAATGTGGAAGCATACTGTTAACAAATAAGTATTTCCTTAATAAATTTGTAGCTATTCTCAAACAGAAATGATTTCAATGCATATTTTCTAGTCCCTGTTACAAAGTGATTATCAGCTATCTAATACTTAGTGACAACTAACATCTTATACTTAGATATCAACTGATATCTAATATTTAGTGATTACCATGTACCAGGCACATTTCTAAGTGATGATCACCTAATGAAGTCAGCACTGTGATTCTTCTAGTTTTATAGATAGGGAAACTGAGGTACAAGGAGTTAAATTCCTTGCCTAAGGTCTCAGACTGAGGCATTAAGGAAAGAGCAGTTTGACTGCAGAGTCCTTGCTATTAATCATGACACCTAACGGCCTCTAAGTCAAAGGTTGGCAAACTTCCTGTTTAAGGCCAAACAAAAAATATTTCATGCTTTACCGATCACAGGATCTGTCACAACTATTCAACTCTGCTGTCAGCAGTGTGAAAGCGGCCCTAAACAATACACGAACACACAAGCATGGTGTTTTCCCATAAAACTATTCATGGACATTGGAATTTGAATTTCATATAATTTTCACATAGCATGAAATATTACTCTTTTGATTTTTTCAATCCCTAAAATATGTAAAAAGACAAAAGTGGGGGTGGTATCTGGGTGGCACAGTTGGTTAAGCAATCCACTCTTGGTTTCTGCTCAGGTCATGAGACTGAACCCCACATTCGGCTCAGTGCTGGGCACAGGGTCTGCTTGGAACTCTCTCTCCCTCTCCCCCTCCCCACCAATGCGCTCTCTCCCTCTCTCTCTCTAAAATAATAATTAATATTTTAAAAATATATATAGACCCCAAAACAATGGTAAGTCTCCTTACTGAGATACTGTTAGATACTTTTAATAAGATCATCTCTCTTAAAAGTTGGATGGACAGAAATGCCAATCAAAATTACAATGAACTACTACCACACATCATTAGGATGGCTACTATCAAGAAAGGAAGGGAGGAAAAATGAGAAAATAACAAGTGTTGACAAGGAGGTGGAGAAACGCAGCTTCACTCACTGTTGATAGGAATGTAAAATGGTGTACCCCTCTATGAAAACAGTACAGTGGCTCCTCAAAAATTAAAAGTAGGGGCACCTGGGTGGCTCAGTGGTCTGCCTCTGGCTCAGGTTGTGATCCTGGGGTCCCAGGCTTGAGTCCCGCATCAAGATCCCCACAGGGAGCTGCTTCTCCCTCTGCCTATGTCTCTGCCTCTCTGTGTGTCTCTCATGAATAAATAAAAATAAAAATTATATATATATATATATATATATATATATATATATATATATATATGTAGAATTACTATGTTTGATCTAGCAATCCTACTTCTGAATATTTATCCAAAAGAATTAAAAGCAGATTCTCAGATATTTGTGTACCTTTGTTCATAGCAACAATGTGCACAATAGCCAAGAGGTGGAAACAATGCAAATGTCCATCAGTGGATGATAAACAAAATGTGGTCTATACATATCACAGAATATTACTCAGCCTTTAAAAGGAATATGCTACAACAGAGATGAACCTTGAGGTAAAATAAGTCAATCACAAAAAGACAAAATACTGGATGATTGAGGTGTATGAGGTATCTAAAACAGATTTGTAGAAATAGAAAGCAGAATGGTGGTTACCAGAGGTTGGCAGGAGGAAGAAACAGAGTTAATAGGTATAGATTTTGTTTCATAGTATGAAAACGTTCTGAAGATCCAATGCACAATGATGTGAATATACTTAACATTACCAAATAATACACTTTAAAAATGTGTTAAAATGGTAAATTTTATGTTGTATACATAGTTAAGTCTCTTAAATTCTGATAGTTTATCCTCAACACTAAAAAAAAAAAAAAAAAAAAAAACTTTGATAGGTTCAAGCTATTCAACATGACAAATATATTTCCAATAGGGTTCTTGAGAAAGCCACTTGGAATCACAAAAATAATACTAGTTTTATCACAGTCATGAAATAAATTTATCTTACTTATATTTCATGTCAAAAATTGAGTAACTCTCCCCTATGGCTAGCACACTACATGGTAAAAAGCAATCTTTTATACTCATTTTATGTGCGAAAATATAAAAACATATGTTCACTATCTATGCTTTGTGTTAATTTCATATTTTGAATTCAAATTTCACCATTTTGAACACCACTGAATCAAAATGTGGAAGCATACTGTTAACAAATAAGTATTTCCTTAATAAATTTGTAGCTATTCTCAAACAGAAATGATTTCAATGCATATTTTCTAGTCCCTGTTACAAAGTGATTATCAGCTATCTAATACTTAGTGACAACTAACATCTTATACTTAGATATCAACTGATATCTAATATTTAGTGATTACCATGTACCAGGCACATTTCTAAGTGATGATCACCTAATGAAGTCAGCACTGTGATTCTTCTAGTTTTATAGATAGGGAAACTGAGGTACAAGGAGTTAAATTCCTTGCCTAAGGTCTCAGACTGAGGCATTAAGGAAAGAGCAGTTTGACTGCAGAGTCCTTGCTATTAATCATGACACCTAACGGCCTCTAAGTCAAAGGTTGGCAAACTTCCTGTTTAAGGCCAAACAAAAAATATTTCATGCTTTACCGATCACAGGATCTGTCACAACTATTCAACTCTGCTGTCAGCAGTGTGAAAGCGGCCCTAAACAATACACGAACACACAAGCATGGTGTTTTCCCATAAAACTATTTATGGACATTGGAATTTGAATTTCATATAATTTTCACATAGCATGAAATATTACTCTTTTGATTTTTTTCAATCCCTAAAATATGTAAAAAGACAAAAGTGGGGGTGGTATCTGGGTGGCACAGTTGGTTAAGCAATCCACTCTTGGTTTCTGCTCAGGTCATGAGACTGAACCCCACATTCGGCTCAGTGCTGGGCACAGGGTCTGCTTGGAACTCTCTCTCCCTCTCCCCCTCCCCACCAATGCGCTCTCTCCCTCTCTCTCTCTAAAATAAATAATTCTTAAACCAAAAACCCACATAAACAAACAAAAAACACCAGGGGACACACCTCTGCTTACTTACCCTGATGGAAAATCCCTTTCAGTTTATTCACATAAAGAATATAAATGGTAAGTTAATTCCTACCATGTGTAGAAGAGTTCCCTGTCTAAATTACCTTTCATTTCTGGCAAACAGAGAATGCTGGGGGAAAAGAGAGGACTGAGCCACCGAGCCACCCTAAAAAGAAATATTTTTAAATAAAAGATTAATATACACCAAAAATTAGGTTATCAAAAGTTATCTGTATTCTTTTGTTTCACTAAAAGTCAGTGGAACAAATTGCAAGCTGTATATTCTTTATATAAGATTGTAAATCAGGGGGTGCCTGGGTAACTCAGTCAGTTAAGTGCCTGACTCTTGATTTCGGCTTAGGTCAAGATCTCAGAGTTGTGAAGATGGAGTCCCATATGGGGCTCCACACTGGGCATGAAGCCTCTCCTTCCACTACTTTCCCCCACCACCCCAGACTCACAAGCTCTCAAAAAAAAATAAAAATAAAAATAATGTAAATCAGTAAGATATATAAATTAAATGCATATTCTCAAGAATATTAACAGAACCCATATATCATTTTGGCTTAAGCTCAATAAATTTGCTTAAAACAGAAAGATGGTATCGCACACTGTATAATCCATCTCTAGCTTTAAAAGTAAATGCTAAGGGCGCCTGGGTGGCTCAGTCAGTTAAGCACTGAACTCTTGATTTTAGCCCAGGTCATGATCTCAGGGTCATGAGATCAAGCTCACCACCCCACCCCCACTTCTATCAGTCTCTGTGCTGGGCATGGAGCCTGCTTAAGATTCTCTCTGTCCCTCTCCCTTTGCCCTCTGCCCCTCCTCCCCACTTTCATATGCACATGTTTTCTCTTAAAAAAAAAAAAAAGTAAATGCTAAAATCAGGCAAGGTATGATACACACTAGATTTAAGATGAGATAAATATGCCTAACAGAAAAAAATGAATTAATGAATAAATATAGCATATCTAATATCACCATTTATTCATTTTCCATAAAGGCAACTCTGACACACTTAACTCAGTGAATATGAGCTTTATTCGTTGATTCAACATATATTTATACTAATGTCTAAAGAATGATAATATTGCAATAAACAAGATCCTTACTCTTTTTGAGCTTCTTAGAGGAATGACTAATTTAGTGTTCTACCCAGAACCAGGTACTTTAAATGAATTATCTCACAACAATCCTTTGAATAAAATATATTTTATAGATAAAAAAACTTGAGGCTATGAAGTCATTTGCCTGCAGCTGGTAAGTGGTAAAAAATAATCTAACTCCAGTGGTTAAGAATCTGAGTTTTGTGGAGTTTTTAAAGTTTATTTATTTAGTAATCTCTACATCCAACATGAGGCCTGAACTCACGACCTCAAGATCAAGAGGTGTGGGCTCTCCTGAGTGAGCCAGTCAAGTGTCCCAAGAATCAATTTTTAAACCACTACACTAGGCAGTCTTCCCTCCAAGGCAGTGTTTCACTATTTTTTTTTTCATTACCACCCTAAGAAGTCTTTTCAGACATTTTTTTACTAATCATTCCTGTGAAATAATAGAAAATAAATATATTGGTTTTGCACCTGGTCCCTGGCACAGAGCTCCTAAAACCTTTGTAATTCCTAAGTGATAAGAGCCCTAGGAGCATTTTTTGTTCTAATATTGGCCTTTGACTCTGGTTCCTGATATCTAAGTCCACTGGAATCTCCTGGGTGATAGAAATGTCTTTGTTCTAAAGAGGTAGCTGTTGGTGGGTTCTAGGATGGGCGTTGGTCAACAGAAAGATCAAGCCATAATTAGAAACTTGGGATTTCCAGAGATGGAGAGGGGCTAGAAATGGAGTTAATAATTCATGATGCCTACATGATGAGCCCTCACAAAATCCAAGAGTATGGCATTTGGACAGCTTCCAGACTGGTGAACATGTGGAGCTACTAGACAATGGTGCACCCAGAGAAGACATGAAAACTCTGCACCCCTTCCCACATACCCTGCCCTACATATTCTTTCTAGCTGGAGGTTCATCTGTATGCTTTATCATATCCTTTTGCAATAAACTGGTAAACAGTAAGTAAACTGTTTTCCTGAGTACTATGAGCCACTCTAGCAAATTAATTGAATCTGAGAATGGGGTCATGGGAACATCCAATTTATAGACAATGGGTCAGAAGCACAGGTGACATCCTGGCCCTGTTACTGGCATCTGGGTTGGGTGAATGAGTCCTTAACCTTTGGGATCTGATGCTCTCTCCAGGTGGTGTGAGAATTGAATTTTTTTTTTAAGATTTCATTTACTTATTCATGAGAGAGAGAGAGAAGCAGAGACACAGGCAGAGAAGCAGGCTCTATGCAGGGAGCCCGATGTGGGACTCCATCCCAGGTCTCCAGGATCACGCCCTGGGCTGAAGGCTGTGCTAAACCACTGGGCCACCCAGCTGCCCAGAATTGAATTAAATTGTAGGACACTCAGCTGGTTACTCAGAGAATCACTTGCTATGGGAAAACCCCCCACATCTGGTATCAGAAATGGTTTAAGTGTGGTAGCAGCATAAGAGTAAAAGAAAAACACATGGAAGTATATAGGTTTTCAAAACACTCCCCCTCACGAAATTTTATCACCAGATATATCAACTCTGTATGTACTATATGTACATGTATACTTTACACATAAAAAGATCTCTTCACCACCACCACCACCACCCACACTTCCCTATCAAGTAACTCATTTTCACTCCCTTGAGGGCAACACCATACCCACTGAGAAAGTATGATGTCTAAAGCAAAGTTTCTAAACCTCAGCAATGCTGGCATTTGGGGCCCGGTAATCGTATGTTGTGGCTGCTGCCCTATGCATGAAAAGATGTTTAGCACCATCCCTGGCCTCCACCAACTAGAAACTGAGTGGTAATTATAGCAAAGCTAGGTTAAAATCTTTCGGCCCTAGAAATGTGCAATAGCACCAACTGCTTCTCTTGCTGCCCTTACTTTACACAGTCATAAGAACTACAGTTCCTGATCTTGACCACAAAAAAAACTGGAATGGATGGGATGCAGGCAGACTGCAAATGCTGTATTTCTGTAGCTGTCATGAAGGAGCATGTGTAATAGCAGCAGCAGCAGCAGCAGCAGCAGCAAGAAAAAAATAGTATTTCATATAAACATAGCAGGGAAAGAACTCCACATTAGACCAGTAAGTGAAAGGACATTAAATTTTAATAAAATCCATTTATAATAAATGCCACAGAATAAGGCTAAGTAACCCCTCCCTCCAAAATGATGAGTGAGACAAATTATCTCACTTTAAGTATAGATGAGAACCATAACGAAATCCCTCAGAGAACACTGTGTTTTATAATAGGCTTCCATTGTAGTCACACAATATGCTGGTCAAGAGGAGCCAAGATGAAGGATATAATTAGATAGTGATGGGAAGGGCAGCTCTGAGAGTTTCATATTCAGAATACATAGCAAAAAAAGATCAGGAGATGCTAAATTCATCTCAAATTCATCCATCACAGGTAGGCTTTCAAGAGCTGAATCAGGAAAGCATCTTGTGCACTGTGTGGAGGGGGATGGTGAAGAGCAATGTGGTGGTGGTCCTGAGGTCAAAGGGGAAAAGCAGCAGGCAAAGTGCGGGACCCTGAGCCAGTTTCCTCAGCTGTAAGGGGGAATAACATTTACTTCATTTCACAGGGCTATTGAGAGGGTTAATGGGGTAAAATTTGACAGCGGTGGATGCATGGGCATGCATGGGCATGCATGGCATGCATAGCACAATAACTATGAGATGTTTCTAATCATGTTTAAGCAATGTAGTGGTAAAACTAAGCTAAGCAAACAGAAAAACCTCTGAATAGAAATGGTTCAAAGGAACTAAAGATGAGCTACAAAAAAGATGAGCTAGATAAAGACCTGTGAGACCACAGAATGCCCAGAGGTAAATATTTTGTTGGACAGTGCACAAAGTCATTAAAAAATAGCAAAAAGTTTCTACAACACAATAAAGAAAAAAGAATCTATACTTCAAACAAAGATATATCATGCTTAATAGTAAAACACTAGCATTCCTATTAAAGTAGGGAACAGGGTAAGGCTGTCTATATTTTCAGCATTACCCAATACAGATATATAAAGTACCATGTATAATTACACAAGAGAAAAAAGTATAAATATTGGAAAGAACTTCAAATTATTTTTTTCAAGCATAATTGCATATCTGAAAATCTTTTTTAAAAAAGCAGAAAAATTATTAGAAAAAAATAAGCTAATTCCCAAGTGTCTGGTTGCAAAACCAATACATTAAAATCAATTATTTTAGATGGATCCTGAAACAGAAAAAGGACATAAGGTAAAAACTAAAGAAATCTGAATAAAATATGGACTTTTAAGTTAATAATGATGTATCAAATATTGCTCATTGGTTGTAACAAATGTGCCATTGTAATCCAAGATGTAATCAACAGTAGAAAATGAGTGCAGGATATACGGGATTTCCTGTACTACCTCTGCAACTTTTCTACTACTCTAAAAGAAGTTTTTTTGTTTTTTTTTTAAATCAATCATTTTCTCATATGTAAGCAATGACCAGTTGGAAACAGTGGGGGGAAAATGGTTTCTTTACACAATATCAGAAATTAAAATTTAAGAATAATAATCCTAAGGGAAAATGTACAAAGTTAACAGAAAAAAAAAAAACTTAAAAAGAAAATTCTCTTTAGGGACATAAAAGAAAGGAAGAGATCACCTTAACTCACTATTATAAGCATGTCAAATTTCCATCCCTGAAGTAATCTACAAATTCAATGTCTTACAATCACAAATTCAATAGCATCCCTAGGGAACTGAAATGGATAAACATTCAAGAATAGTAAAAACAAAACAAACCCCCCAAAACTAAGAAGTCTAACAAGACTCCTACTACAAAAGAGAAAAAAGGATTTTATATAGAGAGAGTTACCAAAAAATACAGTATTCATGTAAGAGCTGATAAAATAGAAAAATATCCCAATGAGAACTTAGATTATGAAAAAGATGGCATTTAAACTACTAAGAAAAATATGAGATGGTTTAATAAATTAGGTTGATTGGAACAACTATCAAAAAATTTTTGAACAAATGGATAAACAAAACAGATAAACATTCAAGAACAACATGGATAAACATTCAAGAACAAAATGGATAAACATTCAAGAATAGTAAAAACGGGGATCCCTGGGTGGCGCAGCGGTTTGGCGCCTGCCTTTGGACCAGGGCGCGATCCTGGAGACCCAGGATCGAATCCCACGTCAGGCTCCCGGTGCATGGAGCCTGCTTCTCCCTCTCCCTCTGCCTCTCTCTCTCTCTCTCTGTGTGACTATCATAAATAAATAAAAATTTAAAAAAAAAAACAATACTTCTAAAAAAAAAAAAAAGGATAGTAAAAACAAACCCCCAAAACTAAGAAGTCTTAACAAGACTCCTACTACAAAAGAAAAAAAAGATTTTATATATATATAAAGGGTTACCAAAAAATATAGTATTCATGTAAGAGCTAATAAAACAGAAAAATATCCCAATGAGAACTTAGATTATGAAAAAGATGGCATTTAAACTACTAAGAAGAATATGAGATGGTTTAAATAAATTAGGTTGATTGGGACAACTACCAAAAAAAATTTTTTTAACTAGACACTCATACATTGCTTACAGCAAAATAAATTCCAAATGGGTTAAAATATAAAACTATTAGATGTTTGCATTTATATTACAAAAGACTGATGTCCTTAATATGTAACTGCTCAGATATCAGTAAGAAACAAGCTACGAGAAAATGGATAAAGCACATGAACTTTTTACAGAAATTAAAAAAAAAAAAAAAAGGACTCTTAAGCTTATGAAAAGCCGCTCAACCTCACTCCAAGTAGGAGATATGTAAATCAAAACCACTCTAAGATACTAAGTCTTACCCATGAAAATAGCAAAACTATGTGAGGCTGTGGCACATGTGAACACAGACACCCTCACATATTGTTTCCAAGCATGCTAAGTGAGTAATACAACCCCTCTGAAGGGCAATTTGGCATATCTTTCAAAATTTATCCTCTGAACAAGCAATCTCATTTCTAGGAATTTATCTTAATACTATACCTGGACACATCTGGGGATGACATTTGTACAAATTATTTATCCTGGTATGTTTGTGTTAGAAGTTGGCAAACAAATTAAATGTCTATCAGCAGGAGACAGTAAATTATATATCTATTCAATGGAAGTCTATCCAACTATTAAAAAAAAAAAAAACTGAACCCAACAAACAAGAATCCAGGACTAGACAGCTTCACTAGTGAATTCTACCAAACATTTAAAGAAGAATACCAATCCTTCTCAAACTCTTCCAAAAAAGAGAAAAGGAAGAAACAGTTACAAATTCATTTTATGAGGCTAGCATTACCCTGATGCCAAAACCAGACAAGGACACCACAAGAAAATTACAGGCCTATATCCTAGACGGTTATAGATGCAAAAATCCCCAAGAAAATACTAACAAACCAAATTCAATAGTACATTAAAAGACTCCTACAACATGATCAAGTGAGATTTATTCCAGGGATACAAGAATGGCTTAATATCTGTAAATCAATGTGATAGATCACATTAACAAAATGAAGGATAAAAATCATATGATCAGCTCAATAGATGCAGAAAAAGCATTTGATAAAAGTTAACATCCATTTATAAAATTCTCAAGAAAGTGGGTATAGAAGAAACATACCTCAACATAGCAAAGGCCCTATATAACAAGCACACAGTTAATATACTGAACAGTGAAAAGCTGAAAGCTTCTCCTCTTAAAATCAAAAACAAGGCAAGGATGCCTACTCTTCCCACTTTTATTCAACATAGTATTGGAAGTCCTAGCCAGAGCAATTAGGTAAGAAAAAGAAGTAACTAAGAGGCATCCAAATTGCAAAGGAAGAAATAAAACTATTTGCAAATGACATATTATATTTAGAAAATTTCAAAGACTGTTTAAGCCAAAATACCAAAAAAAGCTATTAGAACAAATAAATGAATTCAACAAAGTTGAGGATTTAAAATCAGTATGCAAAAATTTGTTTCTTTTTTTAAAAGATTTTTTTTTAAAAAAACACAGAGAGAAAGTGCACACACAAAGGGACAGAGGGAGAGAATCCTCAAGCAGACTCCCTGCTGAGCATGGAGCCCAACAGAGGGCTTGACCCCATAAATTGTGAGGTCATGACTGGAGTCAAAACCAAGAGTTGGGCACTCAACCAACTAAGCCACTCAGGAGCCCCTGTTGTTTCTATACAATAATAATAAACTATCAGAGAAATTAAGAGTACAATCCCATTTACAACTGCATCAAAAAGAATAAAATAACTACAAATAAATTTAACCAAGGAAGTAAAAGACCTGTACACCGAAAACTATTAAACACTGATTAAAGAAGCTGAAGTTGAACCACAAATAAATAGATATTTTATGCTCATGGGTTAAGACAATTAATATTGCTAAAATGTCTAGGGGCACCTAGGTGGTACAGTCAGTTAAGGGTCTATTGGTTTCAGCACAGGTCATGATTTCAAGGTCCCACGACAGAGCTCCGTGTTAGAGGTCTCTCTCTCCTCCCTCTGCCTCTGCCTCTGCCCCTCCTCCTCTCAAATAAATCTTTTTAAAAAATGATTGCTAAAATGTCCATACTACCCAAAGCAATTAGATTCAATGCAATCCCTATCAAAATTCCAATAGTCACTATTCACAGAAATAGAAGAAACAATCCTAAAATTTGTATGGGACCACAAAAGAGCCAAAGCAATCTTGAAAAAGAAGAATAAAGCTGTAGGCATAATGCTCCCTGATTTCAAACTACATTACAAAGCTGAAGTAATTAAAACAGTATGATATCGGTTTAAAAACAGATCAGTGGAACAGAATAAAGAACCCAGAAATACACATACACCTATATGGTCAATTAATTTACAATAAAGGATCCAAAATATACAATGAGAAAGGACAATCTCCTTAGTAAATAGTTTCGGGAAAACTGGACAATCAGGTGCAAAAGAATAAAACTGGACCATTAGCTTACACCACAGGAAAAGTAAATCAAAATGGATTAAAGACTTAGAAACCTAAGCCCTGAAACCCTAAAACTGCTAGAAGAAAACACAGGAAGTAAGTTCCTTGACATTAGTCCTGGCAAGGTATTTTGGGGGGTTGACACCTTTAAGCAAAAGCAACAGAAGCAAAATAAACAAGTGGAACTATACCAAACTAAAAAAGTTCTGCATAGCAAAGGAAACCATCAACAAAAACGAAAATAGGAGAAAATACTTGCAAATCCTATCTATTGTAAGGGCCTAATATCTAAAATAGAGAACGCCTAGAACTGAATAGCAAAATATCAACCAGATTTAAAAAATGGGTGGAGGATCTGAATTCACATTTTTCCAAAGACCTAAAGATGGCCAACAGGTACAGGAAAAGGTGTTTAACATTACTACCAGGGAAATGCAAATAAAATCCACAATGAGATATCACCTCACACTTGTTAGAATGGCTATTATCAAAAAGACAGGAAATAACAAGTATTGGCAAGGATGTAGAGAAAAGGCAACTTTTGTACAGTTGATGGGAATGCAAATTGGTACTATGGAAAACAGTACGGAGGTTCTTCATAAAGTAGAAAATAGAACTGACATATAATGTAGCAATTTTACTTCTGGATATTTATCCAAAGGAAACAAAACACTACCCTGAAGAAATATATGCAACCCTTCATTCGCTGCAGCATTATATCCACAATGGCCAAGACACGGAAAAAATCTAAAGGTCCATCAATGGATGAATGGATAAAGAAATGGATAACGAAACAACTGAATGTTATTGAACCATAAAAGAGAAGGAAATCTTGCTATATGCCATAACATGGATTAATCTTGAGGGCAGTATGCTAAGTGAATTAAGTTAAACGGGGGGGGGGGGAACCCCACATGATCTCCTGTATACATAAAATCTAAAAACAAAACTGAAACAACTGAGCTCATGGATACAGAGAACAGACTGGTGATTGCCAGATTTGGGGGGGTGGGGGAGGTAAAAGACAAAATGGGTGGAGGTCAAAAGGCAAAAACTTCCAGCTGTAAAATAAATAAGTCATGGGGATATAATGTACAGTTAGTAATACTTTGTTGTATATTTGGAAGTTGCTAAGAGAATACATCTTAAAAGATTTCATCATAAAAAAATTATAACTATGCATGGTGACAGATGTTAACTAGACTTATTGTGAGCATTTCAAAATATATACAAATACCAAATTATGTTATACACCTGAAAATAACATAATCCTACAGGCCAAGTATATCTCAAAAAAAAAAAAAAAACAACACTGAAGAAGCACTTTTGGTATTGATGCACATATCGTAAGATAAGTTTAAGTAATTTTAAGATATAGCAAATGTTGGGGGAACAATATATAGAATACTGTAGGTGGGGGAATTTGAATCTGTAGGTTGTGGTGAAATTCAGAGTGGTTTCTTATGGGAGGTAGTGCAGGTGGAGAACTGGGAAGATGGTGGGCAGATATAAAAGGGCAACTTTTTACTACCCTTACAGTAGTGTGTGTGTGTGTGTGTGTGTGTGTGTGTGTGTTAACCTAACCATGCAAATTTATTCCCAAATTTAAAAAATTAAATGAAAACATGTTGTTATTGTTGTTTACAGACTTTTAATAGGGAAGGTCTTCATAAGCATGAAGAAAACTAATAAATGTGGCTACTAAAAATGTTAAATTTCTATTTTCAAAAAACCCAATCATAAAATTAAATGACAATGTAAGGAGAAAATTGAATATATGACCAAATACTGGTTTTGATACACAAAAGGGTTCTCAAAAATCACTTAGAGGATGCCTGGATGGCTCAGCAGATGAGCATCTGCCTTCGGCTCAGGGCTTGCTTGATCCCAAGGTCCTGGGATGGGGATCAAGTCCCTGCATCAGGCTCCTCACAGATGGCCTGCTTCTCTTCCCTGTACCTATGTCTCTGCCTCTCTCTGTGTCTCTCTCATGAATAAATAAAATCTTTAAAAAACCACTTAGCATGACAACATGACTCACAGAAAAAGATAAAGGATACGGAAAGCAATTTTAAAAATATAATTGTCTACTAAGCATGTGAAAAGATATTTGAACTTATTAAGGAAACAAATTTTAAAAAGATATCATTTTACACTATCACACTAAAATAAATCCTAATAACCAACATTGGTAAGAACAAAGGGAAACAGATCCTTTCATACTGGTAAACATATAAATTGATATAGGGTTTTTTTGAGGTGTAATTTGGCAACATCTAGGTGAATTTTAAATATGCATACTTTTTGACTTGGCAATTTCTTTTCTAGAATCATATGCTGCATACTCTCACAAGCAAGATTTTATATACACAAATATGCACCACAGCATTGTTTGCTCTTATTTTGATCTATCCTTTTATTATGGACTGTATACACTCATATGGTTTCTACAGTATTATTTTCATGATAAACATCTAATAGAGGTTCTTTACCTGGAAAGTGAAATGCTCAAGGAATATACTATACTGGGTAAAAAGCACTATGTAAGCACTGCTATTATTGATACTATTAAAGTTTCCACTACAACCTGAATTAAAGTTATTCAGTAATATATTCACTGCTAAAAAATGTAGATGACCTACACCAACAACCTAACCAGGAAACAATAAGGTATTTTCACACATTCACAAAAAAAATAAAACCTCTCAGGCTAGTGACTGTTAACTTGAAGTATCTATCAGAGCCACTTATGGGCTTTTTCTATTGGTACTTTTAGGAGTAGCAGTTTTTCAAAATATGCACATCCAGAATCTCTACAGGTACGGATTCGTTGGAATGAAGCAAACTAGAATCTTAGGCAACTAGAATCTTTAGATGGTGGGTTTGAGGTTCTCTTTTTAACCTAAAATCAAGAGTCAGTCTCAACTGACTGAGCTACCCAGGCTCCTCATAAATATGATTTTTTTAAAAGATTCATAATTGTTGAATCTAAGCATATGGAAGATCATACGTTACTCTTTCAACTTTCTTGTTCATATGAAAATTCTTCATACTAAGAAATTGAAAAAATTACTTTAAACTTATTCTTCAATAGCACATACTGCATATTTTAATATTACTATGGCACAAAGGACTGAAAAAAGATTTTTTGATAATACGATATAATTTTTTTAGATCAACTAAATTTATTCTCACATTTTGAAAATCTTTAAACTGAGGATTTCCTTACTAAAATGCCCCAAAAGCCCTCTTTATTCCATTGCAAAGTTCACTTGGATTCTGTCTTAAAGGTCTATGACGCTTGTGGAAAGGATGTGCAATGGTTCCTCTGTGACGTTATGTTGTGGTATAAATAAGATAGTGCAAATGATAATCGGTTTTTTGGGTTCTTCTTAACTATTTTTATATCTTTTCCTTTAATCATTCCAGATACTTATTCAGAGACAGTAATATTATGGGCATAAATGATATTGTGAGAAGTTAAAAAAATAATTCACTGAGAAAGACTTAACATGTTGGACATATTACAATAAAATACTCCTTAGCAGAGCAAATCACTACATCTCAGAACATATTTTCTTTTAATAAATAATCTTTTCTCCAGAACAAAGATTCATTTCCCTGGTGGGAAGATTATGGAAAAGAAAACTCTGCTCCAACTCAAATAACAAATCTCATAAAGGTCCCCCCACCACAAGGCCTACTACAGTGCCCAGCATACAGTAAATGTTTGAATGTAGAATGATCCTTTGCATAAAGCCTTCTAGGAAATATCTGCATCCTCCTTCCAATTCCTGCACACTGTATGACACATAAGGGATTAGTCATATTCTACCCTGTAATATGGTTGTATATTTGTCTCATGGCGTCTAATTTATAAATTAGGAAGAACAGCATTATACAGGAAGTTAAGATACTGCTGTGCATTTTACTTGAATGATGTCTACAGTAAGTCATTTTCACCATTAGGATTATTTCATTTCACACAATTTTTCATACGTGAAATATCTCAATTTTAAGATAGCATAACACCGGTTAATGGTCAATGCCGGATTCAAAAATCATTCAGAATACACTCCTCTTGTGTCCATCTCAAATGTATCGATCCCAGACCTAAAACTTTTCACTAACTTTTCTTATACAATTTGGTAAGTTGTTATAAACTAAAATTCCTTTAAAAAAAAATAGAATCCCAGTATGGTAAAGGAAAGCATTAAGAAAACCATATTAATGATGATGATACGAAATGGAATTAAGTATTCTGGATTAGATCCTAAAACAGAAAGGAGACTCTAGTGGGAAAACTAGTGAAATACAAATAAAGTCAATACTTGGCTAACAGTACTGTACCAATGTTAATTTCTTCCTTTTAATAAATGCACCATGGTTATGTAACATTTCAGTATTAGAGGAAGCTGGGGGAAACTATACTATTTTTGTAACTTTTCTGTAAATCTAAAATTATTTCAAAATATAAAATTTTAAAGAACTTTAGTGGTTAAATCTGTTTAGTTTATGTCTAGACAACACTCAGGGAGTATAGGAAAAGGAAAACACCCAGATACATAATTCAAGCTTCTCAAATCTGTGACTAATCTTCCTGTCTATTCTCAGCACAGTTGGCACTCAGGGTTCTATTTGGTTTGTACAAAGCTCTACAGAATAGGACTTTTTTTCCCCCTAAAAACCTCAAAAGGAAATGGCTTGCCTTTCCCTAGGTTTTTTCTTTCTTATCATAACATAAAGCAACAGAGACTAGCACCAGCAATGCAAGTTAAAAAAGAAACAACCCCTCAGGTTCTAATGCTAAAAGAAGAAAAGAAAATTCTGAACCATTTTATAATCCTACCAAAGGAAGCATTTAACCAACTTTTTTAGGAAATAAGCAGAGCAATGAGATTCACTAGCTACTAATTTTACTAGGATCTGGTAAAATGCACCTATATATTAAAGACAACAGTCGGAAAATATGTGCTGTAATCTGCCCTTTTCCACACCATTAGTCAATGTTATTCTTGTTGCTACTCCCAGGTGTCTCAGGTGTCCTAGCCCACAAAACAACTCTCTGCTCTCCCCAGCTATGCAGACACAGGAAAACTATTTGATTTACCTTAAATTAGATAACAGAGAGAAACAATTTCTTCTCAAAGACACATTTCTGCTTATTTATCAGTTGCCTGCCATGAAAATTACCTGAGTATAGAATATAGAAAAAAAGATTAGATAGAAAGATGTTACATGATACACATTAGTACCATAAACACCCTTAATTTGTACTAAGTTTGAGTTAAAAAGTACTTCCAGGGAGGGTAGCCCGGTGGCTCAGCGGTTTAGCGCCACCTTCAGCCCAGGGCGTGATCCTGGAGACCTGGGATCGAGTCCCACATCAGGCTCCCTGCATGGAGCCTGCTTCTCCCTCTGCCTGTGTCTCTGCCTCTCTCTCTCTCTCTCATAAATAAATAAATAAAATCTTAAAAAAAAAAAAAAACTACTTCCAGGGAAACTCTATTATCAAAAACAGAGTATTACTGAAATGGTTTTATTTACCGTTCCACTGAATAAGAAATTTACAATAGCACCCGTTTGGGGTGTTGAGAGGAGGTGGGACGTACCCTCAACGTTATTGATGAAAATTTAAATTAGTACAGCCTTTTGAGAGGGCAACTTGTTTTGTTTTTTATCATTTTCTTCTTTTCAAAATACTCTCTCTTTCCTTGGCTTCTGTAACCAGCTCTTCTCTTCATTTTCCTCTTGCCTTTTTTGTCTTCTTTGCTGATTCTTAGCAGCTGATTTTTAAGCGTGGAGTTCTCTGACCCATTTTCTTTTTAATGAATTACACTTTCTCCCCAGATCTTATCTATTTGTGGCTTGGAGTTATCCCCGGTAGGTGACAATTGTACAAAGGTCATAACTTCTGAGTAAATTTTACTCCAAATTCTCAACAATCTGACATCATCTCTTCAACTCAATCTTCACATGTATTCTCAAAATTGCCCAGCAACCTTACCATCCCTTGCCAGTCAGTTCACTTCCCCACTCTCCAAAAATTAGGGCAGCATTTCACCTTCTGGAAATCCTCCTCAAATCCTGAATATCCTCCTCACCTCCCCACTCATTCTCGACAGAATACACTCTGTACTCCAAGGAGACTATCGAAATAAAAATTTAAAAAGACCTCCCTCAACTTTCACCACCAATTGTTCATCCCCTCTTTCTCCTCATTCCTCCTTTCTGAGGATGATGCCTTACTACCTGTGCTCTCTGGACCACAAACCTCTCTTGCCTTCTCAGGAACCTTGCATTATTATCCACCATTCTCTCATTCTTGTTTTCTCTCAATATAACGAAAGATTCTCTCATTGTAAACTGAATGATTATCAAACACAAATAGGCATATCCCTTTAATCCATCAAGTCTACTTATAGGAATTTATACAAAAGACTAGTACAAAGATTTAACAGTGAGAATAATCACCCTAGTATTTTCTAAATAGCTGAAAATTACAACCTATAAAACTAATAACAGAAAATGATTAGACACACTGTAACACATCTATACTATGACCTACTACAGAGCTATTAAAACTGTTAACTTTTTTCCCCACATGGAAACACTCACAATTTATAGTCAAGCAAAAATAGGCAGCTTCAAAACAGTACAAATTTCAGGAGCACATTTTTGTAAGAAAGAAACATAATACATATTTATAAGTTCCAAATAACACTCTGGTTACTAAAACGTTAAACAGACTGGGTGAACAGGATTACAAGTGGTTTTTATTTTCTTCTTTTTACTTCTCTATAATTTCAGATTTAGCACACACACACACACACAAAAAAAACCCACCCACAAATACATACACACACACACACACATATATAATTGAACAAAGACTCTATTGCACTGACACAAAAATCTAAATACTGAGCAAAGAGAAGTACAGTATTGAGGAGTACAAAAATTGAAATGAGGATAAAATATGCAATTATCATTAATTTACTTTAAAACGTTATTTGAGGAGAGAAAATGCTTTTGATATTTAATAAACTTTTCGCATTTCTTTTGAGTTGTGATAAAACCTACCCTTGAATCATAAAAAAAATAAAAAATAAAAATAAAAATTGACACCTGGGTGGCTCACCGGTTGAGCATGTCTGCTTCGGCTCAGGGTGTAATACTGGAGCACCAGAATCGAGTCCTGCATCAGGCTCCCTGCATGGAGCCTGCTTCTCCCTCTGCCTATGTCTCTGCCTCTCTCATGAATAAATAATATCTTTAAAAAAAAAAAAAAACCTACCCTGATGTAGGGGGGACAACTTTCACATAAAGCCAAGAAGTGAAATAAGGTCCTCATCTACAGGAGACTAGATAAAGATGAACAAACTTTAATTTGGTCCTATAAAGGAATACTGCCCATCAGTTAAAAGGAACAAGTTATTGATATATACAATATGGATAGATCTCAAAAACATGCTGAAGAAAAAGGCTTACACAAAGAAAATGCCACATGACTCCATTTAAATGAAGTTCTAGAACAGGATAAACTAATATACAATGAGGAAAAAAATCAGAATTAAGGGTGAGAGAGTTGACTGGGAAGGGCAAGCAGGAAGTTCTGGGATGACATTAATGTTCAACAACATGATGGGTTTGCACTACACAGGTACATGCATTTATCAAAATTCAAAACTCATTCAATGGTTCCCTAGGACTTGTGCCTATTAGAATTCTAGGTGATGGTATGCATGCTGAAATGTCTAGGGGTGATCTCTATTGATGTCTGCAACTCACCCCACAAGCATCGATCCCCCCCCCTATTAAAAAGGTCTTAATAGAAGCATAGACAGAGAATGCCATGTAACTTAAAAAACTATAGAAGCATTATGGTGGGCATAATTCCCTCAACTTTTCTCTATGTCCGAAAATCCTCATAACAAAATGTTGGAAAAATTTAACTCTCCTAGTTTTTCAATTACCAAATGATTCAACAACTTGGAAGTAATCTCTCAAATGGCAGAAAACATTCCATCTTTCACTAGAAGACACTAGAAGATTTTTAGTAATCAGTTGACATTTTTGTAAGTTCACAAGCACTTCTACAAGTTGACAAATATGGCTGCTTTCTTGGAAACTTCATTTATATGCCATCTTTGCACACTGTATCCTTAATTTATTAAAGGTGACATTATAAAGAGATAAGAACTATATCTATGTCATAGCCAATTACGGAAACAATTACATACACCTTGATACTAACTATTGAAAATAGTGGTATGAAAAGGCACAGGATATAGGTCAAAACAGCCAAATATTCATCAATTTTTTCCTAAAGGACTCAGAAAATAATAACCATGTTTAATTGCTAATTTATAATACAATAACTTTCCTAACTAAAAACTTCTTAGGAAACATAAACTATGAAAATTGTTTTAGTCTTCTAATCATAACAAAATCTTGTTTATATTGATCTTCAAAATATTTTTAAATCTTTGCAAAAGAAAATGACATGAGGGCCTCAGAGAAATCCTTACTAATAAAGGGTATATCCCTTCTAACATCTATTCTATAGATGATAAAGATCAGCTACAGAAAATACAATAAAATAACCTACAAGAAAAAATTGAATACTTCATAAATTTGATATGGGTAAGTTATTTTCTGAATATAATCTTTCCATAGATTTATATAGTACATATTACTATATATGTATCGATGTTTATGAAGTTGCACATAAAAAAAAATATATATATATATATATATATATATACACTACACTTTAGTGATTTAAGGACTTTTCAAGAGTCATTCTACATTTGATTTTTTAATAATTCTATATTTAATTTTTGTCTTGCACAGACACTGAACCTACCCCCAAGTAAGATGTAACTCCACAATATAATACAGTCTACCATAGTAATTCCCTATCCCCAAATATTCTCTATCATTTACATTGAGAAGTCTAAGGAAGGTTCACATATATTGTAAAAAAATTCCTTCAACAAATATTTATCAAAGCTTTTATCAGCCAAGCATGAGAACAGACACTGGACATACAATGCCAAATAAATCACATGATCCCAGCCCTCAGAGAACCTACAAAATATTGGTAGTGGAGGGGTATTACAGACAGCAAATAAGTAAACAAACAAATATCTAAGTATGTGTTTATGATCAGAACTATGAAAGAAAGTTACAAGATGGAATTGGGGAAAAGAGAGAGAACCCACTTATGGTTATCAGGACAGACCTCTCTGAGGAGAGGATATTTAAGCCCAGCTCTAATGACCAAGCACTAGCCAGCTTTGCAAACAGCAGAGGGAAGAACATCCCTTCAGAAGTCATAGCAGGTAAAAAGGCCCAGAAGGAAGAGAAGTTCAGTTGGTAGAAGTAACCAAAAGTCCAGTGATGTAACTATGGCACAAATTGAAGACAAAGGTAGAATTAGTTTCAGCGAGGCCTTAGTAAGAACGTTGGATTTCATTCTAAGTATAAAAGAAGATCATTGAAGGGTATTAAAAGGGGGTAAGGACCGGCAGCTCCGGTGGCGCGGCGGTTTAGCGCCGCCTGCAGCCGGGGGTGTGACCCTGGAGACCCAGGATCAAGTCCCACATCAGGCTCCCTGCATAGAGCCTGCTTCTCCCTCTGCCTGTGTCTCTGCCTCTCTCTCTCTCTCTCTCTGTGTCTCTATGAATAAATAAAATATTTTTTAAAAAGGGGGAGAAGGACACAAACAGATGGACACCTTCTACTTTGTGGAGAAAGAGTTGTAAAGGGCAAGAATAGAAGCTAAAGTAGTAATACAGACAAAAGAAAAAAAAGTGTGAACTAGGAAGTGAAAAGGTCTGAGATATTCTGACAGTAGAATTGGTAAGATTTGCTCATAAGGCAAGGGGGGGGGGAGACAGTACAAGCAACTATATACAGGATGGTGCCATTAAGGTGACAAAGAGTAAAACAAGTTTGGTCATGGTGGTATGGGGAAGGTTTAGCAGGGAATCAGGAACAATGTAGATATGGTATCTCTTTTTTTTTTTTTTAATTTTTTTATTGGAGTTCAATTTGCCAACATATAGCATAATACCCAGTGCTCATCCCGCCAAGTGCTCCCCTCAGTGCCCATCACCCAGTCACCCCAACCCCCCACCCACCTCCCTTTCAACCACCCCTTGTTCATTTCCCAGAGTTAGGTGCCTCTCAGACATGGTATCTCTGAGATCCTTGTGGGACAGCCAAGAGGATATGATGATTAGGCAGCTAGACTTAGGTTAGGGGATGGGATTTAGGGGCATATCAATCAAGTTCCTTAAACTGACCTGGATGTCTATAAAATACAAACAATAGAGCCACCATCCAGATATTCTGCATCAGAATGACCATGTGCACATGCACATTTTTAACAATTGAAGTGATTCTGATTTCAAGTGGAGTCTGAGAACCACTTATGTAAATAGATTTTAATGTTATATAGTTCATCACCTAGGGGAAAGAACTCTGAAAAAAGCAATAAGAAAATGGTTTGACTAATAAATTGACAGTTATCTAATCTACTCCAGTCATACTGCATTATAGAGGAAACACTGTTCTAATTAGCCATTCTTTCTAATGACATTTACTGAAGACCATTCTGAAGGTGAATAATTTTTAACTTCATAAATATTTGCTTACAAAATATACACGAAATACTCACAAATGAGTAAATCAAGGTTCAGAAAGGTAGTCCTGCCCAAAGAACTTGTAATCAAGAAGAGCCAACATTCACAAATCAAAAATGACACCAATTCCAATCTGCTTTCCACAACACAAATATACCACAAACCTCATGACTACAAAGCTTACCATCTGTCACATGTCATGTGCAAAAATGATTACAGTTGACCCTTGAACAACACGGGCTTGAAGTACGCAGGTCCACTAATAGGCAGATTTTTCTTGATAATACAGCACAGAACGATAAATGTATTTATTCTCTCTTATGATTTTATTTTTTTTAAGATTTATTTATTTATTTATTTATTTATTTATTTATTTATTTATTTATGATAGACACACACAGAGAGAGAGAGAGAGAGGCAGAGACACAGGAGGAGGGAGAAGCAGACTCCATGCTGGGAGCCCGACATGGGACTCGATCCTGGGACTCCAGGATCGCGCCCTGGGCCAAAGGCAGGCTGCCAAACCATGAGCCACCCAGGGATCCCTATTCTCTCTTATGATTTTAACACTCTTTTCTCTAGCTCACTTGATGATAACACAGTATACAATACATATTTAAAATGTGTATTACTTGACTGTTTATGTACAGTCAATAGTAGCCTTGTTAGTAGCCAAGTTTTGGGGGGAGTCAAAAGTTGCAGGTGGAATTTTCAATTGAGTGAGGGTTGGTGCCCCTAACTGCCATGTTGTTCAAGGGTCAACTGTACAGCAAGAAAAAAATGGGGTGAGTGCCCTACGAGAAACAGAAGGGACAGTGAAAGGAAGAAGGAAAAAATTACTTTTCACTACTCAAATGTTTTATAATTGCAGAAACTATAAATTCTACCTTTCAAAGTATTCACAAAAGCTACTAACAGCAAAAGCATTTTATTCCTACAGAAAAAGCGCTGAGACTCTACCTAACATACTACCTCTTCACAGACTGTGTGTCTTTAATTTAAGAACAAACACTACCTATACAGTGGCTACCGGCAATTTCTCTGCCGAAGGTCACAAAACAAGTCATATGTGCGGCTGACCTCAGGTGTCCTCAGTAAAATGAGAACACAGCATTTGGGATAAAGAACCTATATACTTCATAGTCACTATCCTTGACAGTTATTATGGGAAGAACATACAAGTAATAATCTATAGGGGCACCTGGGTGGCTCAGCGGTTGAGCATCTACCTTCAACTCATGTCGTGATCCCAGGATCCAGGATCAAGTCCCACATCGGGCTCCTTGTAGGGAGCCTGTTTCTCCCTCTGCCTGTGTCTCTGCCTCTCACAATCTGTATCTCTCATGAATAAATAAATAAAATCTTCTAAAAAATCATAATAATAATCTATAACTGTCAGAGATTTTATTTTTACATGGAATGTTGGGTTTTGCCTCAAGTGTATGCTTCCAACTCTCTGCCTCAATAGTGTACTAGAAGTAGTAATGTTTCTGAAAATGTTGACAAATCGGGGGCGCCTGGGTGGCTTAGTTGGTTAAGCATCTGCCTTCAGCTCAGGTCATGATCCTGGCGTCCTGGGATCAAGTCCCATGTCCAGCTCCCTGCTCAACAAGAAGTCTGCTTCTCCCTCTGCCACTCCTCGCCCCTGCTCGTGCTTTCTTAGACGAATAAAATCTTTAAAAAATAAAATAAATGAAAATGTTGACAGATCATCTTTGCTGACTGCCCCTAGACTAGAATTGGTCCTAACTATAAATTCAGGGTCACTCTGTACTTACCTTTTCATAACAGTTCTAATGCTTATAAATTGTTCCTTACCCCCAAGCTACAGTGGCAAAGTTTTGCCTTTGAAGGCAAAACCTGTGTCTTACACATTTCCAATCAGTCAGTATCTGAGTAGTTACTATGTACCTGGAACTGATCTAGGTCTTTGCGACAACAGAGCAGAGAACCCAATAAAGTCTCCGCCCTCCTCAGAGCTAATACTCTAATGAGACAGAGATATTAATATATATATATACACACACACACACACACACACAATTATAGTGATAAGGGATTTTAAAAAAAAAGGAGTGAAGAAGAGCTAGAAAATATTGTAGGAGCTGGAGGGTTGCTATGTTACATAGGGTTATCAGGGAGAGCCTCAAATAAAACTAAAATCTGAGTAAATGGAGCAAGTCACATAGATACCTGGGGGGGGGGGGGGGGGTTGCTGGGGGGAGGGGGCAGCAAGTGCCAAAGCCCTGAGGCAGAAACACTAGCTACTATGTGGGAAAGATTCTAAGAAGGCAAGGAAGGGGGCATAATAGACATACATGGGAGGGGAGGCTCTGAAAGCAGAAGAGTGCCGTGATCTGACTTGTTTTAATTTTTTTTTTAAGATTTATTTATTTATTTATGATAGAGAGAGACAGAGAGGCAGAGACACAGGCAGAGGGAGAAGCAGGCTCTACACTGGGAGCCCGACGCAGGATTCGATCCCGGGACTCCAGGATCGCACCCTAGGCCAAAGGCAGGCGCCAAACCGCTGAGCCACCCAGGGATCCCCGATCTGACTTGTTTTAAAGAATCACTCAGACTTTGCTAAGAGAAATAGAGAATAAAGAATAAAAGAAGTGAATCTCATTAAAATCCTGCAATAATCCAGGGAAGCCATAATGGTGGGTTGAAACAAATGAGTGATAATGATTAGCTAGATTTTAGTTAGGTTTTGAAAAGAGAAACCACAAGATTTGATGAACTGGATGTGAAAAGAGAGGAAGATGAATCAAGGAGATATTTTAAAGGATTAGGAAGAGCAGACTTGGCATTAACTGAGACAAGAAAAGTCAGAGAAGCAATTTTCCTATAATCTAGCAAATTGTCCAGTACATAGTAGACCCTCAAATATTTGTGAATTAAATTTAACTGAATGAACTCCCAAAATGAAACAGTAAACTCGATGTATTGCTTTCTATTTGCTCTAATTTCCCTTAGTAATGTATGCTAATTACACAAGGACTTAGCCAGTAACACAGTTCACGTGCTTGCAAGGAAACCTTACACCACCACACAACAAGTAATCCTGACATATCAAGTACTAGTTTCACTTTTAAATTTACAATCCTCCTGGATATAAGAGAAATCTGCTATGAAAGCTCTGGGACAGCCTGAAGATTCTTACACCCGAAGTAATTAACCTGTTCCTTAAATGATGTCATGTTCCTGGAAGGTAGAGCAGTACAAACAGAACCACCTAAGCCAGAACTAATTGAAAACTTTAACACTTCATGATAAATTTTCAGAATGGGACAAGACTGAACAAGTCCCCTTAAAAAAAAAAAAAAAAAAAAAGTCATCAGTCATCAGCATTTTTTAATGTCTTTTTTTTTTTTTACCTCCAGCAAGAAGTCCCTTCCAAACAAGTTTAATGAAAAACTAAAATCTGCTTGAGAATGTGAAATTTCGCACATCTTCCCCCAAGCTGGCACTTTTCCTGCCAATCGGTGAAAACGAGCTGCACACGGGAAAGCACTGGGCATCCTCACGTTGGCACTTCTTAGGCGTACTCCCAGACTTTCTAATCCAGCCCCCTTACTATATAGCTCCATGAAGAACCACCAAGTTAACAGAAACAAATTAGAAGGAATTCTCCTAAAATAAAAAAAGTGATCATCCTTTCCTCCCTTGCGGTTACTTAAAAAATGTAATTGAAGCTTAAAAAAATAAAAAAATAATAATTAACCGGCGTCTAAGTATCCTCTTTCTTCCACATCCCCGAATGCCCCACCCTAACCTAATGTGTCAAAAAAAAAAAAAAAAATGTGAGTACAACTTCCACTGAAAATACAGCGTAAAAACGTAGATCATTCGGAGAAGCGGATCGCGCTGGATTCAGCAACAGGCAGGACTTCCTTTTTTCCTATCAGTACACGGCCTTGAACCAATCCAAACAAATCTGAAATGCCAGCCAGATTCCCCGTATCACCACCCCCCCGGCCCCCCAGCTGGCCTGCAAACACAGCAGCCACTGCCCGCACAGCCCAACAGAAAAGAACCAGTGGGAAGAAGAAAAAAAAAAAAAAAAAAACAAGAAAACAAACCCCAGTGCGTTTGCGAGGCAGGAGGGTTAGGAGGCAGGATTCGCACCCGCACCCCCACCCCTGCCCCCGCCCGTCCTCCCGGGGCCGAGCCGAGCACGCACGCCCCCCGGGCTCCGGGGCCCGCACGCGGCGGAGGGCAGGCGAGGCGCGGGGGGGCGCGGGGGGCGCGGGGGGCGGGGAGGGCAGGGCTGCCCGGGCGCCGCCGGGGACGGGGCGCGGGATGAGCGCGGCGGGCCTCGGGAGCGAGTGCGCGGCGCCTGCCGCAACCTGGAGGGCAGGGAGCCGCCGCTGGGCTCTGCTCCCCGCTCCCCGCTCCCCGCTCCCCGCTCCCCGGCCGGACGGGCTGGAGGCGCCGCGGGTTCAAGCCCCCCCCCGCCGCCGCCCCGTAAAAGGGTGGGGCCCGCGGGGGCGCCAGGTAGGTGGGGGCTGCTGCGGGCCGTCACCCGCCCGAGGGGAGCGTGGGGAGGGAGCGCGGGGAGCGGGTGGGGGGTGGGCGGTGGGCCCCGCGGGGGGGAGGGGGAGGGGGGGAGGGGGAGCGAGGGCGCGTGCGCGACCCCGGCCCGGACCCCGCAGGCTCGAGCGGCCGCCGGACCCCGGAGCCCCGCGCGGGCGCTTCCCGGCCCGCGCCCTCCCCGCCCCCACACTCACCATGTACAGGGTGAAGGGCAGGCCGAGCAGAAAGAGCCACAGGTAGAGGTGCAGCGCGTTGACGAAGGTGGCCTGGTGCGGGTCGTAGTACCAGCCCCCGCTGAGCGCGGCCCACACCCCCTGCCGGAGGATCTGCAGCGTCTGCGACCCCATCCCCACCCGCCGCCGCCGCCGCCGCGCCCGCCGCCGTCCCCGGCCCCGGCCCCGGCCCCGTCCCCGCCCCGGCCCCAGCTCGGCCTCGCGGAGCGGGAGCCCGCAGCTGCCCCGTCTATCCCCCTCCGGAGCTCCGGCGGTCGCTAGGGCTGCTGCAGGAGGAGGAGGAGGAGGAGGAGGAGACCGGGGAGGCGGCGAGCGGCAGGGCGGAGGACAGCGGAGGAGAGGAGGAGACCAGCCTCCACAGCGCCGCCGCCATCTTGTCTCCTAACACCCGGCGCCGGAGCCGGGGCCCCGCGGCCCGCCGCCGCCGCCGCCGCCGCCGCGACCCCCGCCGGACACCAGCCCGGGGCCCGGTGGACAGGGAAGCCGGGCGCCCGCGACCGAGCCGGAGCAGGCCGCGCCCCCTCCAGCCCCTCCTCTCCAGCCCCTCCCCTCCCCTCCCCTCCCCCTCCCCCCGCGGGTGCGCGCAGCGCCTCGGACCCCGCGAGCGCCTCCTGCCGCCGCCCTGGAGAAGCGCGCGCGGACCGCACGGGGCGGCGGGAGGGGGGCGGGGGCGGGGACGCTCCTTTCTGAGTCGAGTAAACCAGCCTGCCGCGTGCCCTGACCGGCCCCCAACCCCGGGACAGCCCGAACCCTGTCCTGAGAACCTTGATCAGCATCCTCCCTGGCTGACCCCTGACCTTTTGTGAACTTTGATCAGCATCCTCCCTGGCTGACCCCTGACCTTTTGTGAACTTTGATCAGCATCCTCCCTGGATGACCCCTGACCTTTTGTGAACTTTGATCAGCATCCTCCCTGGATGACCCCTGACCTTTTGTGAACCTTGAGCAGCATCCTCCCAGGCCGACCTTGATCAGCAGCCTCCCTGGCTGACCCCTGACCTTTTGTGGGGTTTCACAAAACACCTGGGGACGGCGAGCCTAATATCTGCGATGCTTCTGGAAAGCCCGGGAGAATCCGACACAGCCGGTGACTAACGAAAAGTGACAAGTGCGCCCAATCTGACCGAGAACCGTATTGGCTTGGCCCTTGGAGGGAGGGTGAGAAACCTAGCATCGCCAGGATCGCCAGGATCGGAGGGATGTACTGCTCCCAAAGGTAAATGAATGCCAACTTGGAGACATGTAACAGGATGGGGTAGACAGGTGTAGCATTTTACACGGTGATTTTATATTGTAAGGCGCTGTCATGTAGCTGTCTTTATGAATGGACCAATCAGCCTCAAAAGATTAACTGTGACTCCACCCCAAGTCACAATTAGTGTCTCACGGTTCTCTTTTTAATACTGATGTAAAGACTGGGAATTGGTGCTGGCTCTTTGTCATGTTTAGAAGGCATGTCTGATCTCATCGAATGAAATTCTTTTTTTTTCTCCTTTTGAAGTTTGAGTTTATTATGTCAATAAAAGTATGCTATCTTCTTGGATGAAAGCTGCTATTAATTAATGGAAAGAAGAAAAAAAAAAGCTATAAAGCCAAAAGAAATTGGTGCTATTTTAAAAGGGGTATTGGAAAACCATGCAGTGCCTCCCAGTGCCATCCCACTTTACAGCGCAAACGTTTTCAGACCCTCTTCATTTGACCCGCGCACCACTCAGGTAAGGGCGGCATAGACGATTTTATCTTATGGCTGAGGAAACCGAAGTGCAGAGGAAGTAAGTGATTGCACACGTTCTCGTAAGTAATAGTGGCTGAGAAGACCTCTGAAACCAATAGTCATTCTAACTGCATTGACTGGAGTTAGTTAATTTCTTAGCATCCTCCCCACCTTATCCATTCAGACAAGAATCTGAACTGATCAGCGCGTTGCTCGGCAGCTTTTGGTTACCAGTGCCAGTTTAAACGTTATGACCAGTTGTTCTCTAGGTGTAGTACCGCGAGCAATTGCGTCAACATCACCTGAGAACTTTGTTAGAAATGCAAATTCTCAGGCGCCACTCCAGCGCAACTCCAGATGTGGGACCTAGCAATCTGTTTTAACAAGCCCTTCAGAAGATTCCAATGTACCTTTTTTTTTTTTAAGATTATTTATTCACAAGAGACACTGAGAGAGGCAGACATAGAGGGAGAAGCAGGCTCCCTATGGGGAACCTGATGCAGGACTCCATCCTAGGCCCCAGGATCATGACCTGAGCTGAAGCCAAATGCTCAACCACTGATCTACCCAGGTGCCCCTCCAATGTACCTTAAAGGTTGAAAATACCATTGTAGAAAACTATCCCCAGCCTTGATTAGTTTATTTCTTTATAACCACAAAGCCAACAGATTCCAAGTACCTTCAAATTGTGAGACACGAATTAACACTGGCCAAAATATACTTAAATATGTGAGTATGTCTGGGGTCCCTGGATGGCTCAGTGGGTAAAGCCTCTGCCTTCAGCTAGGGTCATGATCCCAGGGTCCCGGGTCCTGGATGAGTTCCACATGGGGCTCCCTGCTCAGCAGGGAGTCTGCTTCTTCCTCTGCTCCAATGTGCCTGTGCATGTGCTCTCTCTCTCATAAAAGAAAATAAAAATCTTAAAAAATATATATATATGAGTATGTCTGAAAGCACAATCAAGTTTAAATAATGTAACTTTATAATTAAAATAGTGGCCTTGGGCAGCTGGATGGCTCAGTGGTTTAGCCCCGTCTTCAGCCCAGGGTGTGATCCTGGAGTCCTGGGGTCGAGTCCCATGTCAGGCTCCCTGCATGGAGCCTGCTTCTCCCTCTGCCTATGTCTCTGCCTCTGTGTGTATGTGTGTATCTCTCATGAATAAATAAATAAAATCTTTAAAAAAAACTTAAAAAAAGTAAAATAGTGGCCTTGAGGCTTGGTCTTAAACACAAGGTATTGTCAAGGGTTCATTTGTTCCACCTAGAAGAGACAGGAAAGCTCTCTGAGCAGGTTTTGGAAGTGATCCCAAGCTCTTCCACCCAAACAAAGATGTAAACAAGGATAAAATTCCAATACCACATCAGTTTCCACACCAGCAAATATCTGCTTTAGTTTAATGTAAAAGGATTAACTGTAATAAGGGTGAGGTAGACTGGAAGAAGTGGAGACCAGATCTAGATACCTCATGGAATCGGAGGCAGACCCAGCTGGCGTGATGAGCAAGCAGCCAGAAGACAGTATCTGGAGGGTGTGGAATGGGTAGTAGCCAGGAAGGCAGCCAGCACGAGGCTGGTTCAAAACAGAGAATGCAAATGTTGTAAGCCAGTGGGCAGCTGGAACACAACCTTGGGAAGTCCAAGAGCAGACAAAAATGAGGAAATCATGGCAAGCATTAAGAAAATATGTTGCTTGTAGCAAAGCCTCAGCTTCAGTGCTGTCTTCCAGGTCTGGATTCCTCTCCCTATGGAACTGATAAAAGAATTCAGGTCCTTGAGATAATGTGCTGGGTAAGTTTGCAGGGCAAGGTCTTGGGCTCAGGGCTAAATCACAAGTATCCAAAGGGCAGATCTGATAGACAGAGGAGACTTAGAAACAAAGCAGGAATTTAATGCCTAGAACTGAGACCCAATTTCACATTGATCACAGTTGCCTTGTTTTGAGGTTCCATAGAGCTAATACAGAACTCTAATTCCCTTCTAATATGGCTGGGACTGATCCAGGAGCCTAGAGATGTGAGTCCAGTGATACCAACCACTGAGTAAAAGGGGGTGAACAGAATAAGCAGGCCCCAAAGGTAGAAAAAGCAGCTATGGACTATGTTTTTTCGGCTCTGGATTGGTAAGTGCATTTTAGAAAAATGCTAATTGAAAGAATTCAACAAAATGGATGACCTTTTTGAAAGACTGACTCAGTCTTTGGAGTGGGGACCAAAGGGGAGAACCCTACAATGCTTTTTATCTGTAGCTTTCGAAATGTTTATGAATGCTGCCACAATAAGATTCCTATTTAATAGACAGAAAGCCAAGGCACCGAGAGGTTAAATGGTTTGCCCAAAGGTAATATACCTTAAAATAGAAGAACAGGACAAAAACTAAGGAATCTAATTTGCTAAGTGTTAGTCCTCTGAGCCCTGCATAAAAGCTATTAATAATGTTACACTTAGCATGTCAAAGTTAGCAGCAATGACATACTACCAAACCACCGCCTGACATTTGCTCATCTTTCATCTAATTCTATTAAGATTATACTTCCTGACTACTTCATGGGCCCCTTGAGGACTGGGAATGCTCTAACAGCAGGTATTCCTCTCCTGCCTTAAAGGAACAAAGCTGAGTGTGCAAAGCCGCCTTTTTGTTAAAAAAAAAAAAAAAAAAAAAAAAGATTTTATTTATTTGATAGAGAAGAGAGAGAATGAGCACGGCGAGGGGCAGAGGGAAAGGGAGAAGCAGACTCCCTACTGAGCAGGCAGCCAACCACAGGGCTTGATCCTGGGACTCCAGGATGGTCACCTGAGCCAAAGGTAGACGCTTATCTGACTGAGCTACCCAGGCACCCTTGTGCAAAGCTTTCTAATAACCCCCACCCAAGCCCACCTTGAAGAAGAGGTGAACAAACTGGCAGTTCTGGTCAGTTTATACAGCAATAATTATGTACTTTGGACATTACAGCCCACGTCCTGCCAACAACCTAAATGTAGCAGTTATCCTTGTTTTCTCCCTCAACCCAAACCAGCCCTTTTTATTTATTTCTCTTAGTGAAACCACTATTTTCCAACTAGCTCAGACTTGAAACCTAATATACCCTCCCCCACGGTCTAGTTTCCTGCAGTCTCTCCTGCATAATCCTTCCTTCGCAAAGCCGATCAACCATCCTGGTGAATACCCTCATCAACTCATACCAAATAGCCTCTATTGCCTCCAGTCTCTCTTCAAAAATCATTCTACATTCCACCAACAAATTAATCCCCCTAATCCACTTTTTCTGTGCCCCTCCTCAGAAGCTTCCAATTCTTTTCATGTGCCTACAGTACCCAGGGCATACTCCTTAGCCAGACATTCAAGGTCCCCAACAAGGGAATTATACTGTCTTCTCTAACATAGCTCCCACTACTCCCAAGCATAAGCCATTTTACTGGCAAATATCAGCATACCTATTTAATTTTATTTACCAGGCCATCCATTTATTTCTGCCTCTGTGCTCCTACTGACACATTTGCCTTACCTAGAAAAACTTACTCCTCCATCTGCCTACTAAAATCCACTATGACTACTTCAAATCCGTTCATCTATTTTTTGAATAGCCTAAAGAACTCATATGTTCCATTCATTTAGCACTAAAATGGGTACTATTTTGTATCCCTCCAACCAAACTGTACATTCCTTGAGGGCAAGGCACTTCTCAGCCTGTCCCATAATGCCTAGCAGAAAGCCGTTAAAGTCAATTGACATTCCGTCCATATAAGTTGAAAAAATAAACCACTACAGAAAGCAATGACTTTTTTAAAAAATTTATTTATTCATGAGAGACAGAGAGAGAGAGAAGCAGAGACACAGGCAGAGGGAGAAGCAGGCTCCATGCAGGGAGCCCGACGCAGGACTCAATCCGGGGACTCCAGGATCATGCCCTGGGCTGAAGGTGGCGCTAAACTGCTGAGCCACCCAGGGATTCCCCCCCCCCCCCCCCCCGCCTTTTTTTTAATACAATGACTTTTTCATTAAAGATCTTGTCTATTTTAGGTTTCATTTGGTAATTCTTCAACATTCAAAAACATTATTGCCATCTCAGAAGGAGTCTGGAATAAAGATGAGGATAATTTGGATGAGAAGGGAAGGGCCCTTGAATCCTTCCTTGGTTCTCTTTATAGTTATTTGCTATATACCACTTTTTATCACATCAGGAAAGTAAATGTCAAAGCAGGGGAGGGGAACTTCCCAAATCCTCCATTATATAATTATAAAATATAATGAATGTGTAGCTAAATAAGTAAAGTAGCTCATCCTTCTGGGAAATCTCAACTCAATCTACTAGGTTTTTTAAAACTTTTCTTTTTAAGTTTTTATTTACTCATTTATTTAAGTAATCTCCATTGCCACCATAGGGCTTGACCTCACCACTCTGAGATCAAGAGTCATATGATCTGACTGAGCAAGCCAGGTACCCCTCTATTGGGATTTTTAAATGCCAATTCCATATGAGGAGTACTTTAGAAAATGTTTTAATTGACAGTAACTAGTTCCTTAATTCTTGCTATGGTTTTGTGTCATTTTTTTAAATTTTTATTTATTTTATGATAGTCAGAGAGAGAGAGAGAGAGAGAGAGGCAGAGACACAGGCAGAGGGAGAAGCAGGCTCCATGCACCGGGAGCCCGACATGGGATTCGATCCCAGGTCTCCAGGATCGCGCCCTGGGCCAAAGGCAGGCGCTAAACCACTGCGCCACCCAGGGATCCCCGGTTTTGTGTCATCTTGAGGGTATCTTCTGTTATATCTCAAAATCCCAATTCACTTTTCTTTTTTTTAAGATTTTATTTATTTATTCATGAGAGACACAGAGAGACACAGAGGCAGAGACACAACACAGGCGGAGGGAGAAGCAGGCTACATGCAGGGAGCCTGACGTGGGACTCGATCCCGGGTCTCCAGGATCATGCCCTGGGCTGAAGGCTGAGCCACCCGGGCTCCCCCCCAATTCACTTTTCTTAAGCTCACATGCAACACTCTTGAGGCAGGGCAGTGAAAGGAAAGGGGAAGTGTGTAAGATATTGTAAAACTCCTCAAATGCTGGGAATCCCTAAATTAGAAACACATGTATTATTTCCCATCTTTTTTCACCTTAAAGGATTCTTCTATGCCAGCGGATGTCTGATGCATTTAGTTGTACTGTATTAAACACCTTGCTTACCTTTCTGTCTCAGTCACGGTAGCATAATTCTGGCAAGGCCTATTAGGCCAAGTGATCTAGCTGGGTGATTCTCTGAAGAGCTCACCTGATTAGTAGCTACCAGTGTCATCCAGAGCACCTGCCTGTAGTAATGCAGAAATGAGAGCTTCACTTCTGGAAGCTAGATGTCTGGCCCTTCTGGTATGGAGCACTAAGAACATTTCTCGGTGGAAAGTGGTGTTGTGGTAGAATATCATGAATCAACCTGTGTTTCAATCCAGAGTTTTCTACTTTCTAAATGTGTCCTAGCCCCAGCTCAAGAAATCCAAGCAGGGATGCCTGGGTGGCTCAGTGGTTGAGTGTCTGTCTTTGGCTCCCGTTGTAATCCTGGGATCCTGGAATCAAGTTCTACATCAGGCTCCCTACAGAGAGCCTATTTCTCCCTCTGCCTATGTCTCTGCCTCTCTCTTTGTATCTCTCATAAAGAAACAACAAAAGAAGTGAAATCCAAGCAGAATTGAAGAATCCTGGAGAATTCAATGTTGCAAACTCATTGCAGTTAGTTCCGATTGCTTTTTATTTATTATTTTTTTAAGGAGGTGCCACGCCCAATGTGGGGCTTGAACTTATGACCCTGAGATCAAAAGTCACATGTTCTACTGACTGAGCCAGCCAGACACCCCTCAGTTACTTTTTCTAATGCAAAAATAAACAATGATGTAATAAAATGATCCTTCCCTTGGAGATTTTTCACAGCTTTCTTTATGGAAAACTTGACAGCATATGGGAATGTGTTTCTTATGAGTTTTGTTTTTTCCTTTGGTTTGGTTTTTGGTTTTTGTCTTTTATTTTTGTTTTTACTTTGCCTATTGTCACCGGGATTCAGCATCTGTTAATATATATAACCATTTCCTAATTATGCACAAATAGTATATTTGCGCATCACTCCAGGGGAGTGATCTCTTCAGAATAAAATCTCCCAAATAAATCAGTAGAGATCATGATGCAAAGTAAAAACTCCCAGTCCATCCAGTTTTCTCACTCTCTTTCTCAGTATTTCCATCTTTTAAACTCATTATGCTCTCACATCCTGTGACAAATATTTTTCAATGTGTAGTGCGTGAACCCCCCTCCCCCATCACAATCTATTAAAAACATAGAATTCCAAATTCTGATACATCTATATACAGGGTACTGAAAAACTTCTCCAGGGTTGGCAATCCCTAAAATAGAGAATTAATATAAGCATCTATTATTTTCCTTCTTTTGCTATTAAAAGGTGGAATTCCAAGCAGCCAATAGAACATTGAAGGAGCTCTTTTTTTTTTTTTTTTTTAAGATTTATTTATTTTTGATAGAGAGAGAGAAGCAGAGACACAGGAGGAGGGAGAAGCAGGCTCCATGCCAGGAGCCCCATGCAGGACTCAATCCCGGGACTCCAGGATCGCGCCCTGAGCCAAAGGCAGGCGCTAAACCGCTGAGCCACCCAGGGATCCCTGAAGGAGCTTTTAAAAGAAATGTTTATTTGGGACACCTGGGTGGCTCAGTGGTTGAGCATCTACCTTCAGCTCAAGTCATGATCCCAGGGTCCTGGGATCAAATCCCACATCAGGCTCCCCTCAGGGAGCCTGCTTCTCCCCTCTGCCTATATCTCTGCCTTTCTCTGTGTCCCTCATAAATGAACAAATAGTCTTTTTTAAAATAGTTTTATTTATTTAAATAATCTCTACACCTGATGTGGGGCTCAAACCCATGATTCCAAGATCAAGAGTTGCATGGTCCCAGGACCATGGGATCACTACCTGAGCCAAAGACAGATGCTCAACCACTGAGCTACCCAGGTGCCCTGCCTCATCACAACTTTTAAAAGCTCACCAATGGGACATGATCCTGGAGACCCAGGATGGAGTCCCACATCAGGCTCCCTGCATGGAGCCTGCTTCTCCCTCTGCCTGGGTCTCTGCCTCTCTCTCTCTCTCTCTTTCTCTGTGTGTGTGTGTCTCATGAATAAATAAATAAAATCTTTAAAAAATAAAATAAAATAAAATAAAAGCTCACCAATGTTCTCATATACCCCTCTTGCTCCCATATCACAAAGAAAATAGAGGATATTAGATTGGCATCTCTCAATTTCTTGCCCTTCTACTTCTTTATTTATCTACACACTCATCCATCTTTCCTTCTCTTTTTTTTTCTTCTCTGAGTGGAACAGGTGTCACTCTGCCTAAGGAATTCTATCTGTACTCTCTAGACCCCTCTCCTACAGTCTCTGAACCATACTCAATCTGTTAACCTTGGCTCCTTGGGCACAAAAAGCATTCTCTCTCTACTGATTCTTTTCTTCAGGCTACAAACAAGCACTCTCCTCTGCAAGCCTTCTATGTGCTCCAACATCCACCTTTCTCCTCTCCTTTCCAGCCAAGTTTATTAAGAGTGGAATGATGGGGGCGCCTTGGTGGCTCAGTCCCTTAAGCGTTTGACTCTTGATTTCAGCCCAGGTCATGATCTCAGTGTCCTGAGATTGAGCCAAAGTTGAGCCCAGTGTTGAGCCCTGAGTAGGGCTCCGTACTCAATGGAGAGTCAGCTTCTCTCCATCCTTCTCCCTCTGCCCCTCCTGCTTGTGAACTCTCTCTCTCAAATTGTTAAATAAATCTTTAAAAAAAAAAAAAAAGAGTGGAAGGATGCTCTTCACCTGCTTGAATTTGACTCTGCTACGCTTGAGCTCAAGTCACCTGTGATTTCCTAGTTGCGAAGTCCAGCAGGTACTTTTCAGTCCCTACTCTATTTAAACTATTTTTTTTTCTTTTTGTCTTCCCCTACATTCTGTCTGGAGCCATCTTACACACTCCCACAGCTCCAGCCTTGGCTCCCCAAGAATTCCTACATGCTGTACACTGTTTGATTCTATTAGTCTGGTTGTACTGCAATACTGTCTAAGGTCAGGTGAGTGACGGGAGAGGAGCTTAAACTTCTAGACAATGCTTGAGAGGTTTGGCAGTGGAGGGCTCAGGAGGTCTGTGTTTGCCCAGAGCAGGACTCATGGGTTGAGAGCGTGGGGAAGTAATGGTCCAGGGCCTATTTTTTGCTCCTAGGTCATCACTCTCTCTTCTGATTTCCTCTCACCTCCTTCCCTGATTATCCTAGACTTGGTCTTCTTTATGGAGTCCTCCTCTTCCACTACTCAAAGGTTGTCAGCGGATCAAGAAGGAAAGAAACTTCCTATCATCCACTTCCAGGAGATGCTAACACCTCCCAACCTGAGTCCTCTAGTGACCCTCAGCCAGTGTGAAGCACTAGAAAATGAAAACAAAGTCCTGAGGAGGAGTGATTAGAAACACAACACCTCGAAAGTATTTGTGAAAATTAGTGTCTCAAGATGACCTCTGCTGTAAATATTGCAGCTGTGATCTAAATTTGCTTTTGGGGTTTTGTTTGCTTTAAATCCCTTACTCCTGATAGCCTCAGGTTACTAGGAGTTCTTAAACTTCCTAATTTCTAATTTATGAAAAGCTTTTTACAAGCATTTATTTATTTATTTATTTATTTAGCTCTCAGGCTTGTATTTTGAAAACCTGACATTAACAGCCTCTCTACCAATCTGCTTCCAAGTGGCCTTTTTGGCTGCTATTTTAGTTTTTCATCATCTTCAAAAAAAAATTTTTTTTTGCATTTTTTTTTACCAGATAAAATATAGAAAAAGGAGCTAAAACTTACCCAGTAGACCCCTACCCAGCCACAACCACTGAAAATCTTGGTATCCTATACCTACACTGTCTCTTCATTCCATCCCTCCCCCCTCCCCAACTACTTCTGTACCATATTCTAATCGGAGTTCAGAGCCTGATTGGGAAAGTTTTTATGTCAACACATGCCATGTGCCTTGGCAGTTTGCTAAGTCTGAGAAACTTCAGGAGGCATTTTTTCCTTCTGACTTCCCCATGTGTTTCACTTAGATTCTTGGAAACATTCCTCTGTGCGACATGGGTATTAGCCTACAGCCTCAAGTAACAGAAAATTCAATTTGAACTCACGTAAACAATAAGGAAAAGTATTGCTTCATAAAACTATAAGTCCAGGAGGTAGGGTGGCTTCAAGGGCAGTTTAATTTAGTGGCCCTGGATCTCCGGCTCTGCAGTACCCTGAGATGACCTCCTTTCTGGGTTGGCTTTCACCTAAGGCTGCTCCCTTCATGGAGCAACATGGCTGTTAGCAGTTACTGGTTTTACCTAGAAATGCTATCCATCTGTGTGCAGTTTATCTGGGAGCAAGGAAACTTCTTTCCCAAGAGCCTCTAGCATTCTTGAGTCAAGCCCTGTTCTCAGGGCAATGCCAGACACTGACTTTGGCCAGGGTTCCTGAACCAGTTACTGGCCATGAGAATGGAGTTGCCGTTAGACCAGCCAGTCCCAGGTGTGGACTGAGACACAAGGCATACACTGAGAGCAGTAGATCCCTAAATAAAAACTGGATTATGTTAAGAATCAGAGGGAATGAATGCAGACTAACCAGATGGACAACTACACATGGGTTTAGAAACTTGGCCATTTATTTATTTAATTTATTAATAAAATTAATTGTGTTTAATTAATCAGCAAATTTTGACTTGTTATTGTTTAGTATTTCATTTTTATTTTTCTTAAGATTTTTTATTCATTCATTCATGAGAGACACAGAGAGAGAGGCAGAGACATAGGCAGAGGATAGGCAGAGGGAGAAGCAGGCTCCATCCATGCAGGGAATCCCACGTGGAACTCTATCCTGAGACTCCAGGATCACGACCTGAGTTGAAGGCAGATGCTCAACCATTGAGCCACCCAGGTGTCCCCTAGTATTTCATTTTTTAAAGTTTTATGAGGTGATACCTTCACATAGTTCAATATTTAAGAAAAAACAAAACCAAACAAAAAGTATATACAATAAAAATCCTTTCTATTGCTGATCCCCAGCCACATAGAGATATTTTATGTATATACAAGGAAAAAATCAAGAGTATATACATATAAGCTCTCATTGTACACAAAGTATAGCATTCTACACACACTGTACTGCACCTTTTTTTTTTTTCTGAGCAATTTATACTGGAGATTACTGTATCAGCACCTAAAGAGCTTTGCCATTCTTCTCTCACTGCATTGTATTATACTGTATGAATATACCACAATTTATTTAATACCCATGCAGGGACATTTAGGTGGCTAATAATGTTTCACCTTTAAAATACAGCTATGATGAATGATATCATATATATTTCATTGTGCATATTTGGGAAATATCTAAAGCATAAATTCCTAAAAGTGGAGTTAATGCCAAATTGCCCTACCTACTATTACATGTATTTATACTGCCACTGGCAAGGCATGAAAGTGCCTGTTTCAGAGCACCCTTACCAAAAGAGCATGTAATCAGACTTTGGGATTTTTGGCAATCTGATCACTGAACATTGTTAATACAATTTTTTTAAAAGATTTTATTTATTTGAGAAAAAGAAAGAGAGCACTATCAGGGGGGAGGGGAGAGGAAGATGGAGACCCAGAAGCAGAGAGCCTGTCCCTGCCTCAATCCCAGGAGCCCAAGATCATGACCTGAACTGAAGGCAGACATTTAACTGAGCCACCCAGGTGCCTCTATTATCTCAGCATAATTTTAATTTGAATCTCTTCTATTATGAGTGAGGCTAAGCCACTCTCACGTGCCTCAGAGCCATTTCTTGCTCTTCCAGGCCTGGCCTGTTCTTATTATTTGCCCATGTTTGTATTGCACCATTGGTCTTTTGCTTTCTGATTTGTAGGAGCTCCTATGATAAAGGAAATTAGTCTTTGGTCTGCATTAGAGCTGCAAATATTTCCATCCAATTTGCCGTTTGTCTTCTGACTTAGCTCATGGTTTTATCCAGGGAGAAAGTTTTATTTTATTTTTTTTAAAGATTTATTATTTATTTATGATAGATAGAGAGAGAGAGGCAGAGACACAGGAGGAGGGAGAAGCAGGCTCCACGCCGGGAGCCCAACGTGGGACTCGATCCCGGGACTCCAGGATCGCGCCCTGGGCCAAAGGCAGGTGCTAAACTGCTGAGCCACCCAGGGATCCCCCCAGGGAGAAAATTTTAATGTTATGAGATTGAACATATCAATCTTTTATAGTTCTGTGTTTAATGTCATAACTAAAAAGCCCTTCCCCTATTCTTTGGTGAATAACTCTATTTTAGTTTCTTCTAAAAGAGAAGATGTTTTCATTTTTATACATTTAAATATATCCGCTTGGAATTTATCCTGGCCAAGTATGAGGAATAAAACCAATTTTGATTTTTTTCCCCACTTGATTGACTTTAATTTTATGCTGTTTCATGATGATACCCCTTCTTGTTTTATGACACTGTAGGTATTGCCAGTATTCTCTGTAAATGTTTTAAAACATCTAAGTTTTCATTGATTTTAATTAGCAAATCAGTAACTCTGAGAGTTTCTATAACTTACCCTAGGCCATGATATAGGCTGGAGGTTGGAGAGACAGTGGGATCAAAAGGTCTTAAAATCACACAAGAAATAATGCTTGTTGCATATTCATCATGATCACTATTTGGAAATGTCCTTGCTCAGGACATGAACTCACAATATAAACAATTGAAAATAACAAAGTAGGGCCCCTGGGTGGCTCAGTCGGTTGAGTGTCTGCCTTCCGCTCAGGTCAGGATCCCAGAGTCCTAGGATCAAGTCAATCGGCTAGCTCCCTGCTAAGCAGGGAGCCTACTTCTCCCTCTCCCTCTGCCCATCCCCTTGCACCTGTGCTTTGTCAAATAAATAAAATCTTAAAAAACAACAACAACAAAGTATAGCTTAAGTGATTTAAGTCACTTGAAACTGAATGTAAGTTCTCTTTATTAACTTAGGCTCTTTTTAGACATGGAATGATTAATCTCCCATAGATTACCTGGGCTGGGTAGCTTACTTCTGGGTGCATTCTAAGATGCTGTCCCCAGAGTCTTAATCAAGAGGCAGCACAAGGGGTATGAAGCCCCCCTCCAATGATACCTAGGGAGAGGGGAGCCCAGCCAGGAAAGACAGAATGCAGACATATCTTGGTTTCCTAAGCTATGGAGATTGGTCAAATCCAGATACCCAGGGACACTTACTCATCTCCCTTTTATTGCAAGGAGAATGGAATATGCATTGTGATTCTCTAGTGGAATAAAAACTAACATCTATCCACAGCAATGGAATGTCGTGGTCACCGCTGAGTAAAAATCCTTTGACAAGTACAAACAGACTTCTGCTGTAGCACTGTCACATCGCATTATAGTCATTTGTTTACATCTCTATCTTTCCCAGGAGACCAGGAGTTATTTTAAGGGCAGATGCTCTTTGTCTTGTTTGAATCCCTATAGCTTCGTATACACATCCCTCTCTATAGGAATGTGCTTATTGCATACTTTCTCTACTCATAGAGCCCACACGTCAATACTTGCTATTTGCTCAGCAGCTATGTATCAGCCACTGAACTACAGAACTCCCCATGCTTTACCTTTTTCAATTCTTACAACAGTGCTATGAGGTAGGTACTATTATTTTTCTCCCTTGTAATAGTGAGGAAACTAAGAGACAGGGAAGTTAAGTAACTTGCCCAAGGTCACACAGATAAAAGATGGTGGAGCCAAGATTCAGATCCCACATGGTCTAACTCCATTAAATCTAATTTGTTTTAATTTTATTTTTCAGTAACATCTACACACAACATAGGGCTCGAACTCACAACCCCAAGATCAAGAGTTGTGTGCTCTACTGACTGAGCCAGCCAGGCGCCCCAACATTTAATCTAATTTTGTTGTTGTTGTTGTTACTGACATATCTATTGTGTGACACATCTCACAGCTGATTGCCACACAGTGGCATAGAACCTCTAATTTACTGGGAAGGATGTGGGAATGGCATTCAAGGAGATTGGGTTCATTTCTGGGTTGCAACTCACTGGTGTTTGCTTAAGAAAGTTCATCCGTTTCCTCACCTGTAGAATACATAATAAAATGACCTCAGGCTTGTTGAGAGGATTAAATGAGGTTTAAAACAATCTGCTATAAATGGCTAAACAAGTGTCAATCCCTGTCCTTGCCTCTTAGTACTACCAACACCCCGCACAGTAGCCCTGCAGTGTCCGGCTTTTTTCCTGCTGCAGGTCCAGGAAAAGCCTCCTTAGTTATGCAGTACACGTGTTATTTTCTGATGGTGAAAAAAGTAATTTCTCTAGTTTGGGGTGAGTTGAAATACTTTTCCAATCCAAATGTCAGGTCTGCTTAAGCAGCTGCTAAAGGAAAGGGATTATCCCAGTTCCTACTTGGGGCTGCTCCCACAGAGTAAAACCATAGCTGAGTGCCAAGACTCTGACACCAACTCCTTTCTCAGCATTATAGGCCGGTATCCTGGGATCTGACATGAGCCATTAGGAATTTCTTCAGCAGCAGCCGACTGGGAAACGCAACTGCCAGTGTTAAAGAAACATGTTAAAACTCATTTTTTTTTTTACAGTAAAAGTCCCAAAGATAGACAAATATGCTGAGTTGACTCATATCCCTCAATATAGAGGAGTCATCTTGATGGTGACACTCATCCTGATGATACTAAGCAGGTGGCCTATTCAGTCAGCCCTGGGATTCAGAGCCAGTGGAACACAGTGTGTCTTATTATGTCATCTATGTGGGGGAAAAGTGGATGGAGGCTCCAAGATCCCCAGGGTTTTAGTTAAAAGGAAAATGTGATTCTACAGTAGTCACTAAACCAATAGAAGGGAAATAAGGAGTGGGCACGATAAGGGCAGGGAGCAGGTGCAAGTCAAGTCTCTGTTAGCTTGGAGTCTGAAATAGACTCTCAGCCCCAGACACAGAATCTGGGAGCTATCTCCACTGTCATTCTGATCATCCTGTCTTGTCAGGCAAACTCCAGTTCCGTTCTCTATGTTCTACTTTCTAAGTGCCCACTGGCTCTTCGCCTTGTGGCTTAGCCATTCCTGCCCGGGTAGGAACAGGATGAGGAAAGTATCTCAGGATATTTCTTACCCTCTTCTCTCTACCCCCATAAACATTTACCCGCCCCCCCCATGCCCAGAATCTGTTCTTCCTTGCTTAAAAAAATTTAAGCCATCCCTGAAAGCTCGCTTCTCCCATGAAAGCTTCTTTGACGTTTCTTTTTTCCTAACACATGCAACTTGTACACCTAGAGCTAATGGGCACACAGACATATTCTTTTCTATCTAATGTGCGCTCACCTTTTATCCCCAAATAGATTTAGAAACTCCTGGAGGACAGAACCATATCTTAAACTTCTTGAAATCACATGTCTGATTCTTCTTCTTCTTCTTTTTTTTTTTTTTAAGATTTTATTTATTCATGAATGACACAGAGAGAGAGAGAGAGGCAGAGACACAGGCAGAGGGAGAAGCAGGCTCCATGCAGGGAGCCTGACTTGGGACTCAATCGCGTGTCTCTAGGATCAGGCCCTGGGCTGAAGGTGGCGCTAAACCGCTGAGCCACCCAGGCTGCCCTCCCCCACTTTTTAAAAGATTTTATTTATTTATTCATGAGAGACACAGAGAGAGAGAGAGGCAGAGACATAGGCAGAGGGAGAAGCAGGGTCCCTATGGGACCCCGATGTGGGACTCCAGGATCATGCCCTGAGCTGAAGGATGCCCAACCGCTGAGCCACCCAGGCATCCCCTCACATACCGGATTCTATGACCTAGCAGTTAATGCAGCTGGGAACAGCTGGGGTACTCAGTGTCTCTGCGGCCTGGGGAATTAAGGAGCCCAAAGCTGGTTTCTCAAGAGGATGGCATCAAATCAGCCTTGCTGTTGGGCCTCTACCAACCTTTCTGCTGATTCTAAGAGCCGGCTGCATGCTTAGAAATCAAGTCCCTTTCCCACAACCCATGCTGTATCCTATTTGTTCTGGATTGAGTGTGTGCTCTTCATCTGTCCATCCTCCCCCCACCCTCCCTGCCCAAGAACGCAAATCCCATCTCTGAAGCACACATTCTGAGACTCAGTCCCTGCTACCCACTACCCAGAGCAACTAATTAGAATTTCAGACTTCCCAGACCTCTCTACCATGTGGGGTGTGCTCCACCCACCTGTAGCTCATCTCTCACCCTCCCTGGCATTAACCAGCTAGCCCGTCTCCTCTCTCCATCTGACTCTTTCTGCCAAGACCTGCTGGAAACGCCTGTCTTGCTCCAGGGCTTCTGGCTGGTCTCTGAGTCCTTTCCACTCTGCCCTCAACTGAGCCATCATTCCGAGACTAAAAAAATACCTCAAAGTTTGAACCAAACACACATACACACCCATATTCACAAATTCATTTATCAGTTGAAAAGATTTCCACTACCTTCCTAAATTAATACTCTCCCTCTTCTGACATTTCTCATCACTGCTAAGTCTTCCAACATCCAGCTTGGAATTTTCTTTAAATCAAAGGAGATCATTCACTCCAACCCTCTTATTTTATCCCCTGTCTCTATTTTACAACCCTACATTTATGCTTATTTAGAAGCCAGTGGCACAAGATTTTTGCTAATGATAACTTTAGCAAGGAATTCTCTTTGTCTGTTAGTAAATTACTGTGGTACTAGAAGACTTTATAGGAGGTCTCAACGTGGTAATCAGTTACCACCAAAATGCATTGATTGCTAAAATGAGATAATTTCCTTCACGGCCCCTGAAAGGAGACACATACAAATTCTCTCTCCCTCCCTCCCCCTCCCTTTGTCTGTCTGTCTGTCTGTCTCTCTCTCTTCCTCAATGAGATCAGCCAGCTTTCCGTCTGGAACAATCAAAATACCTCCCAGCTGGAATGACAGCATCATTTTATTGACACTGAAATAGGAGAGTGATAAAGCAAGTCACAGCAGGCACAACAGAAATGCACTGCTTTTATGATTCACATTTCAGAAATGATGCCATGAGACCCAAAATGCAAATCAGAGTTTGTTTTGTGTTGGCAAAAATGTAGTTAAGGGCAGTCACCTCAACTGAACCTTTCACCCTCTGGAGGAAGCAATACCACTCCCGATCCCTGCCTCACTGCAAGTGGACAACAGATTTCCTACAACCATTCCCTCACTATTCTCTCTATGCTGGGAGCTGGCTAAGAAAATTGCAGTTTTTCCTAGGTGGTGATCTGGTAACAGCTTTGGAGGTACTAAGGAGAATTGCAGTGGAAGCAGCATCTTTAGGATTAGGTCTCATCCAGCCCCACACCTTGACAAGGGGTTGCCTTTGTCCACATTCTCCAAACCCAGAATCCATGGGGGTAGGGGGTATTGCAGCTCTCCCTGCTTTCCCTACTGTAGGAAACCCTTATGAATTGCCTCCCCCTGCAGGTTCCTATAGCTTTCCCCCTCACTTCTTCCTTTGATTTGTCTTCTTTTAGACCCATATAAGGAAAATGATGCTGGGTGAACATTTTAAGAACCCTGTAACTATAGGATAGTGCCATTGGCAGGGAAACAGGATAGACTCACAAAAGATGGGCAGGAGTCCTGGGACCTCAGTGAGATCTTTGCTGTCAGGGTGTTATAAACTCTCCTTAAAAATGTTTTTCAGCTCACGGCATCTACAGAGCAACTTAGACTTCCTTGGTGAGAAGCTGCTGCTTGCATGTAAACATCACCACATCTGAAGTCTTATTCCTGGACATTGGTTATGAGTCAGCGAAAAGCCCCAAATGATCTATGTATCACTTGCTCTCCTGCACTTTCAGTTTATGTCACAAACGAGAAAAAGGACTGAGCTCAATTTGCTGGAATCTCCCTCATGACAGTTCATTTTTATTTTGAAACAAGTGTTGGTAAATGTTAATGCTAGAGAAGAGGCTTACAATAAATAAGTAGAAATGAAAGCAGAAATAAGGCAGTTCACACAAGCTCAATTTCCATGACTCTAAAAATGTTGCTCAATCAACAGCACAGCCCGACCAGGAAAACCAGAACACTTTGTTATGGGCAGAATTCTAACATGGATGCCAAGATGCCCCTGGCATGCTCAAGCCTTCTCTGAGCTGGTTGGTCAAACACTAACCTCATTCCTGCTGTGAAGAAATTTTGCAGATGTAATTAAGTTCCCAAATCAGTTGACCTTATGATAGGGAGTTTGGCTGGCTGGTCTTGACCTAATCACATGGCCCTTTATATCTGGATCTAGATGTCAGAGACAGAAAAAGTCCAAGATATTTGAAGTCTGAGGAGGATTCAACAAAAGGGAGAAGGATTCAACAACTCCATTGTTGGCTTTGAAGATGGAAGGGAGCAAGAAGTGCAACAGCCTCTAGGACTGCTGAGAGCACATCCCCCCAGGTGACAGCCAGTCAGGAAACGCGGACCTCAGTCCTCTAGCTGCAAGACACTGAATTTCATGACAACACAAATGTACTTGGACAAGAGCCCTGAGTTCAGATGAGAACACAGCCTGGATGACCCCTTGATCCAGCCTTGTGAGAATCTGAATGGAGAATCATGCTTTTCCCAGACACCTGACCCATGGAATCTGTGAGGCAATACTGACTGTTGTTTTAAGGTGTTGAATTTGTCATAATATGTTACTCAGCATAGAAAACAAATGCATACTCACAAATGGTTTTAAAGCTTTTTATCCAAGACCAAAATTAAACCTCCCCTGGCAAGAGACCTATCAGCCTGTCAGCTACTGTGAATGACATCCATCATGCAAGCCCCTTGCTACTCAAAGTGTGATTCATGGACCAACAGCATACACATGGCCTGGGAGCTGATTACAAATGCAACATCTCAGGCTCCATCCAGATTTTCTGAGTCAATCTTCATTTTAACAAATCCCCTATGAGTCATATGCATTTTAAAGTGTGAGGCACTGGTTAGCATCCTAATTCAGAGCTGAAAACCTGGAATCAGCAAAACTTGGATTCTTCACATGGCTCCATAGTTTTACTGACTGTGGCCTTGAACAAGTTGCTTAACCTCTCTGAGTCTCTATCAATCTGTAAAATGGAGCAAACAATAGTACCAACTTCACAGGGTCATGGTGCGGATTAAATGGAACAGTATGTAAAACACATTAGCCCAGTGCCTCCTGCCACACAATAAGGGCTTGATAAATGTTGGTCGTTATAGGATTGAGCGCCAAGAGTGGAGTGAGTTGAGTCTAAAGGGGCAAACCCCTTCAATTAGAAACATGCAGGATCACTGTGACGAACATCCTCCTCTGAGAAATATATTGTCACAGATTCCTCAGAGGCTGCAGAAGGTCATGACCTTGCTTTTCTACCTCAGTAAGCATCCCCTGACGCCAGGCAGGATCAGTCATGCCCTCCCATCACAAGCACTGACTCCTGTAACCACCTGTGTCTCTTGGCCTCCCACCCACCCCCCACCCCTGAGAGGTCTCCCCTACCAGCATTAACCTATTAACCCCATTGGGCTCCACCTCACTTAGCTAATGAGATCTGGCCAGAAACCATGGAGACGGGTGTTGGAAACCCCCGAGCAGGTGGTGTCCCTGGATATCAGTGACAGCTCACCCCACAGAAGAGATGAATGGATATGCCAGCAGCAGAGCTACTGTGGCTGGTTTAAAATAAATCTAAGGTTCTTTTCCTTTCTGCTGGAGGGAATGGTGACAATGACCGCAGCAGCAAGTATAAGGACAAATGAACATACTGGCAATTACAAATGGCCAGAACAGGAGAGAAGTCATCTGCCCTAGGCTCTGAGAGGTACGAGAAGTCTGGCTCCTCCTCCTGGTTTCTCTGTTCTTGGCAAACACTCCTCTCCCTTGCTTTATCCTCTGAGCCTGAGCTGAAGAAATCTCTATGGTTCAATATAAATAATGAGGATGGTATTGATAATAATAATAGCCCTCATTTGTTGAGTGCTCCAAGTGCCAAGCACTTCTCATGAATTATTTATACTCCTTATAACAACTCTGTGGAGAAGACATTATTATGTTTCTTTCTAGTCAAGGAAATAGACTCAGAGAGGTTAAGTTGCTTGCCTAAGTTTACATAGCAGGTAAATGCTTGCCCTTGGATTCAAACCTGGGCATGCTTGGCTCAGAAGCCTGTGGTCTCTTCACTTTGTCCACAACATAGCTGTTGTCCTGACTCCTTTAATAAGCTCCTGACCTTCTTCCTGAACCCCATCCTTGGATCTTTGATGCTACTGCCAGTAGGCTCCTACAGTGCCTTTCTCTTGTCCTTCCCAGGTGTGTACCACCTTTGGATCCTGTCTTCTCTGCTCAGATGCCCACCTGTCTGGCCCCTGGACAAATATAGCATACACCTCTTTCTTGTTGTCCACGTGGTTGTGATCTATGGGGTTCCTCATCTCGCTGCTCATGGGTGTGCTGACTGGGCCTGCCCAGTAAAGAACTAGATGTACACTCCTAGACTCTGGATAACTGTCCCTCCCCTGGGATCCCACCTTACAAGTAGAGTCTCCTATATCCTCTAGCCTGGCTTGTGATTACAGAAGAGTGTTTCCGGGATGTTCCAGGTGTTAGAGTAATTAAATAAGGAGGCCATTAGATTGAGGTGGCTCTAATGCCTTGGCAGCCTACATAAGGAAACCAAAATCTAAGCCAAAGCAGACGCACTCAAACCCGAGAAAAAGAAACAACCAATCCCAAACAGCCAACCAGGCTTTCCCAAATAAGGGAACTGCTTAAGCTATAGCCAACCAAATAGTATCCTTGCTTTGCTTCTTTATCCTCTCTATAAAAACCTTTCCCCTGTCAGTGGAGTGGCCCTGACCATCATTGGTTTGGCTCCCAATTGGAGAGGATGTATGCTCAAGTAAACCCTTGAAAAAAAATTTTTTAATGTGCCTCAGTTTACCTCTTAACACAGGGAAATCACTCCACTTAGGTTCTGGTTTCTGCTCCTGTTCTACCATATCTTGAACATTCTTTCTCTCTTTCAAAACCACATTTTATGGTTCAGTTCATACCTGATTCAAAATCCACTCTGCAGCTCACAGAATAACACCTTGATCTGGAATCATGTCTCTTCACAATCTGGCCTCAATGACACATCCAAGTACCAGCCCTATTTTCCAGCCAACTGTTCCCTGTCCATTCTCAGCCATTTAATGCTGAGCCTTTGCTTCTCCACTCTGCCAGGAATGTTCATTTTCTTTGCACCATTTCTGTATTATCCGAGATCTAGCTCAAAATCCATCTTCAGCACAAAAATGGCTCTACTCTCCCCAGCTGGAAATAATCCTTTCCTTTGGTTGATCTGCTGTGGTACTTTATTTGTACTTCTCTGGTGACACAATAATTTTATACATCTCACCATAGGTAAGTATGTACATAATTTTTCTCCCCCTTTAGACTGACTTTTTCCTTTTGGGTAGCATTACAATGCCTAGGAAATGCCTTGATAAGTGCTTGCTATAAATCTATTGATCTATCGGCTGGATAGTAGATGAATGGGTGGATGGATGCATGGAAGGGAGGTTATAAGTATTGAAACTCTCGCTGGGGTTTTTCACCAGGCTGCTATGACAGGAGAAAGGCTGTGTCTGTCAGATAAACAGGCCATCACAATTATGGAAGAGGATGAAAAACTTAACCATGCTGGGGGTAAAGTCAGACTGGCATGTTCACTGTTGTTGTTGTTGTTTTTTTTTTTTTTAATGTTTACTAGGCTGTATCAGTAGGATAATTTAAAATATGAGTAAAAGAAAACCCAACTCTTCAACCTAGCTTCCATGGCCAATACATTTATTGGAATGAATACAGGAAGTCAGAGATAAGGCGAGGGGTCAGGATTGGTGGCTTCAAAGCCTCTTTCCATTTCTCTACTGTCCTGTCCCCATCTGTCCCCACCTGGACTGTGGTAGAACCCATATTGGAGAGTCAATGCAAGACTTATTACACAGCAGACAGTTTTATGCGGGCCACTCCCATTAAGGGTTTGTTCTTATGAACTTATCATTTTATTTTATTTTTTTAGATTTTTAAAAATTTTTATTTATGAGAAACAGAGGGAGAGAGGCAGAGACACAGGCAGAGGGAGAAGCACGGACGTGGGACTCGATCCATGTCCAGGGCTGAAGGTGGCGCTAAACCACTGAGCCACCAGGGCTGCCCTGAACTTACCATTTTAAACAAGCACTAAACAGTGGAAAATGTGTCATCCAAAAGATCTCATTGCCCCAGATATTACAATGTATCTGCTGGCCTAAGGGTCCTTCAGTGCTTCCTGTGCAAATACATGATTAGTTAGTAGGGTTAATTGAACACATGCTGTCTGGATAGTATTATTCTAAGCACTGTGCAAAGTTAGAAAAAGGATGGAATGCAATGACTTTTTAAAAAAATAGAATGAAGGTTGAAAAAGTAGTTCTCTTTTATAGGCAGCATTAATTCTACTCATTTACTTTCCAGAATGTAGAATCTACCTTTCCTTTCTTTGTCTCTTCCTTTCTTTGTTCTCTCTTGTTTAACTGTCCCTTTTCTTTCCCTTTTAAGATTTTATTTATTTATTTGAGACAGAGTGAAAGAGAACAGGAATGAAGGGGGAGAAGCAGACTCCCCACTGAACAGGGAGCCTGACTCTCTATCCCAAGACCCTGGGATCATGACCTAAGCCCAAGGCAAACACTTAACCAACTGAGCCACCCTTTTCTTGTTACTACTTTTGTTCTTTTACTCTTTGCTCATTTCAGGAAAGCAACATAGTAAAGATTAAGAGTGTAGAATCTGGAGTCAGGCTTCCAGGTTGGGAATTCTGACTTTGAGCCTGAGCTGTGACTTTTTAGCCAATTACATCATTGCTCCAAGCTTCCATGTTTCATTGGTGAATCATACCTAATAATTACACTTCCTTGGATGATGCACATGGAAAGTGGTTAATAAAGGTTAACTATTTTAATTTCCTTCTTCATTCATTCTTTTTTGATTGTGCCTTGTTTTTGTATCCTCTTCTTCCTTGCTATATCCTAGAGTGATAGATGGTTCAGAAATAGAGTCAAGGTTAGAGTCACAGAATCAATTTTCTAGGGAGGAATAGAATGGAATCATTTCATTTCTGTCTCTTCATTATAATCAGGGTATTTAAAGAGTGAATATAATTAAGGCAAAGATGAACATGTGCAAAACCAGTTGAAAGGCATACATATGTGCTACATATGCGAGCAGGAGAAGAATGTTCTAGTTCCTACAAGAATCTTCCAGCTGACAATTTCAAATTCAAAAAGTTCAAATTCAAAATCTAGGCCTAGTTTGCTCAACATGGCTTTACTTCCAGAATATGGTGACCCTCCTTTATCTATTTTATAGCTGCACACTGCTCCCCTGACCCTGGCCTGTAAATACATCCATTGTTTAGAAGATGATCAATTGGAAGAGTCTGATTAAAGCAGTACAGATCTATCATCTTGGTAGAAAGCAATAACCACAATTGAAAGCACATGCCATCATGGTAGCAGGTTAGTGTGATGATTGCACATGAAGAGAACACAGACCGTCATCATTGTAGAGGTTACAGAAGACCAATCAGTTTGAAGCCACAGATTCTACAGCAGTTGAGAGCTCACAGCAAAGACCACTCCTGTGTCCCTTGTCTTCAATGCCCCAGCTCTGCCCAGAAACCATTTGGAGAATGATCATCTATCCCTCGAGACCAGAATGCTGTAGACTATTAACATTTCCTCTCCACAGCAGCCACAAATGCTTCTCCACTGATTGTTTCCACTGCCTAGAATATTCTTCCTCTAGATACCCATAGGGCTAGAACTATCACTTCTTTCAAGGCTTTACTCAAAAGTCACCTTCTCAGGGATGCTATCTAGCCATTCTATCTGAAATTTACCACCCTCCAACATTTAAAGATCCCTTTCCCTACTTTATTCTTTTCTCCTCGGGCTTTACAAGTATCTACTACACAATATAGTTTAGTATATGTGCTGCCGAAGCGAGCACCACAATATAGTTTACATATTTATATATATATTTTTAAGATTTATTTATTTATTCATGAGAGACAGAGAGAGAGAGAGGCAGAGAGGCAGAGGGAGAAGCAGGTTCCATGCAGGGAGCCTGATGTGGGACTCAATCCCGGGTCTCCAGGATCAGGCCCTGGACTGAAGGCAGCGTTAAACCGCTGAGCCCCCCGGGCTGCCCACATATTTATCTTATTTATTTCCTATTTTCCCTAATAAAATATAAATGGCATGAAGGAGGGGTTTGAGTCTCTTTTGTTGATTATATTATCCCCAGTGCCTAACATAATGCCTGGCACATACTTGGCTCTTAATGAATATTTGTTGAATGAATGATTTAATGAATTTGTGTGACTAATTGATCAGTATATCTGACTTCCCTCCTAGAATGTGAGTTTCGTGAGACCAGAGACCAAGCTTGTTTCTCTCACTGCTATATTCCTAGAGATGATCACAGGGCCTAGCAGGTAGTAGATACTAAGTACAGATTTTTAAAATAAATAATTGAAAAATACCAATAGTGCCAGAATTGACAGAAGGAATGTATTGGAGGGAACATGGTCATGCAGATGTCTTCACAGCTATGAGGCTTCCTAAACAGTCTCCAAATTAACCTGAAAGTAATATTGGGTATTGTCAGGAGTCACTTTCCTTGTATACTTAGGGTCCGACAACTTGAAATAACACACACTAGCATGTGGCTACCACCACTGCTTGGAGTTGGGGTTCTAAAATCATATATGGAAAAATTACATTAAAAATCTCTTTAATCACTCCTACGGTACAGATTACACTGCTCCATGCATTCTGTGCCATCTCTTAGTAAGTTCCACACAGCCAGTTTTTCCCCAGATTTAGAACAGATGGCCATGGCTGTTTCTTTGGTTAAGCACCAGATGAAGTAGTTGGCGTGGATTTAAGGGCCATATTGTTGGGGAGGAAATGACATGTATGTATATATTCATCTGTATTTTTCTTTTATTGAACATATAGTCAACTTTGAACAACTTACATACTTGTGTACTTAACTCCATTGTACTATTTGGTCCTCGATGGTATCAGATGTCTTTATTGTTTATTGCGGAGATAGGTGTGTAAAGGAGGTGGGAAAAAACCCTTTGGAGGCGTTGCAGTAGTTGGCATGACCAATAGGAGAATGTCAACCATCATGATTTTCCAAATTAAAAAGAAAAAAGTCTTTTATCTAAATTGTATACAGAGTCTAAATCCCTACAAAAAATAAAGAGCAGGTATGAAGTTCTTCCTATGTGCTGGGTACTAGGTTCTTTATGTATATTGTCTCAATTGACCTGCCTCATAGCAACCCTTTAAAGAAGGTATTATAATCCCTGTGACCCTACTATGATTCTTGGTAACAGCCAGGCAGGCATGCAGGCTTGGCCCATTCCCAAAAGAACACATTTAACTGTAGCCAGTGATGGAGACACTCTGAGCCCTGGATATGATACAAACAGTTCTATCCTTTTCTCTTGAATTGTCTTTCAGTCCACACCAAGGCTGCCTTATAGGGACGCTTAGATACCTCTTCCCCTACTCCATAAAAGTAACTGGGGTAGGGGCACCTGGATGGCTCAGTTGGTTAAGCGTCTGACTCTTAATCTCATCTCAGGTCTTGATCTCAAGGTTATAAATTCAAGTTCCGAGTCGTGTTCCATTACTCTCAGTGTGGGAGCTGGGTATGGAGCCTACTTAAAAAAAAAAAAAAAAAGAGTAACTGGGATATTATCTATTAAAAAATAATAATATAAGAGTAAATCAACTTGTTCCAAGAGTCCTGCATTTTGGTGCTCAATTTATTGGTGGGATTAGAAAAAGAAAAAAAAAATTCCATTTTGATCAGAATTTATCAGTTACTTCTAAACCAACTCACTTGAGGGGTGGAAAAAATTATGGTCACTTCCTATGTTCCTCTTTTGAACATGTTCTCTACTCAGTGCCCTATTTTATATATTGGATAAATTTATTCTTCAATCTGTGTTCAATGAAAAGACTACTAATATAGCAGCATTGCTTCAGACAGGCGTCATTGGAATATTCCACCTTGCTCATTTTTTATCCCTCTTCTTATGTTTTTTCCTTAGCTTCAGTTTCTTCCACATCTCCCCAAAACATTTTCCATATTAATCATCCATATGGTCTATGTTGTCAATATATCTAAAATTTATATCATTTTCCCTTTCTTTCTTTTCTATCCCCTCTTCCTCAGGAACCTGGCTTCATCCTACCACCAGACATTGTGCTCAAACCAGGGATGAAGAACTCTACTTGGCCACACTAGTGAAGATGGGAAAGGAGCAAGGGGGAGGAGGCAGAGATGTGGCAATGCTGCGTCTCAGATTTATAGAGGATGGCAGTGGTTCCCAGAGACTGTAAGTAGCTTTCCTCATGTTACTCAACTAGTAAGTAGCAGAGCCAAAAATTGAACCTGGATCAGTAAGGCTTCAACATACCTACTGTTTCCATTATACCACATTATACAACACCTACTGTTTCCAGTATACCACAGTTTTCAGAGGCAGCAAAATCCCATTAAATGCAAGTTTTGGGCAACAATGATGGCCAGTCTTTGTGTAAACAGATAGAATATTATATGATTCACTAAATGGGTCTGGCAGTGTGACCTTGGAAATAGGGACCAGAGAAGTGAAGGCTTTCCTCAAATCATCAATGGCAGGAATGACCAATGTTTACTCTGTACACAGTACCAAGCTAGATGTTTTGAAGGAGACACAGGGCATCCTATAAGGCTGCACTGAAGAGACAGTCTAGCTCCAAGAAAAAGTTATGCCTTGTAGTAGTCAGGGCACCTCCTGGAAACAGAGAACATATTCAAACTGTACAATTAAGAAGGGTTTAAGAGACTAATATATTTCTTATGGTACAGGTGAGGTTTAGGAAATTGGAGAAGGAACATGCAGTGAGTGCCCTGGGATCAGCAGTGGGATTCTGTTACCTACTCCCCGCACCCCCCCCACACACACACACATGCAAAGACAAGGTGATGGAGCAGAGCATAGCTGCGTGAAGAGGAAAAGATATTCTCCTATACCAGGAGCTGTGATCTCCAGGAGGGAGAAGCAGCCAACCTATGGAAATCCATCAGGGAGGGGGCCACATTAATAAATCTCTTCAGTATCCTGATGATGCTTCCCTTAGCCAACCCCCACCAGAGGCTAGAGGGCAGGCATTGATTCTACTCATAAAGACCCATAAAGTCCAGGCACAGAAAGGAATGAGAAAAGGTAAACAGTGAATCTGAAAGGAGAAATGAAAGATAATTTCATAAACCGGCATACCATTTAAGTGTCTTAAAGAGGTTGCTAATTACAGAAGTATTACTGTAAATTATTTTGTGAAGGAATATATTCTTTATGCACCTTTATGTGCCATTTTTATATATCCTGTTGTTCTCCTGTTAGGTTAGTTTCAAATAAGAATGGCTCAAGTTAAATATTGAACTTAACTGACTTCCTGGCTCATCCCAAGTGTAAGGCAAGGTGAACCTAAGCCTTCTGAAGGAGCACATTTCAGTTGTGTTGCATGAACAATGTTTGTGCTCCATGCTTTTCCTATTGTACAACTTTCTTTCATTCACTCAGATTTTTCTCCATTATTTTAAAACTTTTTCTTTCCTACATTTTTGCCCTCTCCTTTCCTCTAACAAAAAAGGCTGCTTGGCTCACACCTCTATCAACAGATGCTTGGAAATAATGCACCATGCCAGCTTTTCAAGGATTTTCCTCTTTCCTCCCTCCCTAGAGAAAAACAAAAGGGTAAGGATAGCTCGAAGGATCGGATCAGAATGTTGTTTTACTGGAATTTGCAGCTGTTTCTGGATTGCAGAAGTCACTGGAGGGGAACAATGTGCTCGGGGACTGGAGGAAATGCTTGGCTCCAATCTGTCCCAAGTCTTCTGGGGAGGAGTTTTCTCATTGTTCCAGAGGTTGCTACTCAACGAAGATTTTGCATCTTTCAACAGAGAACTGTGTGGTGAGGGAAAGGAAAGAGTATGACAGGAGCAAAGAAGGCAAAGGCAAAAAAGTAACTGACCTTTGGTCAGTGTACAAACCATTCTCTAGGCTCTGGCTTAAATGTCTGGCTGATGAAAGTGTTGCTATTTCTTCCTTCCTTCTTTCCTTTCTTTCAAGATCTTGTTTATCCATTTGAGAGAGAGAGGGAGGGAGCACATGCATGCAAGATAATGGGGACGGGGCAGGCGGACAGAATCTTCAAGCAGGTCCCCCCTCCCTGGATGAGTGGGGAGCCCCATACTGGACTCAATCCTGCAACCGGTGAAATCATGACCTGAGCAGAAAGCAAGAGTCCAAAGCTCAACTGACTGAGCCACCCAGGCACCCCTCACTATTTCTAAGAACTTAAGGGCTAGGGTAAGTCAATGAAAATTCCATTTTCACCCCACAGGAAAAATAAAGGTGGAGTTTATGTAGGCAGGTGGATCTAGTTGATGAATGAATGAATGAAAATAGTCCAGAGGCAGATTTTTGAATATTTACATAAGAGATTCATTGGCTTTTCATTGTGTGTGAAAGGCTAGACTGATATGTGTGTTACTGGTTCTATAGATATATAGGACAAATCAATCCATATATACCTTTGCACTCATATGTATGTATTTCTGGTATTATTTGAGGAAGCCTCTGAAACTGTATTTTCCTCCTGAGTACTATCGCTGCCATAGATCCTGTAACCTATGGAAGGAGTCTGCAAAATCTTTTTTAAGTTAGGCAAAGATCAGGCTAGGTGGACAGCAATGGAGACTTACCCCATCATTCATTCCGACTTCTCTTGGTAGATATTTCAGTTTACTTTTGGGTTTGCATATATTCTTCCTTACTGATTTTTTTTTCAAAGTTAGTGCTATGTATTGAATGTATATCCCTAAAAACACACGGAAGTCCTAAATCCTCAGTACCTATGAATGTGACCTTATTGGAAATAGGATCTTTGCAGAGGATCATGTTAAGATGAGGTAATCCAACGTGTCTTGTGTCCTCCTTTCTGAAAAGGGCAAATTTGGACAGAGAGACAGATTTAAAAGGAAGACAATGTGAAGATTCAGGGAGGAGAAAGCCATCTACAAGCCAAGGAACACCTGTAACTACCAGAAGCTAGAAGAGAGACAAGAGAGATTCTCCCTCAGAACCCCAACCTTTCCAGCTCCTTGATAAGTCACCCATTTTGTGATGCTTCATTGCAGCAGCCCAAGGAAATCAATACAGATTAGGTCTGATGAAATCTTCTGACGCAATCTTTTGATTTCTTCAGATTTTATTTATTTATTCATGAGAGACAGAGAGAGAGAGAGAGAGAGAGAGAGAGGGAGAGACACAGGCAGAAGGAGACGCAGGCAGAGGGAGAAGCAGGCTCCATGCAGGGAGCCCAATGTGGAACTTGATCTGGCACCCTGGGCCGAAGGCAGGTGCTAAACTGCTGAGCCACCCAGGGATCCCTCTTTTGAGTTCTTCAAAGAAGAAATTGAAATTGAAAAAGTAAAATGGCTTAGAGTCACAGAGCCAATCAGGGATAGAGCACTAAACTTCCACAACATCCCTCTACCCATTGCTATAACTGGGCTGATTTGGATAAATGACAACAGGCTTCCACTGCTGCTCAAGACAATGGAGAAATGACATCCCTATCTTCTAATATAGATGCTACTAGACTTGAACAGTTGAAACAAGACTTTGGCATCATTAACATGGAGTAGAAATGTTTACTCTGCGACTCTCAGTGTCAGTGGATTTCACTCAATGCTCACTGACTCATCATTTAAAAAGCTACAGAAGGGGATCCCTGGGTGGCTCAATGGTTTAGCACCTGCCTTCGGCCCAGGGCGCGATCCTGGAGTCGCGGGATCGAGTCCCACGTCGGGCTCCCTGCATGGAGCCTGCTTCTCCCTCTGCCTGTGTCTCCACCTCTCTCTCTATGTGTCTATCATGAATAAATAAATAAATCTAAAAAATAAAAAAATAAAAAGCTACAGAAGCTTGAAGAGATTGTTAGTGGGCTATATATCCAGATTACGCCTATATATGAAAGGAGGCGTATCTTCACCCAAGATAAATGAAAGCAGATATCCACACAATGATGTACACGAACATTCATAGCAGCTTCATTACAACAGCCCCAAACTATAAACAACCTATATGAGTCTAATCCTATATGAGCTGCCATAACTAGGGAGGCACTTCTTGAGAAAGTCAAGGACAATTTCACTTACATCTGGTGGCTTGTCTTATAAGAAGCTAAGGCTCTGGGGAAGCTGTTTGAGTTCCTGAGCCAGGCAAAGTTGTGAATGGTGAGACTCACAGAGTAGGAAGGAGCACAGCGTGACTGCCCTATTCCCCTTCAACTTCTCCTGGGCCACCAACATCCTGCCTGGTGCTGCTCTTCCTAGGTGGTGGGGGATGGGAGGCTCCATGAATCTCTCCACACTTGACTCTCTGATGATCCTTTACTCAGTGCTCTCAGCGCCCCATCCCCAAGTGCCCATCTGACAAGGGGAGTCAGTCCTTTTGCTTTTTCACTCTCTGGATGCCAACACAGCATGATGCTATGAGCAAAGTGAGGCCTGTTGAACAAGAATTCACCTGAGGAAATTTGAGCATCTAAGCTGCCTTTATTCAACAATACCTGAACCCGGCAACATCTCATCTAGCAAATAGAGGGAGTTCCCAGCAGCTGTACAAAATGGAAAGATGTTGGGAGGAGGGATGGGTTAAATGGTGATGGGCATGTAGGAGAGCCCTTGTGATGAGCATTGGGTGTTGTAAGTGATGAATCACTAAATTCAACTCCTGAAACTAATATTACACTATTATGTTCCCTGACTGGAATTTAAATAAAAACTTGGGGGAAAAAGGGGGGAAAAAAGTGGAAAGATTTTATAGGCGGAAATGGGGCAAGACAAGGAGGTTATTAGCAAGAGAAAAAATTGTTTCAGGTAAGGTCACCTTCCCTCAGAGTGGGGACAAGAGAGGGTCTTATGCCATGACTCAGTGGTGCTAATCAGAAAATTTTAGACTGATTGGTTTAAAATTCCATTCTGAGAAACTGCAGTTAGGTATTTGGTGTTGATGGGACTTAGCAAAAGTGACTCCATTTGAGGCCAGTTGTTTCTTTTTAACAGGATGGTGGAATTAAGGGTCATTTATTATCTTTTCCTAAGCTTCTGGCTTGAAGAAAGGCCTAATTCAAAGAGCAATTGGGGGAATCCTAGGTGGCTCAGTGGTTTGGTGCCTGCCTTTGGCCCAGGACATGATCCTGGAGTTCTAGGATTGAGTCCCGTATTGGGCTCCCTGCATGGAGCTTGCTTCTCCCTCTGCCTGTGTCTCTGCCTCTCTCTGTGTGTCTCTCATGAATAAATAAATAAAATATTTTTTAAAAAAAAGAGCAATTGGGATGTGAGAGAAGGGATAGGGGTAAACCTTAGCCCCAGTGAGCTGGATGGAGCCAAATGAATACAGATACGTCCATGGATGGACAGACCCACTGACGCCAGCCAACCAGGAAGATTCCTCTCAAGTGAAACAATAAGAACTTGCAGAGCTGAGGTTTTGTGTACAGTTATGACATTCGCCAGAAAAAAAGAAAGGGAGGGAATAAAGAGAGAGAGGTGGAAGAGAATGAGAGAAGGTCTACAAGAGGCTTGTCAGGATACAGAGAAGACAAGTTTAGATCAGGAATTGGTCTGATTCATACAGATGTTATTTTAATTTTACTGAATGGGTTTGCTAGACAAGCTGACTCTCACATTTGCAGTTTTCCTAATCTTTTATATGAGCGCTTCCATTGCTTTTCAGGCTCTGATGGAAAATTAACTTCAGTTACATTTCATTAGATGAACTAGCTTCAGCGAGCTCTGTGAAGTTGGCCTCATAAATCAGCTGCTTCTTTCTTTAATCATGTATCCTGCTCTTTCCTGGATTCTCTCTTGCTTATCTTTTCCGGGCGCAGGGGGAGCCAGGACCCAGCACAGTGTGCTTGAGCACGGCTCCGACTCTTATCACCAGTTCTCCTTCCTATCATCCCCGCGGTCCTTTCTCCTTGGCCCTCCTTTCCAAGGCCCGTGCTCTAGTGGAATGTGTTTGTGTGTCAGATGCTACTTTGTGCTCAACTCTGCCCCCAGACAAGACTCCGGGCCAGATCTTATCTAGGTGCTTCTGTGGGTGTCTCTGTCTCTGCCTCCAGACTTGGCGTCTTCAGGCAAGAGTCACAGATGGTGCACTCCTGTGACAAGAAACTCCCACAGCAAGTGTCATGAAATTGGGGTTCTCAGATGATCCGGGGGCTGAAATTCAGTGCTCGCAGTGAGAAGGCTGGTAGGGAGGTCACAAGGCCAAACTCAGACAAAACTGTGAAGCTGGCAGAATTTATCCTCAGCCCTGTCACTCTCCTCACAGCCCTCACCCCCCTCTGCCAAGTTTCCAATGCCACATACTCTTCCTGGACATTCTGGTCTCCTTTCCCAGCCTGCCAACCTGGGCAGCTGGGAAGATTCAGAATTGAATATTCCATGCTTCTGCTTATTCGAATTTGCATTTAATTAGCTCTCAGTGATTAAGAGGGCAAAAGATCTGAAAAGATACTTCACTAAGGAAGATATAAGGGTGGCAAATAAGTACGTGAAAAAGGTGAGCTCCATTATTAGCCATTAGGGAGATACATACTGAATCCACAGTGAGCTACCACTAGACATTCACCGGAATGGCAAATTAAATTGCCATCAAAAAATTGAATTTTTTAAAATTAAAAAGATTAAACATACTAAGTATTGGCAAGAACGTAGAGCAATTGGAAGTCCCATATGCTGCTGCTGGACATGCAAAATGATATAGCCACTGTGGAAAAGTGTTGACAGTTTCTTAAAAGAATAAATGTACATATTCCATATGACCCAGATATTCCCCTTTTAGATATTCACCCAAGATAAATGAAAGCAGATATCCACACAATTATGTACACGAACATTCATAGCAGCTTCATTACAACAGCCCCAAACTATAAACAACCTATATGAATCTAATCCTATATGAGCTGCCATAACAAGAACCCACAGACTGCACTGCTTTAAAAGCAGAAATTCATTTTCTCACAGTTCTGGAGGCTGGAAACTCCAAGATCAGGGTTCCAGTAGGGTTGAGATTTTCGTAAGGGTTCTCTGTCTGGCCCACAGATGGCCACCCTGTCCTCATGGGGCCTTTCCTCTGAAGGCGCTTGGAAAGATAAAGAGCACAAGCAAGCAAGAGAGTTTGCTAGTATTTCTTCTTATAAGGACACTAATCCTCTCCAGTCGGGGCCCCACCCTTCTGACTTCATTTTTCCTTGATTACTTCCTAAAGACCCTATTTCCAAATATAGTCACATTGGGGGTTAGGGTCTCAACATATTAATTGGGGAAAGGAAGAGTCACATGTCAGTCCATAGCATAACCCAAATATCCATCAACAGAGGAATGGCTAAACTAGTTATGCTGTGTCCACACAATGGTATACTATTCAGCAATTCAAAAGAATGAACTATCAATGTACTCAACACTATAGATAAAACTCAAAATAATCATGCAGAGTGAAAGAAGCTAGACAAAAAAGAGAATACATACTAGGTGATCTCATTTATATAAAATCTTAGGCCACTGGGTGGCTCAGTTGGTTAAGCATCTGACTCTTACTTTAGGCTTGGGTCACAATCTCAGGGTCATGAGATTAAGCCCTGCTTTGGGCTTCCCACTGAGTATGGAACCTGCTTAAGATTCTCTCTCTCTCCCTCTCTTTCTGCCCCTCTCCCTGCTTGGGTACATGCTCTCTCTCTTAAAAAAAAAAATCTTAGAAATGCAAAGCTATCAATAGCAACAGAAAGCAGAACTGTGATGATCTGGGGATGGGGAAAGGTGAGTGGAACAGGAGGGAAGGATTACAAAGTGGCACAAGAGCATCTGTAGAGTTTTATGTTCATTATCCTGATTATACTGATGGCTTCATAGATAATGGTGTTATTATCATATTGTCTGCTTGAAACCCATGAAGCTTACCATTTCAGTCATACCTCATACCTTGAAGCTGTAAAACATACCTTGTAAAGCATACCTTGAAGCTGTAAAACAATTTGTATTTTATAAGCTCTCACTTGGGTGGGTTTAATTCATTTGTAGCAATGCTGACCTCTCTTACATACCCTGTACAGAACTATTTCTGGCTCTTCCCTCACTCTTGGCCTCCTTGTCTGAACCAGGATTTTCTTTTCTTTCTTTTCCACCAAATATTGAGAGGTCTGCCTACCTATCAAGACAAACAACAATTAAGGGTAGAAAAGAATTTTCTTCTAAAACATATTTTGAAATCTGAAGAAAATTACTAAACACATTTAATATGGCTTTATTTATCACTGTGTATTAACTGGTCATTGGGGAAATGATAGGCCATGCCTGGGGATGCCAGGATATCACCTGAGAAATCACGTGCCCTTTGAATGTATGATGATGTCTGACCTGTACACCTGTGGGTTGATGCATAGGCAGCAATTACCACTAATGCATCTACATAGTGATGGATAGTCTGCAACTTCATTGATCATTTCAATATATATTTGGAATAACATCCAATATGTTTGGGTATCATCCAAGGGCTAAGATTAAGTCCCCAAGCTCTGAAGCTCCAATGAATCTATCCTCTCCCATGGACAGCAGGGGCTGGTAGATGTTGGCCATGCCCTAGCAGTGACAATAATAGCCAGGGTGTCTGGAGCAGAAGAAATGAGGCCCAGCTATCTCACAGGATGAAAAACATGGTCACAATACTTTGCAGCTTCTGCCATCAGGAGGTGGAGTCTGTGTGCCTGCTTCTTGACTTTGGGCTGGCCTTGTGACTTGCTTGAACTGATGTGATGTGGCAAAAATCACAATATGCAAGTTTCAGAACCTAGGCCTAAAAGTTCTTACAGCTCCCCAGTGGCCCTCTTGGCACACTCTTGCAGCCATGTAAGCTTGCATTAGGCTACAGAATGACATCAGGGGGACAGGAACGTCTGACAGCATCAAGCTGTCCCAGGCCGTAAGTGAGCTCATCTTAGATCGTTGTGTTCCAGTCAACCCACCAGAAGACTGCAAGCACATGAGTGACCCCATGTGAGTCTGGATAAGCCCAGCCCCAACTGCAGAATCATGAGCAAGTAGATAATTGTCATTGTAAGTGGTTAAATTTGGGGGTGGCTTGTTTTGTAGTAATAAGATACCTACGATGCTCACCCAAGGGCCAGCCACACGCGAAATCTAAGGCCGTTGCCAGTAAGCCCCTAAGAACCACTTAGTAGTATTTTTTATCATAATAGTGGGCAAGTCACTCACCATCTACACCTCAATTATTTTGCTCTTCAAACAGGAACATCATTATGTATTATAGAGAGTGTGTTGAAAAAATTTATTTTTGTAGCATGTTTCTGTACGTAGTTGTTGGAGAGTGAAGTTTAGCCACATATTTAGAAAGTGGGTCTGTTTTGATAGCTTTGGCTAATAAGACTTCTCTGTTGAGGCTGTCCTTAAATAGAATTAATGTCAGGCTGTTCTGGTTTTACTAACAGACAGTCTTCAGACTACTGATTACTGCCTCTTCCTTCTTATCTACCCACCCCTTCTCCCCACCCCATGTCCTTCTTCATCATCTTTGGGGCAGGAGATCCAGGGTGGATGCTGTAGCCTTTCATCCTTTTCATTTAGGACAGACTGTATCTTTTTTAAGACTTATTTATTTATTTGAGAAAGAGAGAGAGTGTGTGATGTGCAAGCATGGGGGGGGGAGGGGCAGGGGAGAGGGAAAGAGAAGTGCAAGCACACTCTGCACTGAGTGTGGAGTCCAACTCAGGGTTGGATTCCAGGATGCTGAAATCATAGCCTGAACCAAAACCAAGGGTTGGATGCTTAACTAACAGTGCCACCCAGGTGCTCCTAGACAGAATATATCTTATTAATACCCCTTGCTCCTAGCACAGTGCCCTAAATGTAATGGGTGCTCACTATATTTCGACTGATAACACTGTTAAACTGCCAATGCTTGGGTAGGAAGACCCAAAGAAGGTAAAAACTTCATTATTTTATTATAGAGGGAAGCTGCCTTTTAAAAGAGGCACCTACCAAAACCCATGTTTGGATGGATACAACAAAGGATTTGGGGCAGATCTTGATATGCAAGAATTGTCTGAGTTGTCTTTTTTAGTTTCCTAAGACAAAGCCAGTGGATGACGGAATTGTCCTGGAGGAAGAAAGCAATCAAGATGAGTTTCCCAGCTAGAGCTGTGTCTCATCCCTTGTATGTGGTTGACTTTTGGGGAGAGGTTGGAGAAGTAAGCACTGGAGGCCAGGGACCCTCCTTGAATGAAAGGGATCCAATACTCAGACAACATTTCTTTGGGGTTTAATATTATTCAACACTTTTGATGCCTCAGGTGATCCCAGCTAAGGTCAACAGGCAGAAGGGGACACCAAGGCTCCCCAAAGGGTAACTTAAATCAGTGGTGGTGGGGGAACCTGGAATGGCAATTTGTACTCAGCACCAGCAGAGATTGTCATATTGGAAAGCCCCATGTGGGCAGTGAGGTGTATACACCTGAAAACCTTGCCTGACCTAGTCACCTGGGACTTTGAATAAGCTTCAGAAACAGTAACTACGTGTACATGTGAGACACACAGATGAAACTCTAGGAGCCCGGCCCTTTAGAGGTGTGGCAAGGCCATGATAACACCCAGAGGTTAAAGCTCTGGCCTGGCGGACCAGTGGGAGAAGAGACCTCTATCCCTTATACTCTGACAACTATTTTCTCTCTGATTAAGGGTGTCAGTGTGGGGTGTGGAGCTGAAGTCTCTGGGTTCAAGCCCCAGTCCTACCAATACTGCTTATAGAGTACTTAAAAGGATTAAATGAGAGTTGGACGCATTTAACTTGCTTAGAACAATACTTGATGCAGGGTGAAAGGTCAATAAATGTTGGTTATGTGCTCTCATAGGTATAGGCAAAGATGGTGTAGGGCTTTGCAAAATGTCTTTTTATCTTTTCTGGGTTTTTTTGTGTGTGGTTTCTTCTTTGTTTTTTGTTTTGTTTTGTTTTTTGTTTTTGAGAGGAGGCAGGGGAGGGGAAGAGGCAAAAGGAGGAGAGAGAAAGAATCCCCACACTGGGCGTGGAGCCCAACCCAAGGCTTAGGGCTCGATCTCATGACCCTGAGATCATGGCCTGTGCCAAAATCAAGAGTCTGGCACTTAACTGACTGAGCCACCCAGGCACCCCCAAAATGTCCTTCTTTTAGTAGTGGTCCCACAGGCAGCAATGGCTAGATTCTCTTGCTTCTGTAAGTCACTGGCAGTGAGTGAGGACCAGTGTTCTGTCACAAGACCATCAATGGCTCTTTCCGTTGCCTGTGATGCTGTTTTCAGAGGAATATCATGTCCCAGGTGTGAGTTTGACACCACATCTCTGGCAGCTGATCCTAAAAAACCAGCAACTAGGAGCCCTCTAGGTGTCCTTCAGCCTCAAGGTGAGCACAGAATGCATAGGATTTAGAGCTATCACCAAAGGTAGCTCGCATGGCAAAACTGGACTCAAGCTGTCTGATTGGACATTAAAGAGTAATGGGACCTTGTTCTGTATAGCTCAACTGCAGTGAAGTGGCTCACCTCCATTACTTTCAAATTCCTTCTATCACAGTGACTCTCAAAGTGTGGTCCTGGATGAGCAGCAGCAGTGTTACCTGGGTACTGAGTAGAAATGCCAAATGTCAAGCTCCATCCCAGACTTCTTGAATCAGAAACTCTGGGGTGGGGCGCAGCAATTTCTGTTTAAAGAAGCTCTTGGAGGGCAGCCCAGGTGGCTCAGCAATTTAGCGCCGCCTTCAGCCCAGGGCCTGATCCTGGAGTCCCGGGATCCAGTCCTACATCAGGTTCCCTGCATGGAGCCTGCTTCTCCCTCTGCCTGTGTCTCTGCCTCTCTCTCTCTCTGTCTCTCTCTCTCTCTTTCTCTGTCTCTCTCTCTCTCTCTCTGTCATGAATAAATAAATAAAATCTTTATAAAAAAAAGTTCTTTGGAAGGTTCTGGTGCTTATGAAATTGTTGGAGTGCTCTATCCCTGACAAATGGTTGTTTGCCCAGCCTCTGCTGGACCTCCTGTGATGGAGAACTCACCACCACTGAGAAGTCCCTGTAAACACCTCCTGCCAGTCAAACTCCTTGTCATTTTCTTTCCTTAGTTCTAAGTCTACCATGTAATTGAGTCGCTTGGAGGAGTTTACATATATACATACAACATACATAGGTACTGGGTAACTTACTTTGTATACATTATATTTAATTAAGACTTGGACATGTTTAAATTGTTATTTGGATTCTGTATCCTTACTGTCATAATTCACATAATTTACAGATCTCAGGTGGTAGTGGAAGCAAATTCTCTAGGGTTTCTGTATCCAGATTCTTTGTCAAGTATTTATTGCCCAATGAAACATTTATATAAAGAGATTAATAATTCTTTTTTTTTTTTTAAGATTAAGAACAGTCTTATCCTTAAAGAAAAGAAAAAGAAAGTGAATTGCACTGTGGAAGAAGGCATGAAGTGGTGGAAAAGACTCTGGTGTGGTGCTAATAAAACCTGAGTTCTCTCAGGTTTTCTCAGATTTGCTACTGTGCTGGTGAGTATGCCACTTACTTTCCCTGCACCCAAGCTTACCAATCTGTAAAATAACAGGGTTGGATTAGTGATCTATTATTAGGGATTCTATGAGTCTTATTTTGGGAGACAACTTTATGAGATATGGAATGTATTTCATAAGGGATCTGTGTTGACTGAAAGAATACAGAATGTCCATTAAGAACACTTGTGACATGCCTGGTGGGCTCAGTCAGAAAAGCACACAACTCTTGATCTTGGGGTCTTGAGTTTGAACCCCACATTGGGAGTAGAGATTACTAAATAAATAGACTTTAAAAAAAGGGAGGAGTGGAACCTGGGTGGCTTAGTCAGTTGAGCATCTGACTCTTGATCTCAGTTCAGGTCTTGATCTCAGCTCAGGTCTTGATCTCAGGGTTGTGAGTCCAGGTCCTGTATTGGGCTCGATACTAGAAGTGCAGCCTACTAAAAAAAGAGCATTTATGACAAAAATCACAGACCTGTCTCTTCAAGTATCACTTGTATCCTACTCTGGAATCTGGGTCCTTATTCTTTGCTTTGGAAATGAGCAATAGGTGGTTTAGCAGAATGGGGAACAGGTGTGGAAGGAGCTAACAGGGGCTTTGGAGAAATGACAGACTTGCTTTCCTGAAATAAGTTTGAGCCTTCAGCCAAATGACACGTGTATATTTCCATAAATAAAAAAAACTCATGGTAAATATAGATTCATTAAAGAGTCTTAAAAATTGGATCTAGGCTTGGGATATAGGCTTGGGTACAGGACACGATGCAACCGTCCTCTCTCTCCTGACCTTTTCTTGTCTTTTCTTCACTCACCCATGGGCTTTTTGTCCGAAAAGGAGATGTGTCAGGACTCTGGTTATAAATACCTGATCGGCTAATTTAGTTCAAAAGATTTTTATTTTTTGAGTGATGGGTACTGGAGAGGCTACAGCTTTAAAGGGACAACTGAACAATTGAGAGCAGGACACCGGCTGCCCTGAGCTCAGCAGGGTACCTGGGGATCTTTTCTATGTGGTGCTGCTATGAGATGAGCCTCTGTATTTGTCTCAGCTCAAAATCCAGATTTTCCAGGAAGAGATTCTGATTGCCTAGCTTAGGTCCCATGTCCATCCTGTGATCAGAGGGAAGGATCCTGTAATTAGCAACCTCACCTGCAGAGCATGGGCCAGGATGGAAAAGCCCCCCAAAGGTGTGTGTGTGTGTGTGTGTGTGTGTGTGTGTGTGTGTGGCAGGAGTGGGGTCTGACAGATGCTACCATAAGGGAGAGTGGGGAGGTGCAGACAAACATCATAGTGTCTAATGCTTCAAAATTTCCAAGGGATAATTGCAAAAACAGCAAGTTCAGTTAACACCAGTGTGTTCCCATGGCACACCTGGGTAATTTCAGGAGCTTTGAGGGCTGGCTGGTCAGAAGGCTGACATCCAGCAGTAGTTTATATCATAGAGGGTACAGCCAACTTTTTTTTTCTTCTTATGAGGCTTGTAATGGTTGGCATTCAATAATATTCATTAACTGATTGGCTGAATGAATGAATGAATGAATGACACAACTCTTACATAGGCTAGGGGAGGACTTCTGTTCAACACTAGCCTGAGCTGAATTTGTTTAGAAACTGCTTAATTATGAACCTTTCAGCTGCAAGTGATTGAAGCCCATCAGAGCTATCTTTAGTGAAAGATGCTCCTTGCTGGGCTATCATTCCGGTGGGCAGGGACAGATTTGAACCTTGTCCTGAATATCAGGGAGCCTCTGCCTCTTGTCTTCCCTGCTCTCCGAGCCTCTGCTCCACGCTTCCACCCAAATGTGGCGGCTTGGCATTCTTTAACTTTCAAGCTACCTTGTCAGAAGATAGTGGTCCATGCCTCCAGAACTTGTATCTCCTCTTCTCAAAGCCCCAGGTGACTGTGACTGACTGACCTTCATTCCCATTCCAAACCCAGAACAGGGACTCTACATGGCCTACCTGGGGCAAGGGGTCTGCTCCTAATTCAATCAAGTAAAATGGCTGGTGGTGCTTAGAGGAGGTGGGATGGGAAGGGAGTGCCATTACATCATGAATTTGGCTCTAGGAGTTCTTGGAAAAGAAAGGGGATGTGAACAGACGACCCAACTGGTGTCTCCTACAGAAGCCAGATAGTGTAATATTTGCTTATATTTGTATGGTGTCTTCAGAATACTTGATTCTAGGCCTGTGTGAGGTAAGCACATCAGGTAATAGCCTTTCTTTCATATCTTACTTTATTTCACTCTGCTGTAGTGTCTGTTTTTCTTTTATTTTTTTATTTTTTATTTTTTTTAGTATGGAATGCTTCACGAATTTGTGTGTCATCCTTGTGCAGGGACCATGCTAATCTTCTCTGTATCGTTCCAATTTTAGTATATGTGCTGCCGAAGTGAGCACTGTGTTGTCTTTTTTTTCAATTCTTGTCTTTCCCACTTGACTTTACATTTACTGAGGACAGAGACCATACCCTATGTATCCTTGCATCTCTATCCCCAGTACCTAGCTCTGGGCTCTGTACATGGTGGCATCTAAGTGATGCTTGCTCAGTTGAATTCCTATTTTTACAGGTGAAAAAATTTAGTTGCACAGTATTTCAATATAGATGAGCCCTCAAGAGCCCCCAGTTATGCTGTGGCTTATACCAGGTTGCCGGCTGAGCAAGAGGGTCTGCGACACAGCTCATAAAGATCATACTTTAAGACAGAGGGCCCAGGCCCTGACATTAGATGCCTCCAGAAAGGGTCTTTGCCAGAGGAGGTAGACAAGCAAGTAAAGAAGGCAGGATATTACCACTTTCATTCCCTTGGGACTTGACTCAGCTATCTTCATTGTCTGACACTTGAACTTGATGGGAAAGAAAGGAGAAAGAAGCTGAGGGGGACATTACTATTTTGGGAAGCTTTCTACTACATGACGAGAAGCAGTCAGGGACACCTACAAGGGTTTTATGGTTCCTGAACTGATCTAGATCTTCTAGCTCTGCCACTCACCAAATGACCGGGGCAAGTCACTTCACCTCTTTGTGTCATCCTCCCAGGGCTGTGTGAGGGCTCAACAAGAATATGTAGGGGAAAGCCCTTTATAGATGGAAGGTCACTATATAAGTACTATTATGTCTCTCCCTTCAAGGAGGACATACAGAAATTGCGCCCCACAAAGGTAAAGAGGCCAAGTCTTTCTGATGGTCCAGGATGGGCAGCAGATGGCAGTGCAAAGCACTGGGGGCTCCAAATGTGGGTCTGTCCTACGGGACCCAGAGAGAAAGCCTCCTGTGTGTCTTCAGGATATCTAGGAAAGGGTTCCTAGTGTGTGAAGCTTTGTGCTAGGTGTTAAAGGAATTTGCTAGGCGGAGGAAGTGATGTCTGCAGGAGGTGGTAGGATTATAGCAGTATGATTACCTGGGATGGAATTACCAAAGGGCCCGAGGCTGATATTACTACTGTCAGACACTGTTAGGATCTCACATTTCTTCTGCAGATGCCACACTTGGCAATCTGCTTTCATGGGTACCAACCAAGAAGGCTCTTGGACACCACAGGCTCTTGATTCCTCTTGCCCAGCTTACTGGTAGCTTCCACTCCTCTGTTCAGTTTTGTTTCATCAGAACTGGGAGAGATCTTGAGAAACAATCTGGTGTCATCCTCTGCACCGAGGCAGGTGTAGATTGCTATCCTTGTTTTTTGGAAGAGGCAGCTGTGGACAAGAGGGGCTCTAGTTGGTAACTAGGGACACAGAACTCATGACAGTTTGTCCTAGAGTTCTTGGTCTCCTCTATCAAGATGCTTCTTTTCTTTGGTGACTTTCAAGTTTCAAACCCCCATTTTCAGGTAATATTTGCGGTATTCCTTATTTACATATTTCGACTCCTTTCTTGGCCACAGGTTATAAAAAGGAGAAGCTGATGGGAGGGAGCAAACTGAATGGGGCACTGGAAATCTCATAGACAAAAGCTAGCAATCCTACCGAGTGGAAAGGCTCCTTATCCAAACCTCTGACCTCGGGAGTGCTAAGAACCAGGACCACTATTTTCATAGCCAAGGACAGCAAGCCAAGGATAGCCCAGGGCTATAATTTTAAGGGTTTCAAGGTTTATCAGAGTGAACTGCTATTATTTTATTTTCCTATTTCCTTTCCTTTTCACCTAGCCACATTAGTGACTTGGTGTCCTGGCCCCAGAAGAGAGGAAGGGAGACAAAGTGGACGGCATGCACAGGCTCAGCCATGGCTCACGAGGTACACGGATGGCTCAGCCTGTGCTTGCAGAGCTGCGGAGGGAGGCAGTGGAGAGAGGGGGGCACAGTTGCAGTAATTGGAGGAACAGGAGACAAGTGTGCTGACTGCGGGTTATTAATAGGCACCAAGACCTATATTTACAACTAGTGGCTTAAATTAGGAGCAGAACAGTCACACCTAGCCAAATCCATGCCCCACACCAAAGACACCTGAATTGTGCAAAGTGACCATTCTGAACCCAGCTCACCCAGTTTAGTAAGCAGGTGGCCTCAGGTCGGAGTAGCCAGATCTCTGAGATCTCTAGTGCTCACTTAGGATGTCTGTCGCAATTCTGCCCATGGGGAGCAGGCCGCAGAGCACAGAGCACCATTCTCTTTAAAGGCAGGGAGGGAGGAAGGGTGGACAACAGGTAGGAGGGAGGGAGGGAGGAAGGGAGGAATGTAGGCAGGTAGGAAGGAAGGGAGGATTAAGAGAGAGAGGAAAAACAAGATGCCAGGTTGCTCAAGCCAAAACCTAAGCTCAGGCCAAGCCCCTGGGAGGTTTTCTGTTCCTCCACATCCAGCCCACTTCTCAATGGGGAAATTGTTCCATTTCACCCTGGGAGAGAGCTTCTACTCATGATGTGCCAGAGGCTCAGAAGCGGAGCATGGGAATTTAAATGTCCAGAGGCCAAGGATAACCCCCCAGCGCTGGCGCAGAAAGGTGCCTCCCAAGGCTGCTAGTTCTCAGGTAGGTATGGGACTGAGTGGAAACCAGGTATGGGACTGAGTGGAAACCCGACTGCCTCTGCACTCTCCCTGGGGCCCAAACAGACGTCCCCAGTCAGTCCTCCAGCTGGGTGAGAACCTCTGGACTAGGGATCCTCTGAGGTGGAGGCTATGCTGCATCTTACGTGGCGGCAGGGGTTCAGCCTGGCCCTGGGCTTGGACACCTGGGCTCAGCCTCTGACTTTGGGAAGAAGAAAGGGAAGGGGAGGGTGAAGGGTGAGTGGGCTGCCCCACGTGTCAACCCCTAAGGAATTAGATTCCTAGTGGGAAAGCTTGGGAATCCTCACGACTTGGTCTAGTGCTTGTGCTATGTCCTGCTGTATTACCACATGGAATAGCCTCTCTGAGCCTCAGTTTCCTTATTAGTAAAGTTGGCTAAAAAGAATATCCACCTTATAGGATTTTTTTTGAGGGCCCCAGAAGGTAATATCACTTCTGCCTTGATTAAGGGCTCCCTATGTCCCAGGCATTGATTTTAGTGCTGCCCATGTATCAACTCAATCCTTAAAATCACTTTAGACCTCAGAGGATTGCAGACCTACATGATCATCAAATCGTACCCATCAAACATATCCAGTTCTTCATACATTAATTATACCTCAGTGAAGCTCTTAAAACACTTTAGGGGTTACGATTTTTTTTATCCTGATTTTTTTTGCAGTCAAAACTGAGGCTTAACACATAGTTTAATTGTCTTAGACCAACAGCAAGTCATAGCAGAAGTGGGATTCGAACCCAAGCAGTCTGGCTTCAGAGTCTATACTTTTAATCGCGCACCAGTGCTCTTATGCAAAAGTGCCTTTGGAACTGTAAACCATTGTTTGAAGGTCAGTTGTTACAATCAGTGTCATAGTTGGTAGGTCGGTGGCATTGTCTTTGTATACTGATTGAGGGCATATGGATCAGTTCCTAAACTCAGTAAGTGCTCAGTCACTCTGCCCTCCCTTGTCCTTGTCCCCAAGAGAGGACATGATGCAAAAGAAGGAATGTCAGTTTCATCATGTACAGAGCTATTGTGCAGGATGGCAAGTGCAGGTAATAAAATAATAAAGAGACCACACAGCTGCAAGCAATTGCACCTGACCTGGGTATCAAAAAATCCAAGGAAGCAAAGAAGAGAAGGCCTCAGGTTGGATCTCCTTTCCCTTTAGTAAGACAGAAAGCTTAGGATAGTTTCCCTGGTGTTCTGCAGGCCTGGCAGGCTGCCCTCTGACCTCATACAGGCTCCATTCCATAACCTAGGAAACACTCATCCATCCTCCAAAAGGCCTAACCAGTGTCAGGGGACTCAAGTCTCATGTCTGTGAGCAAAAGGTAAATAGCTTCCTGTGTGCAAGGCAGAGCTAATTTCAAAGGTTTCTTTGGGTAGAAGTTGGGAAAGCCCAATGCTAAAACAGGAAGTATTAATCATTTGGGCCTGGATGTTTTCTAGTCATTATGGTGCCCTTAGTCACCTTATGGAGGTGATGTTTTCACTGACTGTTACAACTTAATGGTCCTTGGCTGAACTCCAGATCTACATAATCAACCGCGGACCTGACACCGTGGTGTGGGCTGGCAATCTCACACTAAGCGGGTCTAATAGTAAGCTGCTGAGGGGCTCCCTCCAATCTCCAGGAATGGTAACACTACGCTTCTAGTTGCTCAGGCCAAAAACCTCGGTGTCACCCCTGTCTCCTCTCTTTCATACTCCTGATCCATCAGCAAAGCTTCTTGCTCTACTGTGAAATATATTTTAAAATTGGGGCTACATTTTACCATATCCATTGTTACCTCCCTTGCCCGACCTGCTATTAGCTCTTACCACAGTCACCAGAGAGCCTCCTTGTCTGTCTCTACCCTTGTGTTCTTCAGCTCATTGTGAGCCTGGCAGCCCAAGAGTTTCCATCCTAAAGTCCAACCACACCACTCGCCTGATGAAAACTCCCAAGTGGCTTCCATGTCACTCAAAGTAAAAGCCCAAATCCTTCTTTGACCTGAAAGCCCCACATGGTCTGTTCCCCGCACCGCCTCCATGACTTCTACCTCCTTCTTGCCTGGAACTCTCATTCCCGCTAGGTTGTCTCCTCTACCTGAATGTCCTCCCCCCATATCTGTAAGGCTGGTTTCCTCAATTCCTTCAGATCTTTATTTCAAAAGTCATCTTGGGAAAGAGCCCTGCTCTGGCCACTCTGAAATGTGACCTCTTCCAGTAGTTCACCTCTCTCTCCCCCTAAACAGCATTCTGCCTTTTTCTCATGTTAGCATTGAGCCCTCTTTAAATATTATATTATTCATTTTACTTGCTTATCTTGTCTGTCTCCCTTGGTAGATGATGTATGAAGGGATTTTTGTCTACTTTGCTCACTATTGTGTTTTCAGTGTCTTGAACAGAGCCTGACATATAGTAGACACATGTCTAAATATTTGGTGAGTAAATGAATGGAGGGACACAATATGAGCTGTGTGGATCCGCCAGCAAATCATTTAGCCCCTCTAAGTTTCGGTTTCCTTGGATGTAAAGCCGAGTTTTTGCACTAAGCTTCCCCACAGCTGACACACCTAGAACTGGAAGCAGCTGTGAGGCAAGAAAGGGTCTGAAGAGGGCCTGAAGATTTGGATTCAAGACCCGGGTTGATGGGAACACTTGTCTGGGTCTCAGTTTCCACAACAAATAGAAAGAGCCCCACCCAGTGGCCACTAAAGTTACTTTCGGCACTTACAGTGTAAAACTAGGAAAGTCATAAAAAAAAAAAAAGAAAGAAATGTGCCTCCATACCCCTCGATACCACACGGTGGCGCAGTTGCCTACCAGTGTCTCTAAGAGGGCGTTGACGAGCCTAGTCTGTGACCCAAACAGCAGCCTATTGTAAAAATATTTTTCGTGGACACCTGTGAGAGCTGCTCATTCATCACATCTCTGGTTTGTTGCAAAAACAACAAAAATCATTACGTTGATTTTTTTTCAGATAAAAAGGCATAAATCTCAAAAGCAAAAACACTGAGTGGAAATTTCAGCTACATCTTTGTCACCAGCGTGATTTAAAGACCAAGATGAAAAGCTGGAAAACAAAAAAGTCAATGCCAGTGCTAGGTGAGACCCCAGCTATATACTACATTAGTTCTAAAGGTAAGTAGTCATATGTCTGTCTGCACGTAATCAAGAATGTTCCCTCCAGGAGGCAGGAAGGCTAGGGAAGAACTGGACTGTTTATCCTAGGTAGGACCTCTTAGTTTTTACTTGAAACAGCCATTAGGGGATCCCGGGGTGGCTCAGTGGTTTAGCGCCTGCCTTTGGCCCAGGCCATGATCCTGGGAAACCAGGATCAAGTCCCACCTTGGGCTTCTGGCATGGAGCCTGCTTCTCCCTCTGCCTGTGTCTCTGCCCCTCTCTCTCTGTCTCTCATGAATAAATAAATAAAGTGTTTTTAAAAAAAGCTGTTAAAGACTTTGACAAATAAAACAGATTGTGAACAGCGCATGACACATAGTCAGCCCTACATTCATAGTAGCCGTTGTCATTAATATCATTACATTCTAGTTTTTCCCCTCCTCTACCACCTCTCCAACTAACAATAATGCTTTTGGCTTGAAATTTACTTTTGGTGACAACAAATACGAATGATTTTGTGATTCTTTATTCTAATTACAAAATACCCATGTTCCACCACTCAGCTCAGAAATAACTAAGGTTTTGATACTACCCAAGCGCACGCACACACGCACATTTGTGATCATGTTGTGTTGTTAAAAAACACAATTCAACTGGGTAAATTTTAAAGATCTATTGGCTTTATGCAACAATTCCTGAACTGGGCAGCATCCCACCTAGCAGGTAGAAAAGAGCTCCGAGGAGCTGTACAAAATGAAAGACTCTTATAGGCAGAAGGAGCAGAAACAGGAAGTTAATTGGGCAACAAGTGGATTGGTTATGGCAAAATCACTTTCCTTTAGGGCATGGCAGGGGTCTAACGGGTAGATGAACCTCACTAGCACTGACTAGGTGATTCCTGATTAACCATATTGAGACTCCATTTCTGGGAGAGGCTGAAACTGTAAATAAATCTCAATTTGGTGACATGGGGCTTAGCATAAGTGACACCATTTGGGGTTTGTTATCTTGTTTTTTTTTTTTAACATTTTATTTATTTATTCATGAGAGACACAGAGAGAGAGAGAGAGAGAGAGAGGCAGAGGGAGAAGTAGGCTCCATGCAGGGAGCCCAATGCGGGACTCCATCCCAGGACTCCAGGATCACGCCCTGAGCCAAAGGCAGATGCTCAACTGCTGAGCCACCCAGGTGTCCCTGTTATCTTGTTTTTAACAGTATAAAGGGTTTTTTTTTCACTAATTTTTCATTTATCATTATACTAAGCACATTTCCACATCATTAAGATTTTTCATCATCATCATCAATAACACACTTCTTTGATTAGCAAATGAGTACATTTTAATGGTAGGAAATACCGAATACAGGACAAAGATTAAAAAAAAATCATTCCTAATCGCATCATCCAGACTAGAGATAATTGTTCACATTTTGATGTATTTCTTTCAATAATCATGCAAATATATTTTCCATAAAATCGGGAATATATTATGTATATGATTCTTCCTCTTGATGAATTAAATTTATTTTAAAATTACTTCAAGATTACAACAGTTTTCTTTCTTTTTTTTTTAACTTTATGTGATCATTTTCCCTGTCATTACATGTTCTTCAAAAACCCCAGTCATAGGGATGATTTTTCTCTTTAATTTTTCTCTTGTTTTGATTACTTGGGGCACTTGACTGAAATGCTCAAGTGGAGGGCACCTGTGTGGCTCAGTCAGTTAAGCGTCTGCCTTTGGCTCAGGTCATGATCTCAGGTTCCTGGGATGGAGCCCAGATAGGCTCCCTGCTCAGTGAGGAATCTGCTTCTCCCTCTGCACACCCCTCTCCCCATGCTTGCTCTCTCTCTCCCAAGTAAATAAAATAAAATAAAGAATACTTGAAAAAAAAAAAAAAAAGAATACTTGAGTGGAATTCTTGCAGAGCCACAGCATAGTCGTGAGAGGTGTGATTTCACAGAGGGCTGTCCCACTAGGCTGAATGAAGCAGAATTCTGTTTGACCTTCATTCCTTGAGTCAAGGCTCTGATCATTGTTACACTACAACTCGCTCTCCAGAGGCATGATGTTTTAAACAGCTGCCTTATTTAATAGAGTTGTCTTCTGAATCAAGATTTCATAGGAGAAAGGAGGATAATTTCTTACCATTTTCAAGTTTCAAGCCCCATTAACTCTCATCACAAGACAAGAATTATAATACTATTGACTGAGATAAAAACATTCACAATTTACTGAGTGTGCATTAGGTCCTGCTAGGAGTTGTTATTCCTTCATTGGATCCTCACTTCCTACTCATTTTATATAACAAAGAATGAAACAGAGACTGAGAAATGAAACGCCTTGTCTGAAGGCACTGGTTGATCCCGGATAGGAACCTGAGTGTTGCTTTGAAATGTTTGTCCCAGCAGCCCCAGCACACACCTTTCCCAAAACACTGAAAATCATATCTAATGCAAATGGAGTTTAGGAGGCAGGAACTAGGGTTCCTCTCCTTGAATGGAGAGAAGTGAGGGGGGTAGGCTGACTCAGAAAAGCTCCATGTCTACCTGACGGATTTTAGCACTGAAGTACTGACATTAATACAAGAGTCCATCCCTGGGCAGCCTGGGTGGCTCAGTGGTTTAGCATCGCCTTTGGCCTAGGGCATGATCCTGGAGACCTGGGATGGAGTCCTGTGTTGGGCTCCCTGCATGGAACCTGCTTCTCCCTCTGCCTGTGTCTCTGCCTCTCTCTCTCTCTCTGTGTCTCTCATGAATAAATAAAATTTTAAAATCTTAAAAAAAATTAATTAATTAATTAAAATAAATTAAAAAAAAAAAAAACAAGAGTCCCTCCCTTTGTCTGCTGGGATATGCTACAGGATGCCATGGATGCCTGTATATACTATTTTTTTTCTATATGTACATACCTGTGATAAAGTTCAATGTATAAATTAGGCACAGTAAGATGTACAATAAGTAATAATAAAATAGAACCATTATAACAAGATACTGTAATAGAAGTTACATGAATACGCTTTCTCACTTTTTCAAAACATCTCATTTTACTGCACTCACCCTTCTGCTTCTTGCAATGACATGAGGTGATTAAACAGCCTCCTTGGTGAGACGAAGTGAGGTGACGGATGTCAGCATTTTGATGGAGAATTACGCTACTATTGACCTCCTGATGATACACCAGGAGGAGGATCATCTGCTCTTGTTGGCTATGGGTGGCTAAAACTGCAGAAGGTGAAATGCAGGATAAGGGGGGGATGGGACTACTTTATTTTCCAGAACTGATGAAAGCAGGACATTCATTTACCAAATCATATTTTAGGCTCAAGTAATAATAATGATAACTACTCTTCAGTAGACTCTGTGCTGAGCCCATAATAGACATTGTGTCATGTAATCATTCCAGGAGCCCGGTAAGATAAGTACTATTATCCTCAGTTTCCTAAGGAGGGATCTGGAACACCGGGGGAGGGGAGGTTGCCTTGCCTAACTGCAAACAGCAAGAATGGATTCCACGTCTGTGAGATTCCAAGGATCCAGATTCGACCATCATTCTTTTTCTTTGTCCTTCTCGTTGTTTCCTCCTTGCCTCCATGCTAACTCCCTTCTTTTCTCCCTTGCTTCTTTCCTTCTCTCTTCTTTCCTTTCCCTCCTTTCTCTTTTCTAGAGGGAAAAACCATAGTTAACCTCCTGGTGAGGAAGCCTCTGCAGCTTTCTAGGGCTTGATGAAGGGTGTTTCTGACAGTGAGGAGCAGTGGAGAGAGGCAATATGTTGACTATTTAGTGGGTGCTATGCAGCATGCTAAGAGCTTCTGGATGACTTATCTCATTGAATCCTATAAAACTCTAGAAAAAGGAGTTTCTATTGCTATACCTATTCAACAGTGAAGAAACTGAGGTTCAGACAGGCACTTTGCCCAGAGTTGCACAGTTGAATTGGTTTGGTTTTTTTTTTAGATTTATTAAATTTTTTAATAAATTAATTTATTTATTAGAGAGGCAGAGACACAGGCAGAGGATGAAGCAGATTCCATGGAGAGAGCCCGACGCAGGACTCGATTCCGGGTGTCCAGGATCACGCCCCGGGCCGAAGGCAGGCACTAAACCACTGAGCCACCCGGGCTGCCCTAGATTTATTAATTTTAAGGAAAGAACACAAGTGGGAGGGGCAGAGGGAGAAAGAGAGAGAGTCTTTTTTTTTTTTTTTTAAGATTTTTATCTATTCATGAGACACACAGAGATAGGCAGAGACAGGCAGAGGGAGAGGCAGGCTCCTTGCTGGGAGCCTGCCGCAGGACTTGATCCCAGGACTCCAGGATCATGCCCTGGGATGAAGGCAGATGCTCAATCGCTGAGCCACCCAGGTGTCCCAAGGAGAGAGTCTTAAGCAGACTCTGTGCTGAGTGAGGAGCCCAATATGGAGCTCAGCTCACGACCCAGAGATCCTGACCTGAGCTGAAACCAGGAGTCGGACACTCAAACGACTACATCACCCAGGCGCCCCCAAAGTTGCAGAGATTTTATTTTTTAAAGATTTTATTTATTCATGAGAGACACAGAAAGGCAGAGACACAGGCAGAGGGGGAAGCAGGCTCCCTGTGGGGAGCACCATGTGGGACTCGATCCCAGGACCCCAGGATCATGACCTGAGCCAAAGGCAGATGCTCAACCACTGAGCTACCCAGGTGCCCTGCAGAGTTTTGAATGAATGAGCCAGGATAAATCATGATCTGGCACAAGTCTACTGCCAAGTGCACCACTGATGCTATATTCTTCAGTGTGGATAAGATGGTCATTTTTAGGGTGATATTTGTCAACCTCTGCTGGAAAACTTTTTTTTTTTTAAAGGTATTTTTTTTTTATTTATTTATGATAGTCACAGAGAGAGAGAGAGAGAGAGAGGCAGAGACACAGGCAGAGGGAGAAGCAGGCTCCATGCACAGGGAGCCCGATGTGGGACTCGATCCCGGGTCTCCAGGATCGCGCCCTGGGCCAAAGGCAGGCGCCAAACCGCTGCGCCACCCAGGGATCCCTGGAAAACTTAATAGCAGTAAAATCTTGGTAATTCCATCAGCCTTTCAAAGTCTTTTTGCAATCTGGCCTTCTTTTATTTAGTCAATTTCATATTCCACGACCCCCTTTCTGTACTCTCCTCTTTGCAGGCTGGTATTTCTGTCACTGCTGTCTATCATGTCAGTTTCCACATGCACATTTTCTAGTCTCCACACAGCAAGGGACATACATCCTTTAATGACCAATGTAAGTAAGCACCTTCTGCATTCCTCATCTCTTCTAGTCCTAGGTTACAGAGACATTTCATCCCCTCACAGCCCTGTGCAAAAGCTTTCCATGATAACCTTTTATCTGCTAAACAAAAGCCAGGATTCTTAGCTTGGTATTCAAGTTAGCCATTCAGTCACAAATGTGTACTGAGAGCCAGTTATGTGCTAGGCACTCTCTAGGTGCTGGGAGAATTGTAGAGAACCAGACAGGTTTCTACCCTTATAGTGAACAAACTCAGCATTAAATAATTACAAATAATCAACTACATAACTATTAGTATGATATGATTCAAGCCATTTCAAGGCCCTCTAGCATCTGGTCTCAATCTATTTTCAATTCCGCCTCTTGCTTCATTCCATTCAGACGAGCCTACTCATTCCATCCCAGCTTGGTGGCTGTGCCCATACTCTCCCTTTTTCCCTTGGTGCAGATTCTTCCCTTCTCCACCTGGAACCCCTCAGGGCAGGCTTTGGTTCTGTCTCCATGAAACCCTGCTAGACAACTTTAGCCCAAAGGATTTTCCCTCATTTGAATTCCTAGTACTTATCCATGGGACAAATATTTACTGAATGACTTCTTGAAATGTTTGATGAATTGACTCTTCATAAGTCCTAAACACATGCTATGGTTATTAAAGATTTACATTATATGAAGAATTAGACTTTTCCTACAAAGGGATCAAGGATATTTATTTTTCCTCTTCTTCTCTGGGTGGGAGAGGAGTGGAGATCAAAAAAGCTACAGAGAAACACACAGAATTACCAATAAGCAAAGTGACAATAAAAACTGCATACTCATAATCCTACTACTTTTTTGTTTTGTTTTTTTATTTAAAAAAAAATTTTTTTTTAAAATATTTTATTTATTCATGAGAGACACACACACACACAGAGAGGCAGAGACACAGGCAGAAGGAGAAACAGGCTCCATGCAGAGAGCCCGACGTGGGACTCGATCCGGGGTCTCCAGGATCACACCCTGGGCTGCAGGCGGCGCTAAACCGCTGTACCACCAGGGCTGCCCTAAAAAAATTTTTTTATTGGAGTTCAGTTTGCCAACATTTAGCATAACACCCAGTGCTCATCCCACCAAATGCCCCCCTCAGTGCCCATCACCCAGTCACCCCAAACCCCCGCCCACCTCCCTTTCCACTACACCTTGTTCATTTCCCAGAGTTAGGTGTCTCTCATGTTTTGTCACGCTCACTGATATTTTCACTCATTTTCTCTCCTTTCCCTTTATTCCCTTTCACTAATTTTTATATTCCCCAAATGAATGATCCTACCACTTGAAAGAGAGCTACCATTGACAACTCTCTACCTTTCTAGTTTTTTGTTTCTGTTTGGCTTTTTTTTTAAAAGATTTTATTTATTTATTCATGAGAGACACACAGAGAGAGGCAGAGATATAGGCAGAGGGAGAGGCAGGCTCCTCTCAGGGAGCCCGATGTGGGACTCGATCCTGGGACAGGGATCATTCCCTGAGCCAAAGGCAGACACTCACCCGCTGAGGCACTCAGGCGTCCCTTTGTTTCTGTTTCTTCTGTGTGTGTATCTAGGAAAAATTTCTTTTTTCCTCCAAATTAAAATTTTATGAATATCTTTTTTTCCCCCACAGGGCACCTGGGTGGCTTAGTCAGTTAAGCATCAGCATTTGGCTCAGGTCATGATCCCAGGGTCCTGGGTTCCAGCTCAGTTGGCTTCCTGCCCAGGAGGGGGTCTACTTGTCCCTCTCCTCTCCCTCAGCGCCCCCTACTGCTAATGCTCTCCCTCTCAAATAAATAAATGAATAAATAAATAAAATAAATAAATAAATAAAATCTTTTTTTTTTAAACATTTATTTATTCATGACACACACACACACACACACACACACACACACACACAGGCAGAGACACAGGCAGAGGGAGTAGCAGGCTCCATGCAGGGAGCCTGACGTGGGACTAGATTCTGGGTCTCCAGGAACATGCCCTGGGCTGAAGGTGGTGCTAAACCGCTGAGCCACCTGGGCTGCCCAATAAATAAAATCTTTAAAGAAAATCCTTTTTTTTTATGATCTTTTTTTAAAACGGAGTACCTTTACTCCACCTCCCTGCTCTTCTGCTTGGGGGTGGAATAGTGCTAGATTGAACAAAAAACCTAGAGAATCACTCAAAGACTCATCCATATATTTTCTAGTTTACTGATCATATGTACAGTAAGAATCTGAATATTAGTTTTAGGGCATTTACTCAGAAGTCTTTTCTCAAGACCTACACAGGATGCTCTTCAGAATAGTACTCTTACCTCCCCAAGACTCCAAATGTGTGGGATGCCTAGGTATACATTGTAGCCATACTTTTATGCAAATCACACAATATGGGGCCTTTAAGAACACAGATCTTCAGTCCACTCTCCGAGAAGAGAAGTAGATTGAACTACAGTGTAAGCACTTGCCCAAGATCAAGCAGCTGGTGGGGGGCAGGATTGAAGATGCCAGCCCCAATTATCTTTACAAATTGCCTGTCCCCAGTTTGTCTAATGATCAACCTCAAACTAAAACAGAAAATACTCAGGAAAGCACTAACTCTTGCTAACCAAATCATATGTATTCCTACCACTGAAGGGGAAAAGGTAACACAGTTTGGTAGAGATTAGGTTAGATCTTTCATCATTGACTTGTTTTGAAATGTCAGAAAACTTCCTCTTTGGAAATCTACATTACTATGACAGGATTAAGGCAAAGAAGAAATATTAGAGGCCACCTACTCATTCTTAAATGTTTGAGAAATGAGGATAACAAAAGGATGTAGGAAAATATTGGCCCTTGATCGTGAACTGTGAGCCATGGCATTGGCTCATATGTATATTCTACTTTGGTTCTTTTTTTTTCTTTTTTAAGGAAATAGTTTTTATTTTTAACCTTATTTTATTTTTAAAAGATTTTATTTATTTATTCATGAGACACATAGGGAGAGAGGCAGAGGAAGAAGCAGGCTCCCCGTTGCGGGACTCCATCTCAGGATCATGACCTGAGCCAAAGGCAGACACTTAACCACCGAGCCATCCAGGCATCCCTCAACTTCGGTTCTTAGTCTGATTTCTAGAGGTCACCATAATCTGAGGTGCAATTCATTCAAGCAAAAGAAACTCAAACTGTAGAAAACGGAGTCTGTTCAGAGGGACCAAGGCCCCTTCAATGACAGCTTTCAAACTGAGCTTTCCAGACTCAATTTGAAGCCTCAGTCAAGTGGTCTCTCCTTTCCTCTGAGTTCTGAAAAGTGACACTATGGGAATCTCCTATAAAAAGAGATTTATAGCAGCCCAGCAACGGGCGAACTATCTGGAAAGGCGACAACTGTAGTTTTAAGAATGCTTCTAAAGAACATTCCAATGGGCCTAAAGGTCTTATGGAGATGAAAGGCTTCCTGGGTGGGAGTGGGGCTGGGAGCAGGAGCTGATCCACCTGCGTGGACTGGAGCAGAGGCACGTCCAAGAGCGCGGAGAATCCAACTGTAAGAGGGAGCTGGAGAAGAAAGGGCTCTGGCCGGGGAGGTACAAGCCAGCTCGCTTTTCCTCTGCTCCCTATCAAAAGCTCACTTCAGGGTCCGGGGCACAGGTGCTGTCCAAGCGGGCCCCGGCCCTACCGCGGCAAACAAAGGGCGCGGCCTCCTCCTGCCTTTTCGGTGTGAATGGAGGCTCGGCCTCACCTTTTAGGCTCCACCCATCCCTTCTCCTGCACCCAATGAGGCCGCGGCCTCCTCCTGCCAGGAGGTGTCGAACTCTCGCAGGAAACGGACAGGTACCACGGACCAATGGTCGGAGCTGCCAGGAGCCAATGGGAGAGAGAAACGGGTCGACCTGGGGGTGAGAATGGGAGCCCGCAAAAGCGGCGGGCCCGGGGGAGGGGGGGCCCAGACACGTAGGCGCGCGGGGCGGAGGGGGCGGGGCAGCCCCCGCCGCGGCGCGAGGAACCTGCGGGCGGCGGCGGCGGCGGCGGCCAATGGGAGGGCGGCAGGGCGGGCGGCCCCGCCCCTCGGGTCCGCAGGGCTGGGGCGGAGCCAGGCCCGCGTCAGGTGGTCCCGGGCGTGCGGGCGGCGCTGGGGGCGGGGCGCGGCGGGAGCGGGGCGCGCGGCGCGGGGAGCGGCGGGCGGCGGCCGGCGGGCGGCGGCGGGCGCTGGCTGCGCGAGCAGGTGCCCGGGCGGAGGTGGCCGGGCCGCCCCCAGGGGGCGAGCGCGAGGGCGGGGGCTCCGGGCCGCCGCGCCCCCATGCCGCGGTGAGCTCTCCCGCCCGGTGCGCCCGCCGCCGCGCCAGCCCCAGCGCCAGCGCCAGCCCCAGCGCCAGCCCCAGCGCCAGCCCCAGCCCCAGCGAGCCGGCTCTGCCCGCCCCGCCAGCCCGGGCCCTACCTGCGGCCGCCGTCGGGGGAGGGGGGTCCCCCAGCTCTGCGGAGCCGCATGAACAATAGGCAGCGGCGGCTCCTGCGGGCGGCGGCAGCCCCGCACCCTATGGATCGGCCGCTCCATGGAGCCCTCCAGAGCGCTTCTCGGCTGCCTGGCGAGCGCCGCCGCTGCCGCCCCGCCGGGGGAGGACGGAGCGGGGGCCGCGGCCGAGGAGGAGGAGGAGGAGGAGGAGGAGGCGGCGGCGGCCCGGGGGGAGCTGGGTTCCGAGGCCCCGCTGCCCTACTGGACGGCCGTGTTCGAGTACGAGGCGGCGGGCGAGGACGAGCTGACCCTGCGGCTGGGCGACGTGGTGGAGGTGCTGTCCAAGGACTCGCAGGTGTCCGGCGACGAGGGCTGGTGGACCGGGCAGCTGAACCAGCGGGTGGGCATCTTCCCCAGCAACTACGTGACCCCGCGCAGCGCCTTCTCCGGCCGCTGCCAGCACGGCGGCGAGGACCCCAGTTGCTACCCGCCCATTCAGTGTGAGCGAAGGCCGGCCGCGGGGCGGGAGGGCAGGGCAGGGCAGGGCAGGGCGGGGGAGGGCAGGGGGGGAGGGGGCCGGAGGCCCGGGGCGATGGGAGCCGGTGGGGAGAGCTCCCCCGAGGGTGGGGGTGCGCGCTCGGGCGGCCGGCGCGGCCGGGTACGGTGGAGACGCCGCAGGCCTCGCTGGAGCCTCGGGCGCTTGGGCTCCTAACCTTCATCTGACCACCTGGGCCGCGGCTTCTGCCGTACACCTCCCGAAGCTCCGGGGTAAGACTCGCCCCATTGCGCCCTCCCGGCCTCCCCACCTCTGGAAGGGTTTCAGGCAAGCTGGTGGTTCCTGTCATAACCCTAGTCCCCAGATCGGAGACCTTCCCGACCTCTTCTCCCGCCTGTCCCCGCCCCTTCAAGGCATTTGCTTTGAGGCCGACGGGGGTGTCTTCCGCAGGGCTGGCGGGGCTGGCCCTCGAGTCCCGGAAGCCCGTGTGAATTCAAGGCTCAAGTGTCTTTGCAATGTCGTGTTGATGTCCTGGATCGCATCTTGTAGCTCAGAAGTTGTACCTTTAGGAGTCTCACTGAATGATGTGCTGAGAAGGGTGCGAATGTGTGCAGAAGCAGGTGATGAGTGGAGAAATGCTCGGAGAGGGAAAAGTATGCCTTTCCCCCTTGAGAGATCAGGAGCACAAGGTACAGTGGCTAAATCCCAGTCCCTTGACACCCAGGCTGTTCAGATAATACATTTTCTCCTCTCTTCTCACCCTAGATCCTTGCCTATATTTGGTGTTTGCCAAATCTCAGGGGGACCATACCCACGGGTCCCTCCAAGAGCCTTTCTTCCAGCGTCCTGGTTTTCACCAATTTCCCAGGAGCCCCCTGTTCTACACCCTGCAATGAAGTTTCCTTTTTTTTTTTTTTTTTTCCAAAGGAGTTATATTGCCATTGGAATGCCTTAATCAGTTCTGCTAGGTGGTTTTAGACGATGTAAATGTCTTCTTGTGCAGTTTACACTGTTTTATATTTGATGATTTCCATAATTTCTTCCTTGCTAAAAGTTGTTAATACATATTGTTGTTTATTCCATATTTTGCATACTTTGCTTTTTAGTTAGTTTAAAAGAATTGTTACCAGGGGCCAACTTCAGGCATTTAGTTTAAATTTCATTCGTAACACTTATCTTTTGGTCCTATAACTTAGTTTCACCTGAACAATTCTTTTACTTTATTTAAGATGTTTTCTTTAAATACCATCACGTAGTAGGAATATCATAACCTCTTTCCTTATTTTTCTATTCTCCTTTTTTTATTGGTGTTGGACTATCAAACTGATGTTCAGATCCTTAGTTCCCCTTTGTTTCTGTCTCCCTCTCATTCACTGTAAAAGTTCCTGTTTCTACATTTGGATCTTTATAATGCCTGGAGGAGACAGATGATTTTAAGTGGTTTTTGGGTGTCAAATCTTTTTGGCTCTAGTACTGGAAAGATGAAGGCTAAGTAAGGGTTCTAAGGTAGTGTCTGAAATAGTGCTGAATGAAGATGAACTTGGTCTTATATATTGGAAGAGATATTGGAAGAATGGCCTGGCGTATTAGACATAGTCCATTTTTTTTTTTAACACATAAATTAGAGGTTTGAGTTTCTTTATGGGTGCCGTTCTGTGATTTTTTTTTATTTTTATACAGCTAATGTCAAAGTAGGAGAGCTATATGAGGTTCATGAGCAGGAATTCTGTTTCTTCCATCTTTGTGCCCCCAGCTGTCAGACAGTCAGGAGTGAATATGACTTGGGCTGGACAAACTCATCTGCAGAACACCAGACTTTTCCACAGTGTGCTACATTAGCAGCTCCTTCTCTAGATAGACTAGTTTCCTGTATCTAGAACTCAGACAGTGAGAAGGTAGGAAGTACTTTGTGCTTATTAAAAGAATTGACTTGAAGAACATGACATTTGAAGGCCCTGGTAAGTTATTTTATTTGGTCTCATCAGGAGTTCTAAACTTGAATGGAATTAACTCTTGGTAATTCAGAAAATTTAATTCCATTCAAAAGCCAATGTGAGTGCCTAGCAAAAGGTAGATACTGTATGAAATACCAGGAGATAGGGGTGCCTTGATAGGGGTGTCAGCTGGTAGAGCCTGTGACTCTTGAGCTCAGGGTCATGAGTTCAAGCGCTACATGGGATGTAGAGGTTATTTAAATAAATAAAACTTAAAAAAATATCAGGAGATAAAGAAATGATAAGATAAGGAGTTACTTAAAAAGTCACCCCTAGGGGAGATTGGTGATGTAAATACCAATTGTAATGGGTACAATGGTTTGATAAAGATGAACGTGGGAAATGCTAACAGGTGCTCTGATGGGTATCCTGTGTCCACCAGTTCAGTTAGTGTCCCTCGGAAAATAAAATGATTGACAACCTTGTCTCCAAAGACCTAGAATGAAATCAAGCCCACTGACAGCTTTTCCATAGTTAGCCTTTTGAACTTCTCTGGAGGCATGAATTGTGACATAGATTATGAATAGCAGACACTCAGTTAAGTAAGAATGTACAGTTTTAGTTTTAAATATTGCTTTTCAAATAGAAAATTTTGTTTCAAACTTTACTCAAAACAGAAGAGGAGGAAATTACCAAATCTATTGACAAAAATATAATAGATTTATTAGAAATCATCTATTATTTAGTGCCTTTATCCCCTCCAATGTAGATATGAAAGTTTAGCTCTCCATGGGGCTGACAAATATAAATAACCTAGGAGCTCACTCATCTTTTTTTTAGTGAAAGAGGAAAAACATACAGTTCCAAATTTATCATCTTGGGAGATAGTCCTAGGCATTAAAAAAAAAAAAAAGTTTCTCTTGTAGGAGAATTGTATCTATTTTAAAGGAGGGCATTGATTAAGATTATTACTAATTTTCATTTTTTTTCCCTTGCATCCACTAGAAATATAAGGATAGATTTTCAGGTGTACTTGGGATTTTTAAATGAGTAAGGTGTGTACCATTCACTTGCCCCAAACCCACCAGAGCATGCCTATATGTTTAGTTTTCAAGAATACAATTGAGAGAGAGTAACATCTTGATTGCAAAAATGAAAGAAATAAGGTTCTGTTCCTGATATTCTTGGAAATATCCATCCACAGAAACTGAAAAGTGTGTTAAATGTGACTTGGCCTGATTCTTATTTAAAACCAGGTCTGGACTGGAATGCGAAAGGAGGAGGGCCCCACATTCTCTCTGAAGAGAGAACTGAAGGTGTAGTTCCTACCCAAAAGGACTTCTTCACAGGGAAGGAAGTACCCTCCCTCTAGGCCCCGCTATTCTGTCTTCTATCTGCTTGCAAGCTGTGTTCTATATTTTTCTTGAAGGTTGGTCATAATATTTCCATACCTAGTTAGCAAGAACCTGAGAGTTTCTTTCTACCCAGAGAGAGATTAATGCTTTCCCTTCCACACAGAGGTTTTCTGTCTTCTCTGAAATGCCGTCTGAGGAGCTGTCCCTTCAGCACCCAGGTTCAGAAACCCTTCTTTTAAATCCTTCTACATTTAAATATTTAACACGTCCTGTGTGTTCACAACTATGCTTCAGACCAGAGGAATGAAGGAAGGGTGTAAGAGAAAATACAACACTTAATTCCCTTAAGGAAAATTCAGATCTTCAGTTGGGTATTTCCCCTGTGAATGGAAACTTGTTAAAGAGACAGATCATCAGGGTAAAAAGCTGTTAGAAAAAGTGAATGTTTCTTCCTCTTATGACCAAGGAGACTCTTAACATAACTTACATATTTCCTCAGGGGGTTTCTTATCGCTCTTTAATATCCACATTGTTTTTCTCATTGATATAGATAAGACAAGAATTACTAATCAGGATTTGTTTTAGGACCCAGAAACACTTAAGCTATTTTAAGCAAAAAGTGGTTTAGCACAGGAAATTAGGTGCTTACAGAATTGTTGGAAGGGCAGGAAGAAGGGGTTCTTAGCCGGACCTATGGGAACAACTCCCAGAACATTGCAGATCTGGCCCATGTAGCAAGCTACTACTTCTCTAATTGGGAACGTGCAGAATCAGGAGTTGACATTGAAGCTGTCGATTTCAAGAACATCCTGGTGTCCAGAGATTAGGTAACCACTTGGCCCTGCAGCATTCCTTTCTACATCTGCCCAGAGCTAATGATTGGACACTGATATGCAGAAAAATCCCACTTCTCCACAGCCATGCTTGCCAGGAGAAGCAGCAAGAAAATGGTGTCTAACTTCTTCTCACTTCTTTCTTACATATCATGTGCATGTAGTTGGCAGAAGCAGACCTATAGCAGTCAGGGAGTCTGGGAAATGTAGTTCTTAGCTTTCTGGCCTCTGTAGTGAAAGATACGCTGGAAGGTTTTAGATGGATGTTGATTGTTAGTCTGGAGGACCAGCCATAACATTTATTCTTTAAGAGGAGTGCCAGATGAGATGAAAAGCTTGAACAATTGGAACTTTGGGGGTATATCTTTTTGTATTCTTTTGTGCAGACTGCCAGTTGCATTGTAAAATACAAATGAATATGAGCTCTAGATAGGACAGAAATACTCTAGTTAAGCAAGAATAGAGTTTTGAGCACTGTCAGCACGTCAGTGGAGGTTGGAGGCATCCTGTAGCTGGCTGAGGAAGGAAGAGAACAGCCAGCAGTGGGCAGTTCCTTTTTGGTCTTGCCAAAAGTTCAGAAATATATCTTTGTTTTCTTAGTTTTTTTTTTTTTGAAAGCAAAGTGACTATTTTCTGTTTCTGAGGTTTTTTTCCTACTGAGATAGGCCCCCCCCCCCCCATTTTACTTGACTGTTGTTTACCTGCTGAATGTTCGGTAGGATGAGTACAGTGGTGAATAAAGCAGAAAGAATCTGCTCTTGTGGATCACACAATCTAGCAGGAAGGCAGGCACTGAACAAGTAATTAAACCTTGTTGGGTCTTGCCAGGCAGAGACTGTTAGGGACGTGTTTGGTGGGGGCCTGACCTCATTTAGGCAGGGGTTAGGAAAAGGTCCTCTAGGAGATTTTGTTTAAGCTGAGACCTGAGGGTTGAGTATGAGTCAGCCAGGTAAAGACAAAGAGACTGAGAAGACAGAGCCCAGGGTTTTCATGAGAGAAACATAAAATAACACTTTACTCATTTAGCAACACCTTATCTAGCCCGAGATTTATAATCACTGGTAGCTATTATTATCTTTCCATGGAAGCCTTTCCAAACAGAGCTGAAGATATAATCAGGTACCCTAGGTTCATACTCTGCATTGGAAAGGAGATGAGTGGTTGGGTGTGGTCCTTGGGAACATCAGGGATGGAGCTGTGGAGCAGGTGACTTCTAGAGTAAGATGTCCCCAGGGAGGCTCCTTTCCTGCACATCTTAGTCACCAGGCCCGTTTTGAAAATATCCTCCCAATTTACTCCATACTGTCCGTCTTCACTGCTACTGATATTCAGACCCCGGTGCCTGCATGCCTGAGTTACTCAAATGGCCTCCTTAGTAGTTCCTTTTGCAGTAGGCTCCCTGTCCTCCAGGTTAGATGGCTGCCAGAATGGATGTCCTTTCTAAATCAGTCTAATAACACTCCCCTACTTAAAAATACATGAGTCCTAACATTCACAGTGTGAAGTTCAAGCCACTCAGAATGACTTCAAAAACATTTCACAACCTAGCTGATCCCAACAAGACCTTGAGCTTCATTTCCTATCCTAGTGCATATGATCCAGCCACCCTGGACTTCATGAAGTTCTTAATATGCCATATACTCTCATGCCCTGTGTTCCTGCTCATGACCTTCCCTTTGCCTGGATTGTCCTTTTCCACCTTGCTCTTTGCTGCCTGATAAGATTCCTCCCACTCATTCTTTTTTTTTTTTTTTTTTTTAGACTTTATTTTTAAGTAATCTCTACACCCAACACGGGGCTGGAACTCACAACCCTGAGATCCAGAGTTTCATGCTTTACCACCTGAGCCAGCAGGGCACTCTCCCTGTCTTCTTTAGGGCACATTACCAGTGTTGCCTTCCCTGAGAATCCCTTCCCACTCACCCTCTTAATCCTGTCCTGCAGTGGGAGTTGGTGGTTTTCCTAATCTGATCATACAGCTACGAAGGCTCTTTTCACCTATGGTTTGGTTGTTAGGTGTCTGCCTTGACACTGGATTGTATGCTTCTCACCATCTAGTACACAGTAAAATGAATAAATCTCATAAAAATGATCTTCCTCTATGTTCCCTTTAGTTAAAATGGTTTGTCATGGTACAACATTCTGCATGATGGTCCATGTAGAAATTATTACATGAATATTTATTGCATACCCACTTATGTGCTAGTCATTAAGAATAATGCAACATAAAATAGGTTAAACACATTTCTTGCCTTGATGGACCTTACCTTATAGGGGAAGACAAAAAAGCCAAGTGAACAGATAACTTGTTGTGTTTACCCATCCAGGTAAATGGGTGATTCAGTGGTGTTTTCAGAATGTTTTTGACTTCTTTTTTTCTTCTCTTTCTCAGTGTTAGAGATTGATTTTGCGGAGCTAACCCTGGAAGAGATTATTGGCATCGGGGGCTTTGGGAAGGTCTATCGTGCTTTCTGGATAGGGGATGAGGTTGCCGTGAAAGCAGCTCGCCATGACCCCGATGAGGACATCAGCCAGACTATAGAGAATGTTCGCCAGGAGGCCAAGCTCTTCGCCATGCTGAAGCACCCCAACATCATTGCCCTTAGGGGGGTGTGTCTGAAGGAACCCAACCTCTGCTTGGTCATGGAGTTTGCACGTGGAGGGCCCTTGAATAGAGTGTTATCTGGGAAAAGGATTCCCCCAGACATCCTGGTGAACTGGGCTGTGCAGATTGCCAGAGGCATGAACTACTTACATGATGAGGCAATTGTCCCCATCATCCACCGCGACCTTAAGTCCAGTAACAGTGAGTATGAAGAGATGGGGCTGGAGGGCTCAAGAGCACTTTTATACCCAGCCCATGGCTACAGTGGGAGTGGATTCCTAATGGAATCACAGTGGGCAGTGAGACTCCTTGCTTAAAACCATTCCATCCTTGAGTTGAGAGGTATGGGTGGAATGAATGCCAGGAAAAATTGGTTTAGAAAGAGAAGAATGAGGCAGCTGTGGGGTTTGCAATAATTCTGAGCTCATATTAACAGGCAAGGTTGGCAGTGTATAATTCTGCTATGCTGTGCAATATATATCCACATATATATAGGTAGATATGTTTTTCCACTTTAGGGAAGTGTGTCTGTGATTACAAAACGGGTTTTCTTCTTTGCTGGAACAACAGGTAGCTCTAATACCTATTTGCATTCTACCTGACTACCCCAACTTGAGGTACCTGCCAGAGAAGGGGCGCTAAGGAAGAGGAGGAGGCATGTGGTTTAAGCTGTGGGACTGATTCAGGTAACAGTGTCCACTGGGAGAGCATGACCTGGCTGGTCATATTATAGACTCCTGATAGCCTCTGGGTGTTATTAATTGTAGTAACTACTTAGTGTTTAATAGCAGGGAACTGAGAAGTAACTGTTTATTAAACATCCAGAATCCATAAACTAGATTGTAAAGCAAGTGTTAGGCATAATTACATAGTGAGTTGGTGGAAACCAGTCTCTTTCCTTGGAGGACTCTGCAGGTGCTGTGCTGTGCGGCTTTTGTGTGGTCATTTGTGCTCTCTCTTGCCTGCACTGTGTGGTACAGAGGATAGCATTTGTTAAATAGGGTATGCTTAAAATCATTTTAAGCATCCTGTGTGGAGAAGAGGGCATTAGGGTTTTGGGAGATGGTGTTGGTTGCAGGAACTTTGCTCTCTGTCTCCTTAAGTGTTGAGCCCAGAAATCCTTCAGACTTTGTTTTGTTTTGAGCTGTTCCAGATGTGGTTTATTTTTCTGTCGATACTACTGTGAATCTGCTTACTTTAAAAAATACGTTTTAAAATTATTTAAGTAGTAGATGTTTTTGTGGAGTAGATGTTTTTGTGGTACAAAAATTAGGAAGCGCAGATAAACAAAAAAAAGAAAGGTAACCAATAATGTTCTCCTTCGGAGAGTATAACTATTACATTTAGCATATCCTTCCAGACATTTTTTTTTTTTAAAGATTTTATTCATCCATTCATGAAAGACACAGAGAGAGAGAGAGAGAGAGGCAGAGACACAGGCAGAGGGAGAAACAGGCTCCATGCAGGGAGCCTGACATGGGACTCGATCCTGGGTCTCCAGGATCACGCCACAGGCCGAAGGCAAGCACTAAACTGCTGAGCCACCCGGGCTGCCCTTTCCAGACATTTTTAAAGTAAATATTTATCTATGTATTTAAATGTGGGTATATATATATATACTATACAGACACACACACACACACACAAAATATACTTTCCAAGTTACTTTAAAATGGCCTTTCTTACTTATCTCTTCTACTTGAGCCCTCTTCTCCCTTAATAAAAGTTCATCTTTGCAAAAGATGGAACGTTATATATAATGCATATGATGGATTTAAGTTCCATAAAATATGATTATTCTCCTCCTTCCTCCCAGATTCTGTTCTTCAAACATATTAAATTAAAACTTTTGGTGGCCCTTTCACATTTCTGCCTAGATACTGCTTTGGATGATGGAGTAAGAATAAGTAGATGTATTGGTAGAAAATGTGACGTAGGAGCTGAATTTTCTTGTATATTTATCATGCTGGAAGAAGGAGACAAAGTGCTCTCATCTTACCTATTGAGCCCTTTTAAGAACTTGAGCTAGGATGATGGAATTGTAAAAACCAATCATTTCTTCCAGGAAATTTCAAATTTGAATGTAATTTCAAGCTGTCAACACAAGGTTTTACCTTCTGTGAGATTTACATTTGGAAGTCTAGGCTCTTGTGAAGGAAAAGTTAACTTGTCAAAGTTCTGCTGGCTGCAGGAGATGGCAAGAGACCTCAGTGTAATTCTGTCATTCAGGAGACAAAACTCTGTTCTTTCTTTGTATTTGCTGGGCTTTAGGATCGCCGGGGAGGAGCCCCCTGGTGCACTGTGTTATGGCGGGAGTCAGACTTAACACAGGGTACAGGATGACCCTTGATCCTATCAGGGTAACGTATGCTCAGAAATGTGCATAGTCCATTGGGCCGTGTGGTTGGTGCTGATATTGATGCCTGCTATAAATCTCACATGGAAGCTGGGATAGTGCCTTGACATTTGTCTATGGTGGCTCTTTGCCTGGGATTGTATGAGTCCAATATGAGTCTTGATGACACTGTTGTTTTTACCCCATTGCTCTGTGCACATGACTGGGAAAATCATTTTAGAAATGTGCTAGTTTTTACCTGCCAGTTGGAGAGTCACGGCTTCTCTGTGTTTTGCAGACCTGGGGATGCTGGTCTGTTTCTCTTGTTGTTGTTGTTGTTGTTGTTTAAGGGTTCCAGAGAATTGGATTTTGGTCTCTGTCACGTGAGGGCAGATTTTGTGAATCATATGTTTTAGTTGACTTAGACCTACTAGGGAGAAGAGTATGTATGTGTGGGGGCTGTCGTTGTGGAAAAAAAAGAAAGTAGTTGGTGATAAAAATCTAACTGTTATGAAAGGCTCGATGGAAAGGTGATTAATTAAAATGCTTTGTTATCCTGGTCACTTACTTAAAAAAGTCACATGCTGTTAACTGGCAGTGGAACCCATACAGCGTCCAATGTTGATATATAGTCCTCAATAAGTTTAGGTTTGACTGCACCTAACCTAAAAACCAAAATAACAGTGGCTAAAACAAGGTGTACATTCATTTGTCTTTGAAAAGAAGTCTGCAGGGTTTAGGACATCACAGTGTCATCAGGGATCCAGGCTCCTATTTTTCACTCCATCCCGGTACATGGCTTGCATCCTCAGGCTTGCCTTATGGTCTAAGATGGCTGCTGAAATGCCAGTTACTTGGTCCAAGTAACAGGCCTGAAGGAGGAGGAAAAGCAGAAGCACAAAAACAGAAGCACAGTGCTCCTGGAGCTGAGTTGGCTCCCATGATCCTCCCAGAAGTCCAGCGAAACACATCTGCTTGCATTAATTGGCCAGAAGGTAATCATATAGCCATGGCTGGCGCGGAGGAGGCTGGGAGATGCAGGACTTTAATATGGGTGGCAGTGAGCCCAGCTAATAATCAGGGTCTATTACCAAGGAAGAGGGAGAGCAGGGCTGGTGGGGGAAGCAGCTGGCAGTCTTACCATGCGGGACATGCACTGGGAAGAACTGTTTATTTCAGATGTTTGGCATCATACAGCGAAATAAGGTTAACCAGGCCTTGGGACGTGTGGCTCAGACCTCCGATTTAGCTAATGGTTCATACTACTTTACCACATTGCATCATTAACTCAAAAGTCACTTTAAAAACTACGTACAAAAAGCCCTGGTTCTAAAAATGTATTTATGTCTCTGCTCTGTCATTTGGAGGGAAGCCAGCTACCTGTGATTGTTAGCAAAGGTGTCAATGAAAGATGGTCTTTTAGTGGAAAGATTGTCCTTTTGGAGGGGTAGGTAGATGGATTTCAGGATTTTGGCTTAAAGACATTTGGAAGAATAACAGTTCGATAACGGTCGTTAAAAGTTAAATTAGTATAAAAATGAGGTCATATGAAAAAGCTTTGGAAAATGAAAAGCCTTGCCTAGAGTGAAGGTTGTGTTATTGCTTTTATTACTAAATAACTTCTTTCCTTTTCTTAGAAAATGTAGAAAAAACATAGAGGTAAAAGCAGCCTGTTTCTCCAGTTTTTGCATTTATCGATATTTGTTTTTACCCAGAACTGTGCACAGGAAATCATAATAACCATGTTGCTTGTAGCATGCTTTGTGCTCCCTGACTTATCAACATATTGTGACTCGCTGTGTGAATAAATATTCCTCCACCACAAGATATTTAAAAGTTGCACAGTATTCCACTAATTAGATATGCTCCATTAACTAAACCAAACCCATATGTAGCAACAATAATGGTAATACTACTACTACTAATAATAATACAACTGATGCTTATTGAGTGCTTTCTTTAGGTTAGGCACAAAGCATTTTTTTTTTAAAGATTTCATTTATTTATTTATGAGAGACACAGAGAGGCAGAGACATAGGCAGAGGGAGAAGTGGGCTCCCCATAGGGAGCCCGATGAGGGACTTGATCCCAGGACCTCAGGATCCTGACCTGAGCCAAAGGCAGATGCTCAACCACTGAGCCACCCAGGTACCACAGGCACACAGTATTTCTTTATTTCTTTATTTTCTTATTCTTTTTTTGGCACAAAGTATTTCATGTAGATTTTCTTTTCATTTCCACAGCAACCGTTTAGACTGTGTCTTTATTTTATATTTATTTTACAAATGAGGAGACTGAGGCTCAGAAGGGGTCAGGCATTTCTCTAGGGGCTCGCTGCTGGGGTCCTAAGAGCAGACTTTGTGGCCAGGTCTGACCCCTCCATATGTGTTCCTGATCACCAGTGTTGCCAGCACACTGCCATTGGGCGGCTGGGGCCTTTCATGGCATTATTTCCTGTGGCCCTGTAGTGCTTTGGTTTTATGGAATTAGAAATAATATTCCCCTACTCGCAGAGCCATAGCATCCACATTTCATTAAGGTGTGATTGACTCACTCTTAGTTTCATAGCTGAACACCAGAGGTGAGTGGTAAACTGGCCACACCAGGAATGCTCTTGCCTCGTCTCTGCCCATCCAGACCTGACCCATTTTCCTGTGCTCAGCTCAAACCTGGCTGCTTCCTCCCAATAGCCCATCACCGTGGTCATTGCTAAGTAGTCACCTGGTGCCTCCAAATAGATTTGGTGTCTTCAGCTTCCAGGTACGTGCATGAACATGTAAATGAGTGAATAGAGAAAGTATCCCTTGAACTGGTCTGCTGTATTACAGGATCTCAAAATGTGAAACCTCCCCTTCTCTTGTCAGAGGATGTCCCACATTCTCTGGGACTTTGCCTGGACATGGCTTTTCGTCCCCTGTACAATCTCCAGGCCCCTGCCCCCTTCCTGATGTCTGAGTTCACTAATGTTGTGGGTGCCAAGGATGGTATTTTCAGAGTCTACTTGTTACCAACCTCCAGTGCCTCTGCCCTCTTCTCTGCACCCTCCTCAGATGCCAGCCCCAAGGAACTCACTGGCAGTGTGTCCACCACAGCCAGCTGTGGGCTGCCAGGTGCTGCTGGAGCAGGCCACTGCCCCTGCTGCCTACACTCACTGCCAGTCTGCTCCACCCAACCTCAGGGCTCCTGGTGTTCCCACCCTGTGAATTCCCCACCATGCTCCTCACAATCCCCCTTCTAGCATTGTTGATTTGATTTGCTGCCCCTCTTGCCAACTAAAGGCTGAAGAGTATCCCTCCCTCCTTTGTGCCCTTTGCAACCTTCTCTCAAGAATTCACAAGATAAAGAAGCGGAAGCTGTGCTTTCTTGGAAGTGTAAGGAGGACACAGCTTCCATCTTGCCCTTGATCAAAGGCTGTTGATAACATTCTAAGCCCTGGGTTATACCTGGACTGGACACTGGCCACAGACCCTGATTGTGGTCCCTGGGTAGGATTTCTCCAGGCCGAGAATGTGCTGTGGAATGTTGTGACCCACCGGATTCCACTCTCTGGTGTACTTCTTCCTATACACTGATGTGGAGCACATTCCTATGTGCAAGAATGAATTAATAGAAGAAGCATGTAGGACACAGGGATCCCGGCCAAGAGCAATATGGCAGGAAGGGCTTTCCTAGAAAAGGATGAAGAGTAGCCATAGCAGCAGTTTTTCCTATAGGACAATAAAATAAACTAAGAAACATTCCCAGGGTGGATCTGGGAAGCAGCAAAGTATTGGATAGAGAACCCAGTTCCTAGGCCTTTTTAAGAAGTGTGTAAAATACCTTTTTATGTCTCAGGAATGTATCCCCAAATGAGATACTTCCAACAGAACCTGGCTTAGGTACTGCTGGATCTCTCTCCCCATTTTCCTTCCCATTTTTGGTCTTTGTGGTTCTTTGCTACAAGTTCCTTTTTTCGAAGTTGGAGGGTAATGGACATGTTCTGAGGATTTTTCCTGGCAGAAACATACAAGCGCTCAATGAATTGGATCATTTTGATTGGAGGAGGCAGTCCCTAAGGTTAGCCAGCAGCCTCCAGGCATGTACTCCAGATGATTCTGTTCAGTTGTTGGGTAGCATTTTGCATGAACACAGAGGCATGTTCTGCAAATCAAAATAAATACATAAGTAAATAAAGCTGAAATGAAGCAACAATCAAACTTGGTGAGGCCAGGAGGTCTGACCTGGAGGTCAAGTTGCAGCTCTCAGTTCTTCAAATTTGCCCAGGAATCTTGCTTTCCCCTTTTCCCTTGGGCATGGCCATCTCCTGCACAGAGATGGTTCTTCCATAATTTGAGTGGTTGGTGTTGAGAATATAATAGTAGGCAATAACAGACACTTGCCTTGCCCTTAACAAGCTCCCCGTTGGGTCATAGGGAATGACCTAAGTGAGGACTGAGTGCATGCTGTGGAGGGGAGGTGTTGGCACCATGAGAATGACAATATAGGGACATGCCTAAGAACCTCCTGAGGGAGCAAAAGGGAACAAAACAAAGCAGTGAGGGGAGGTAGGGCCAGGACGGTCCAGGCGGGTAGACTAGCAGACTCAAATGTTCAGTGAGTGCATGGCTCCCTTCAGGAGGCAGATGATACCCTTGACATTCCCAAGGTCCTTTCCTGTGGTTGCTGGGGCTGAGGGGCCACTGAGAAGGATCAGGAGGGAAATTGTTCTCTTTGTGGAAGATTTGCCATCCTTTCCCCAGGCTTGCTTTGGGGTGCTTTCATCTGTGGTGGCTCTGGGGGCTTCTCTGCAGCTTAGTGGTGTAGGAGGTGGCATGGGACACTGGGCAATATTTAGACACCTGTAAAGCCTGTGTTGCAGTTGATGCAGAAAATGAAGGATCTTGGTCTGGACCTTGAGCTATTATCTTGGAGAAAACAGCCTCCATGAGGTGGCAGGTTCAGGGCAAGAAGGGCTTCTACAGTCAAATGCTCTGCCCCTAAGTTATAACGCCACAAGAAGGGTTTCTAAAGCTGGGTGAGCTCTGATTCCAGATGATTCCTTCGTGTCTTTCCCTTTATCTGTTTCCTCTGATTTGAGCTGCTGTTGCCTTGAATGTCAAATTATGAGGTCTTCTTTTTTCCACATCTCTCTCTAGGCAACAAGCCAGTAGTGACCTCCACCTTCTGCAGCTGGTCTATGGCACTGTCATTGCTCAGGGTCAAGGTTTGTGTTGTAGGACCTCTAAGGAGACAATAACCTGCCTGTCTCTCCTTTTTTCCCTGTCTCTTAGAAAAATTTCAATTCCTAACTTGGTGTTTTACTTCATTCCTGTGAGGTAGCTCAAGGTTAGATGTGGCTGGAGAAAGGGAGATGCAAGCAGGTGACGTGAGTGGTCTTGAGTCAGGAAGGAAACGTAGCCTCTTCCCCAGGTTGCTCATCCCTTTACCTTGGAATCCCCTGCAATTCCCCCATCAGCTCCATGTAGAGCCATACTCGTTTCTCTTATTAGGGAAGGGCTATTAACATAGTGCCCTTGAAACCCTTGGAATCTATACAGAATGTGTGTAGGTTCATTTTGGGAGACAGGGTTGTTACCTTGACTAATCTAAGACTCTGAGAAGGTTATGGATCAACACCGTTATAGAGAACTTCTATAAACTGGGCATCTGGGGAGGAGGAGAATTGGTGCAGTAGAAGGAACACTGGCCCACGTGCCGCCCTTGGCACTGATGGGCCGGGTTGCCCTGGGCACATCTTGTACTCCCTGATCCTCAGATTCCTTGTATGTGAAATAAAAGGTTTGGGTGAGATGATCTCTGAGGTCCTTTCCAGGACTGACATTCTGTGACTTAAAAGGCAAATGTGTGTGTCTGGGGGGGTGACTCTGTGGTCCGTCTGTGTGTCAGGCTATCATATGCCCGGGGTTCCCTGCTTTGTAGCTGCTTGTTGCAGGGGCGAAGCTCCCGATGGCAGGAATATTCTCCAAGTGGCTTAGGAAGAAAACAGTTGATGGGAGCTCACAGGTGCACCCCTCCCCCTTTGCTGCCCAGAGCATGACAGATGGCCTTGCTGAGACAAGATGCTCCGGTCACATGAATCATAAGGGAGACTCACGAGTAACCAAGGGCAGCCTTCATCCTGGAAGCAGGACACTGTTAATCAAATGCCATTTCTGTCTTTGGGGGTGAATGAGGGGCATCCTGCTGGCTCAGAACTTTGCTATTGTCTTCCCACCCATTTCTCTGAATCAGGGTAAGGCCTTTTCAGAGGGGGCTCAGGACCACTTAGTGTTTGAGTGCTTCTGTGCCCCTCCCCAACAGAGTTGCAGGTGCAGCTGCTGGAGCGCCGCAGTGAGGCCTAGAAATGAGACATGTTAAGGCTGAGTCTTGCTCATCCCTAGGATTTGTGCTCTCTGTAGGAAACTTGGAAATTTTGATCTGAGAAGAAAGCATTTCCCCTTAAGCTTGGTTTTGGGAATCACTGTGGGCTAATGGAAGGAACGCTGGCTTGGGAGTCAGAGAGACTTGGATTAAAGCTACTTCTTGAGCCCTGACATTCAGCTTGTGGCTAGCATCTTGGAGCTTCAGGATCCCCATCTGTGCAACGTGGGCAATACAGAAAAGAGCAGTGTCTCTTTAAGATGGCATGAAACAGCGTGTGTCGTGTGTCGTGTGTCACACAGGGACCACATTCTGTAACGGGGCTGCACTTTTTCCTCTTTCCAAGGATAGGAGAAACTTCCTTCTCTTCCTTGTTATTTTAGGTGCACAGAGCATATAGTGGGTTTCCCTTTTTAAAGTAGCATGAGGATTTTAGGCAACCCGGAGCAGCCCTTTCCTCAGGTCAGCCAGGGGGAGTTTTACTGCTCCCACTGATCAAGGCAGATTTATTTCAGCTGAAGCCACAGAAGGGGATCGATACCTCTCAGCCTCTTCCAACTGTGTCTGGGCTTCTGGTGGCAAAGGCCGGTGTCTCTCCCTCCCTCTGGAACCTGCCTTAACTCAGGGCTTTGGCCCCCTGAGAAATGCTGCCTTGTCTTGTTATGGCCTTTGGCCTGATTGAATGGGACAGCTGGCCAGTTTTATGGCTCTGCTGGCCTCTCAGCTGATAATTAAAATGCTTTTGCCCCAGGAGGAAGGCAGTATATTTCCCTTTTCTCCACTGCACCAGTCTACAGCCAAGGTCAAAGGGAATGGTTTCTGCACACCCCCTCCTGGCTTCCCCAGACCAACTTAGCATTCTTGTTGCTAAAGACTGGAATATTCAGGGTGGGCTGAAGAGACCATTTTTTGGTGTGGTCTTCCTTTGGCAGGAGAACGGAGCATAATTGTCCTTTTACCATCTCTGTGCAGTAGCTTAATTGCTTATAGCTGTTCCACATCTGGTTGGGCACAGCACTTAGTAGGTACTCAGGAAATGTTTGGGGGTGTGGTCATCACAGATTCCAGCACTGTGCCGGTTCCCATGCATTAACCTCTCCCCGCTACCCAGGATGTTATCTAAACAATGCCCAAACTCTACTTTAGAGCCCATGTTTAGCATGGAAACCCTCTCTTTGTTTGGAGATGAGCCCATGTGAGCTCTGGGTGAGACATGGTTTGTGTCTTGGCTCTATTACTTGCTAGCTGGGACCTTGCACAAATGATAAACTCTTTGTGCTTTAGTTTTTGTTAATGTTAAATGGGAATAATTATAATTCCACCCATCTCATTTTGTAGGGTAGAGGTGAGGATTCAGCGAAATAATCTAGATGAAGCTCTTAGCACCGTCTGGCACATGGTAACTGCTCTGTATATTGATCATAATTATTGTAATTCCAGAGGCTGCATTTATTCCCTTAGTCTTTATATCAACAGCTTGTGATCTTGTACCTTTGACTATAAATTGTCTTGTTCTTGCATTGTCAGTGTTTTCACTGACAATTCTCTCCAGTTGCTCTATAGATATTTAAAATTCAAAATGGGATATATACAGAAGGTAAAAATTAGTTCAACATTGAAATACAAAGAAAAGTCAATCTCCTTCTTACCCTAAACTCTACTTTTACTTCTTAGAAGCAAGGGAAATTAAGGCATGGGGTTGTTGTTTCTCCTTTGATAATTTTTTTTCTATAGAAACACAGGAATCCCAGTAGAATTCTGGACAACAGAGGTAGTGTTGTTTCTCTTTCATCCATTTTCTTCTGCTCTCTCCTTCCCCTCTCTCACAAATCATACACAAATGGGACTTTGCGTATAGAAGTCCCAATGTTTGGCAGCAATTCCATTGTTGCTATGAAATCTTGTTTTTTTTTTCTTCTTCTTCTTCTTCTTGTTATTTTTTTAGAGAGGAGAGGTGGGGCAGAGAGAGAGGGAGAGAGAGAATCTTAAGCAGGCTCCACACTCAGCGTGGAGCCCAAGCCAGGGCTCTACCTCACCACCCTGAGATCATGGCCTTAGCTAAATCAAGAGTCAGATGCTTAACTGACAGCCACCCCGGTGCCCTGAAATCTTGCCTTTTCTATCCCTAGTCCCTTTCTGGGTAGACTCAAACTCTTCTACGGAACAAGCTGGAAGGTGTTCCTTGGAGCTCAGATAGTCAGAAGCCTAACATTTGCCTCTGGAATTGCCCAGCTGTAGAGGTTCTGATTCTGTACCTATCTGTCTACCATAGGACCTGAGCCATACCGATGGGGCTGTGGGGCCCTGGCAGTGACGGATCTTGTAACTCAGACCTTTCTCTCAAGATCCTTGTGACTGTTTACAACCTGATATCCCTGATAAGGCAATGTAACAGGAAAAAGTATTATTGAAAAGAGAAAAAGAGTTACCCCAGATTGCACAGTGCAGATGCGACTGCTCTTTCTTTCTATGCGATTTGCCTATTCCTGTCTGTATACCTCATCTCCTGCCACTTCAGTCTTTGAGTACAGGCCATCTGGATATATTTTATTTTTGTTTGTTTCTGCATTCTGTTAACCTTCAGAATCCAAGAAGAAGGAGAAAAGGACTTAGCTGAGAGTCTTCAGTTTCCAGTCATTCATAACTCCCTTTTGTGTTTATTGATAAGATTAGAGCTTAAAGGAATCTTAGAGCTGTGACCAGGGGACAGTGAGTAATTTGCCTAAAGTCAGGCTGTTGGGAATGCCTGGTTATTGTGACCATGTGTCCTTTCCTTCAGGCACCCGTGGCCCCTGACAGTGGGGCCTGTTATCCTGCCACGTTTTCCAGCTAGGTCCCGAGTATTGTAGAGGACAGCGGGATAAGAATTTCCACACCCTCCGGGGAATCGAGGATGCTTTGCTTATAGCCCCAGAGGTCACCGCTGAGCAGCCCAGTCTGCATCATCCCATGGAGGATCCTGCCCACTCACATGAACTCAATCATTTCTTCCCTGGGTTCTGTAGAAGAGACCAGTGTTTAGGCTCTGCCAGGTGTTTCAGTTTTCAGGAAGAAAAAACTGTGAAGACTCCCCACCCTTCCCCTCACTTGCAATGAGATATAATTGGACATGTAACATTGTGTAAGTTTAAGGTATACAGTGTGATGATTTCATCTGCATATATATTGCGAAATAGTCACCACAGTAGGCTTGGTTAACACATCCATCACCTCACATAATTACCATCTTTTGGTGTGGTGAGAACATTTAAGATTTACTCTTCTTAGCAGTTTTTAAGTGTATAATACAGTATTTTTTAAAAAGATTTTTAAAATTTATTTGTTTATTTTAAAGATTTTATTTATTCATAAGAGACACAGAGAGAGAGAGGCAGAGACCTAGGGAGAGGCAGAAGGAGGCTCCCCATGGGAAGCCTGATGTGAGACTCAGTCCCAGGACCCCAAGATCATGACCTGAGCCAAAGGCAAGATGCTCAACTACTGAGCTACCCAGTGCCCTTAAGATTTTATTTTATTTATTTATTTATTATTTAAAAAATTTATTTATTTATTCATGAGAGAGGGAGAGGCAGAGACACAGGCAGAGGGAGAAGCAGGGAGCCTGATGTGGGACTCGATCCTGGGACTTCAGGATCACTCCCTGGGCTGAAGGTAGGCGCTAAACTGCTGAGCCACCCAGGCCTCCCTAAGATTTTATTTTTAAGAAATCTCTACACCCAACATGGGGCTCAAACTCACAACCCTGAGATCAAGAGTCACGTGCTCCACTGAATGGGCCAGCCAGGCTCCCCAGTAGGGTATTGCTCACCATTTTCACCATGCTGTACGTTAGATACCCAGAACTTATTCATCTTCTAACAGGGAGTTTGTACCCTTTGGCCAGCATCTCTCCATTTCCCCTACCCTTTAACCCCTCACAGCTCTCATTCTGCTCTGTTTCTATGAGTTTGCCTTTTTTTTTAGATTCCCCACATAAGTGAGATCATATAGTTTGTATCTTTCTCTGACTTATTTCATTTTGTATAATGCCCTCAAGGTCCATCCATGTTGTCACAAATGGCAGGATTTTCTTTTTTTTTTTTATGACTAATACTCCATTATATGTGTGTATGTGGCACATCCTCTTTATCCATTTGGCTATGGATAGACACTTGGATTGTTACTATATCTTGGTTTTTGTGGATAAGACAGCAGTGAACATGGGGGGTGCAGATACCTCTTGGAAATAGTGATTTCATTTCCTTTGGATATGTACCCAGAAGTAGGGCTGCTTTTCATTTTTTTGAGGAACCTCCATTCTGTTCCCCATAGTGGCTGCAACAATTTACATTTCTACCAACAGCACACAAAGATTCCCTTTTCTTTACATCCTCACCAATAGCTATCCTAGCAGATGTGAGGTAATGCCTTATCGTGGTTTTTATTTGCATTTCTCTGATGATTAGTGATATTGAGCTTCTTTTCATGGGTTTGTTGGGTATTTGTCTTCTTTGGGAAAGAGGGTCTTCTGCCCATTTTAAAATCAGATTGAAAATCCTTTTTTTTTTTTCTTAAGTAATCAGCTCCTGGCTTGGCTCTCTGTGCTTAGGAATAGGAATCCCATGGAGGATCAGTAACAATCTCTGTCATTGTCAGTTCCCCTCTCTTGTTCAAAATCATAAAATTAATCATAAATTAGCCTGTCTTTTGCAAGTGCATGGCAGCTGATGACATCAAGTCCCATGGATGGTAGTGAAAAATCAACTAAAATTTTTCCAAAATAAGCTTTTCTCCAATGACTTAAGATTCTTAGTGACATCTGATTTTTCCCTTAGCTTATTATTCATGCTGACAGCAATAAATGGCCCTCCACTCCCCTGCACCAGCAGTAGTCCTAGAAATGGGATGAAGAATAATCATATTTTGTGTTTGGTGCTATAGAATTTATTTGGAGCAGTATCTATCTAAGGCATTCCAGGTAGAGGTGGTGATAGCCCCATTTTGCAGTAGAGGAAACTGAGGCTCAGATAAGTTTAATGCATTGCCCAAGAACACATAGCTAGAGAATAGCAGCCCTGACCTCAAGTCCAGGCTCTCCAGCACTCGTGTGGTGGTCTGTCTTCTCTGTTCTTTCAGAGCAGATTGCAGAATAGGAGACCCACTTCTAGTAGCTTGCTCTGTAGGATGGACCCTGTGACTCACCAGAGTCCAGGTGTGCTGGGGCTGGCCCTGGCTTTAAACCTGGTCTTGGGGCCTTTGTGAGGCAGATCATCCCCATATCTGGAATTGCAGGGAGGGAATCCTTTACTGTTCCAACCCAGGGGCCTGGCACCCCTGGACCTAGTGGTCCTCAAATGCACAGGAGCTGCGGGCTACTATCTCATTTCCTCTTTCCCCAGGGCCCCCCCAGAAGCACAATGTGAATCTTATCCATCATTTGGTAGCCTCAGCTTTGCTTTTGTTAGTGTTCCTTGTCGACCAATATTAGGCTTATATACAGCTGTCCAAAAATTGGACTGTAACAGAAGTTTCCACATTATTTGACTCTTGTTTTTGCTTATGTTAATATTGTGGTTTTGCTTTCGTTTAAACAAGGGAAATATAGATAGATTTCAGATAAATTCACAGATGCTTATTTATGGAATTTAAAAATTTTTTTAAATTTTATTTTAGAGAGTGCACAGGAGTATGGCAAGGGGCAGAGGGAGAGGAGAGAGAGAGAGAATCCCAAGCAGACTCTGCACTGAACTTGGAACACAGAGCCTGGAGCTTGGTGCAGGGCTTGATCCCATGACCCTGAGATCACGACCCCAACAGAAACCAAGAGTCAGATGCCCAATCAACTGAGCCACTCAGGCACCCCTTGGAATTTAAAAATTTTTAGAAAAGTAATGTAAATGTTCAAAAAGGGTTTGGCCATATTTGTTGATATTAGAGCCTTGTGTGGTTTTTTTGGGATCCTTTGGCTTTTAGCCTCCTGTCCTCTTGGAGGTGAGCAGGCCCTCCTGGGGTGTTGCTTCTACAGCCAAGTTTGTAACCAGGTGGACTGTGTTGGACCAGCATGGCAATTGCATTCCCCGTGGAGGACAGCTAGGCATGCTAGTAGTGCCCGCTTCTATTTTTAGATTAATATCGTGAAGGAGAAATTTAACTTTCCATCCTTTATCCCTTAATGCTCTGAGTTGAATTGATTGCTTGTGGAACAGCACCCAAACATGAGTGAAGCTTCCCAGCTGTTCCTTCTCCAGTCTCATGAAGAGTTTTGACTTTGTTGTCACCAGTATTTTCGAGGTATTGTGATGGGAGGATAGTGGAGGGAGCTGGACTGGAATTGTGTAAATTCATTCTGACAGAAATGCTTTTTAGAAAGGCATTTTAAGCAGGGAATTGATGAATTTCCTTATGTGGGGGCAGTGGATGGGAGGGCACAAGTGTTTCTGTGGAGCATATGAACCCTCTGATGCCTGACAAATTAACTAGAGTCCAACTAATTTTGATTTACTTTTGGATGCTGCCACTCCTCTGCCCCCGTTGGACACTTTTCTGCCCTGTGATCATTACATACAAGGCTGGCTTTATATGCAAGGTTCCAGGTCATACGGACCATGAATTTGGCAAATTTCAGGTTCCTTGTTAGCTTTTTTGGTGCTTGATTTTATATGTAGTATGTTGGAATAGCAGCTGGGAACCGGAAAGTCACTGATAATGACCTTGTAGGAAGAGTAAGAATGTCCCTGCCCAGGAAAAGGAATGTATTCCAGGACCTTTCCTCATGGGAGGTTTCGAGAGGGCAGGAAAGAAGCATTCGAGCTTTTTCCCAATAGTTTCTGGTTATGCCCATTATGCCTGCTGGATGTAGTTTTGGAATGTTGGTGAGGTCCAGAGCCAACGGCAAGAAAGAATTCTTGAGACATCTTTGGTGCAAGAAGGGTGATTTGATTAAAGCACAAGGACAGGACCCATGGGCAGAAAGAGCCCCAGAGACTGTGAGAAATGGCTGATTATATACTTGAGAGCTGGGGGAGGTAAGGACAAAGGGAGGTGTCCAAAAGGATTTCCATCTACTGAGGAAGATTTACAGGATACTGGAAGCCTGGCTATTGTAAGTGTTTATCCTCCTAGTAAGGCACTAACATTAAGACAGTTGGGAGCTTCTTGGAAGAATGTTATATTCCACCTACCTTAGGTCCTTGTCAGTGGGCTGCAGGTAATAAAGGAATGTAATTTTGATTACTCTCCCTTCAGCCTCTGGTTCCCACATCACTCATGGAGGGGAGGGTGATGTTAAGCCTCCAGGAAATTGAATTATGAGTCTCTGAAAGTTAGGCTACTGATAAGAATGCTTTTCCCCTGTAAATCACTAAGACATTGGTACACTGGATGGAGACTCCTGTCTTGGAGGACTGTGACCTATATCAGTTAACCATTTGTTTTTCCCTTCTCTTAATTTTAAGGGAGCCAGGAGTGCTTGAGGAATGTCACACATATCCCATGGGGCAGAGGAGGATTTGTGAGGTATCAGCTTGTGCTTTGTCCTCAGTGTGCCTCCTGTTCCCTCTGGTCATACCTTTCCAGGTAGCAGGGAAGGAAACAAAAGACTGGTTCTCCTCTAGAAGGTGAGGTGTACCACGTTGAAACTCTGTGTGGTTTTGAGTTTACTGACCATGGTAAGATCCTCAACTCCATCACATGGTGGATAGGGTTTATAGAGTCATCTTTGGAGGTAGGCCAGGAAGGTACAGGCACAAAACTCATCTCACCCATCCTAGTGGGCATGGAGGTGGAAGGAAGGTACTCAGAAAGGCAGCCTTAGCGTAGACAGGAAGACCGTGAGTCAGAACAAAGCCAGCCTTAGCCCGAGGCATTCCTTGGGATTGGCCTCTCCCTCCTCCTAGATGAGAGGTTGGGGAGTGACTCATAGGAAACTTTAATGTGTGTTTCTTAGCTTTCCAGGACTATTAAGGACTTGGGGTTCAAAATGGCAACTCCCATCGTTTTGAGCTTTTGTGGCTGGACTTCCTTACCTTTAAGGTGATGGCAACGGGTATCTGTGGTGGGTCCTGCTGCTGCTTCTTCCATCCTAAAATCGTTTCTCCTCTGTAGTGCCCTGGGTGAAGCACAGGCTACAGAGCCTAGGGTGTTTGCATTGTGTGTGGGTTATGATTCTCAACCTACAGGTCCTCATGAGAAACTGACGTGCCCATGATGACGCACATGCCATAGGAAATACAGCACATCACTTTATTACATACGTAACATAGACGTCACTTCCACCACATTCTTTCCATCCTCTGGAGCCATACTGTGTAAACACGCCCAAACAACCAGAACAGCGTGATGCAGTATGGAATAGTGTGCCAAGGTGTGACATGAGATGGTGTCCAGAGAAGGCAGTTTTCTGGCAGGTGTTGATGGTGGAGTTAGTCTTAAAGAAGGAGTGGGGTTCAAGGGAATTGGTAATAGGGTGGCGGGCCATGGCAGTGACTTTCTAGGGGAGGGGACTGCCCCAGTTTAGCCATGGTTAAGTGTTTATCAGTGCTGTGCCTCTGTCACCTGGGTTCTTTTTCTTTTCTTTTATGATTTTACTGATTTATTTGAGAGAGAAAGAGAGACAGCAGAAGCAAAGGGAAAGGCAGAGGGAGAGAGAGAAGCAAACTCCCCACTGAGCGGAGAACCGACATGGGGGTTAATCCCAGGACCCTGAGATCATGACCTGAGCCAAAGGCAGGTAGTTAGTACCTGACTAAGCCACCTGGGCACCCCCATCACCTGGGTTCTTTAGGAATTTCCCACTCCGGGACGATTGAACAGGAAAGCCATGCCCCTAAGTATCTGAGTCTTCCACATAGAAACAACTCCTGTCTCCAAACAGCTGGGGAGCAGAGCTCCAAATCAGGTAGATCTGGCTTTGGGCAAGGTCCTTGACCTCTGAGCCCATTTCCTCTTCTGTAAAATGAGGATAATCCTTGTTTTTACTCATAGCATTGTAATGAGCGTGAAATGAAATTATGCACATAAGCCCTTAGCATAATGCCTGGTACAAAGTAAATGCTCAATAAATGGGAGCTTTTCTTTTTTTAAGAATACTGTTTCCAAGAACAGCTGCTTCTCTGCTAGCAGCAGATATGAGAATAGACTCACAAGTGTGCCACCAACTGTTTCCATTACTGTTGCTTCAGAACAAACCATCCGTAACAAGAACCATTTCATTACTCTCCTGGAAACAGGGTTGGGAGTTTGGAAAAGGCTTAGCAGGAATAGATTGTTCCTGCTTCTCAGTGTCTGGAGCCTCAGCTGGGACAATTTGGAGGCTCTAGGTGAGGCCACAGATGGAGGCAGGCATCATCAGGAAGTCTCATTCACACATGAGTCTGGTGCTTGGGCTGGGAGGACTCGAAGGCTAATGCCGCTGGTGGTGGTGTAACCCCTCCAAGTTGGCCTTCATACACAGTGGCTCAGGGCTTCAAGCACAGATGTTGCAATGAACAAGGCAGAGGCTGCACCATCTTTTCTGGTCTGGCTTAGATGTCACACAGTGTCACTTACACTGCGTTCTAGTAGTTACCGTGAGTCTCAGACCCGCAGAGATGCAGAGGGGACAGAGACCTGCCTTTTCCTGGGAGGAGTGTCCAGATCCCGTTGGAGGAAAGCATGTAAAATAGGAGGTGGTGTGCCATTTTGAAAATGAAACCTGCCCCACCTGCCAGGGGAACTCTGGAGGCAGAGCTTGGGGACACTGGGTCTTGGAGAAGTGGGGCAGCAGCAACACCCCGGGCCCACGTGCCAAGAAAGAAGAACGACTTTTCATTGACAGGTTCATCAAAGGCCTGATGTGCTGCTGCTCTTTGGATTCTTTTTTATTCAGTTTGTGGCCGGGTGTTTCTGAGTCACGACAGAGACCTGGCAGCCCTACCCAGTCCGCGTGGGCCCCGCATGGACCGTTTGCAGAGAGGTTCTCTAATGAGGAGAACAGCCGCGCAAACTCTATGCCTCTGCCTGTCGGATTCCTGCTGGTGACATCTGTGTCTGGACGAGCTTGGGGCCAGAGTCCCAGCTGTGTTATCTGAGCTTACTTTGCGTCTGATGGCAACTGCCGGAGGTGCCCAAGTTGAGACTGTCGGATTTGGAGATGTTGGAGAGAGCGAGGAATCCTGCAAACACACCAGTTTGTCTGTTTTAATCACAAGAAGCTTGGCTGTAGGAAGACCTTTCCTCAGCAGCAAGGGGAGAGGTGGGAAGGGCAGCCTGCATCCAAAGAAGAGATGAAAGTGGGCTTCCTGTGGAAAGCTGGGGCTGATAAAGGGGTCACTGAAAAATAGCTTGAAACAGGCTGATGAATTGTACTGTGTCTCTTGAGACCAAGCCACTGTCTGTCTATAAATATGAGTTCTCTATCATGTCCCCTCTGTCCTCTGGCCCTACAGAGCAGCAGACATCCCGCCCTCACACTGTCAATTCCTGTCGCAGGCACAGACGTGGGCACAGCATGGGGAAGGCCAGTGCTTCCAGTTGCTGCCCGGGTGCTGGTTTCTGCATATGCATCTTTCCCCTCTTCCCTGTGGCACGGGTTCCCAGAAGGCCAGCCAGAGTGGGGTGCGGCCCAAGCCCTGGATGTTCTCCAGGTTTGAATCAAGGCCCCACTTGGGGCCACAGCCCTGCTAACCAGCCTGTCTCAATGCTGTGCTTAGAGTCCGGGCACCTGAGGACTGGCCCTCCAGAGCAACACACTAGCCGGCCCCAGGAATCCCACTGACCGATGCCGTCCTCTCTGGCCTCATTCTTAGCCCGAGTCATTCCCTAACCTCTCTGCTGCATGCCCTTGGCTGAGATCGTGGAGCTTAGTGCACTGATATCTAGGGCTTGTCCATTGTCCCAGATGAATGCAGGACCAGGCTGCTTTGGCAGATGGTGTCTGGTCTCAGCACGTCAGGACTGTGGATCTGCATGTGGTCCAGACAGTGGCAGTTGGTAATATGTGAGTTGGTGACTGTACCTGGAGGTGAAGGAATTTTGTTCCCAGGTGGTTATGGGGAGCTGGAAGGGGATGAGAAAGCTTTGGTTCTTCCTGGAAGCCAGGAGTTGGTGGGTGCATGTTGGCACAGAGGTAGGGGGAATGGCACCTCTGAAGACCCCTGTACTTCCTGAATGCTCGCTCGTACCTTCCTGGGAGAGTAATGACATACAGGTACCCAGCAGAGCAAATGAGTGATGTGAAGCCAGGGAGATTTCCCAGAGCTCATTGGCTGCTCCTTCTCCCTGTTCATGGGATTAATGACTCCATCTTGCTGCCCCATCTTCCTCATCCCAATACCGTGGTTCATTCTTCACCGCCTCCCCTGGGGAATCATAAAGGTTACTGTTGTGTCACTGCTGCCTGTCTCTTGCTTTCTGGCCTGCCGTTTCCAGTCCAGCCCCAGCCCTTCACTGACATTCCATCTTCTCCCTTCATGAAGTTTCTGCTCCAGCTGCAAGGGACTATACGCTCTTTCCTAGGTGTGTCAGGGCTTTTTCCCTTTGGTCTGAAACCCTGTGATTCACTCCTACTGAGAACGGTCTTCTCCTGATCCTTTCCCTTGGACCTACCCTGTCTCTTTATAGCTTACAGCTCAGGTAGCCTTATGTATTCTGTGAACCTTTCCAAGGAGTTTCTTCCTCTCTTGTTTCTGTAATTCTCTACGGTAGATGCTTGAGCAAGATGGGCATGTGGGATAGACTAAGATCATCATTAAGAGCATGGGAGTGAAGGGCGCCTCGGTAACCCAGTTGGCTGTGTTCAACTCTTGATTTAAGTTCTAGTTATGATCTCAGGGTCCTGGGATCAAGTTCCATGTCAGGCTTTGTATTCAGTGTGGAGTCTGCTTGAGGATTTCTCTCCCTCTCCTTCTGCCCCTCTGCCTGTTTGTGTGCTCTCCCTCCCTCCCCTAAGGTAAGTAAATAAATCTTAAAAAAAAAAAAAAAAGCATGGGAGTGGAAGCTAATCATTCCAGCTGTGCCACTTCCTGGCTGTGTAACTCTGAGGAATATCCTCACTTCACCTGGCGGCAGTGTCTTCATCTGTAAAAGTGATGAAACAGTACCCATTTTGTGAGGCTTTGATTGAGATAGTACATGTAAAATGCTTAGCACAGTGCCTGGTGTGTAGTTAGTGCTTCATAGATACCAGCAGTGATGGTGACAGTAGTGGTTGGAAGGGTAGACTTATGGCCAGAGTGGGGATGTGAAAATGAGAGAAGTTCCATCCTGGTTTCCTTTATAGGAGCATCTCTTTATTTCTCCTTCTCCCTCCCACTCCCTCTCCTTCCCCTACCCACCTTCTCCCTCTCCCTCTCTCTCCCTGTCCCTCTCACCTGTCTAGCAGACTGCTGACCTTTTCCTGTACCCAGAGCAGCTGATATCTTTAACTGGTACAAGTCAGTAGATTCTCAGGCAGCAATGTTAACAGGGAGGAGTCTTGCTCTCTTAAGTAACAACCTGCATTCTCTCCTGGTGACAATTCTGATCCTGGATGTTAGTTGTATTTGAGAGACTTTAACTAACCCCTGATCCTTTTCCACTCATGATGGAGTGCCTTCTTCCCAGAGAGGAAGGTGGGTGCTACAGTCAGGCAGGGTGGGGCCTCGTGGTTTGTGGGCCAAGCCCAGCATTGTAAGAGTTGACCTGCTGGGGCATGGGACCCTCTGGTGAAGGGCTGACCCTTGTTCCTCAGAACTCTACCTGGCATCTTGACAGCTGTTAATAGTACCAGGCTAGTCTTACAGGGTAGACTTTCTGGCCCCTGGGCTATGATGGAACAAGGAGAATGCTCCTCTCTAAAATAACCCTTCCCTCCAATTTGGGATATAGAGAATGGTCCTTCCTATGGGTAAATTGGCAGTGAGCAACATTTCTCCCATGGTTGACTGTGGTTCTTGGTGAATGGGGGAGCTGAGGTATAGAGCTTTTGAAGTTGAGCATTTCTGATCTATGAACCTTGACCTTTCTTCTCTCTCGCTGGACGCCCTTTATACTAGCCTGGTAAGACACACATTTTAGAAAAGGAAAAAGAGGGGCATCTGGATGGCTCAGTTGGTTAAGCATCTGCCTTCAGATCAGGTCATGGTCACAGGGTCCTGGGATTGAGCCTCGCATCAGACTCCCTGCTCAGCGAGGAGTCTGCTTCTCCTTCCCCCTCTGCTGCCTACCTCCCCCCCCCCCCCGGCTTGTGCTCTCTCACTCACTGTCTCTCTCAAACAAATAAAATCTTTTTTTAAAAAAAAAAAAGGAAAAAGAGATGAGGATGGTGATGTGGTATGGGTGGGAACAGGAACGGAACAGATTCCACTGTGGAATGGAAGGGGTAGGACATAGGCACTGGACCAACTGATGGGGCCCTGGAGATGGATGGGAGATTAGAGACGGTCAGTCTAGGGTACTTCATGGTTCTTACAGCCTAGTGTCTGAAGGGCCAGTGGGAGGGTTCTGTAAGTCAAAGCAGAGACCCTGGATTAAGAACATTCTGTGTTGGGCTCCACTGAACAGCTGTTTTGATGGTAAAGGTTCAGTGGAAACAGTGGGACTTAAGGTCCCAGAATTCCTCTGCTTTATTAGTTCTTATCCTCATATGTTTGGACATTCATTCATTCATTTAGATTTTATTTATTTATTTATTTATTCATTCATTCATTCATGAGAGACACAAAGAGAGGCAGAGACATAGGTAGAGGGAGACACAGGCTTCTTGTGGGGAGCCTGATATGGGACTCGATCCCAGGACCCCAGGATCACGACCTGAGCAGACACTCAACCACTGAGACACCCAGATGCCCCATGTTTGAACATTTAACATGAAGTCAGCTTTCCCCACTGACTTCACTGATGTATCACATGGGGGGGGGTGTGACTTGAAGGGGACCAATGCTATACCAAGTTTGAAGAGTCCAGCCTGCACCACTCAGAGCAAAACGTAACAACTTCTAAAGTGGTTTCAGACCTGGTATAGGAGGGTTACTTGTACTGCCCACCAACATCTTTCTGCCTACCCCCAAGCTAATGTACCTCCTCAGCAATGGTGCTTTTAACACACATTGGGCCTAAATTATGTCTGGTGAGATGCTGCCCATCAGCAAGCTTTTGCCGCCACTCCTTGCCAAAGCTGCCTTGGTTTGGGTGTCTGCAAGCTTCCCAGATCTATAGTCTTCTAAAGCACTCTTATTTAAATATAAAAAGCTGGTTCTCTTCCCTAGAAGGATGTTAGAGCACTACTCAGGTGGTCTGGCTTGAGTCTGAGACCCCAGGGTCCTAGTGGTTCTAGTTGGTTACTTACAGGTAGAATTAGATTTGACTCCTACTTTGATGGCTTCTCTGCCAGTTCTCTCTTGTTCTCAATGCAGGTGTCCCTCCTCGTCTCTCCCTGCCACTAAGACATAGCCATCAACTTAACAGTGCTATGAGAAAACCACTCAGTGGCTCTTTCTTTATACAAGACACAGGATTAGGTGAGATTTCCTGCCCAATTAATTTATGATATGAGACTGCCCCAAAACAAATAAAATGAAGATGCAGGTTCTACACGGTGGCATAAGAGAGAGCAGCACTGTAGAGATGTAATTACTAGACGTTTGAGCCCCGAGTGCAGGAGGCAGCATGGTATAGTGGAGCATGGGCACAGAAGCTAGAGCAGGACTCAGATCCTGGCTGTTTCTCTTCCTACATGTGGAAAAGTCCCCTTCGAGTCCCACCTTTCTCATCTGTGAAATGAGCATGCTACCCACCTTGCAGTGTTGCTGTGACAGTAGATGAAGTGACACAGGTGACGTTCCCAGTATCATACCTGGGATTCCATAATAATGCAAGGAATCCTAGCTACTGCTTTTATGTTTTTAATGACTTAATTTTTAAAATACTAACAAGAAATACCTGTTTAATGTAGACAATTTTGACAATATAGATGAATGAGTATAAGAGAAACTTATCACCTCAAATCCCAGAGATCACCACAGTTAGCATTTAGATATATATCCTTTGGGCATTTTTCTATGTGATAAACAACACATTCTTTAAAAAAAATCTGATCAAACTATGTATTTTTGTATACTGGTGCTTTATTAAAATACAGTCATGTATTATTAAATTGCCTACTACATCTTTTATATATATATATATTTCAAAGTACATGTACAGTATCAATTAAAAAGCCAAATCATATCACAAGGTTCATAATAGAAAACAAAGGTCTTCTGCTCTATCTTTTCTTACTCCCCGAGTCTTCCTCCTGGCTAGTGATCTTCTTGAGGAGAGGTGCTAGTTTAATTTATATTTGAACACTCTGTACTTAGCACAGTGCATATGGGCTCTCTTTACAGAGGGCTCTTTAAAAAAAAAAAAAGATTTAACTCAACACTTATTATAGAACATGACATACTCTTTAAAAAACATGCAGCTGAAACGTGTCAAGTCGATTCATTTTATAGAAGCTTGGAGAGGCTGTCCAAATCTTTGGCTGTGTCATATGGAAATTTTATTGACTGGAATGTCGCTTTTGGTTTAGATTTTCAATTTTAATATGTCTGTTTTCCCTAAGAGATTTTGTAATAGTGGAATTAAACTTTGTGTCTGTTAGGTTAGGTAAACTAATGAGAAAAAAGATACCCAAAGTCACAGTGGCTGAAATGAGAAGTCTTTTTTTTTCTTGTACGTCAAAGTCTGGCGGGAGACAGTCCATGGTTAGCATGATCTCTCTGTTCCACAAGCTCCAGACTCCTTCCCATTCACAACGCTGCCAACTTTGGGGTATGGTATTATCCTCAGGGTCCAAGATGGTAGCTAGATCTGCAGCTGTTAGATCTATGTTCCAGGCAGCACAATGTAGGGGGTGGTGAAGAGGTGCCAGAGGCCCTGAGCTGAGAACTTTTAAGACAGGTTACAGAAGACAGCTACTTGATACCTCTGAGCCACCTGGCTGTGCTTTCGAACAGGGAGAATGGGAAGTATAGTTAATGTTACATGTGGCCAGGTGCCCACTGTGCACTTGAGGGTTCTGTTACTATGAGGGAGGATAGCCACTGGAAGGGCGACTAGCAGTCTGGGTCACAGCTTTCAGGCCCCTTTCCTATCATTAATCCCTTGTTAGTCCTTCCATGATATGTTGCCAGGATTGCTAATGTAGCAGTTCTTTTCTGCTGTGTTTTCAGTTTGTTTTCTCTTTCTCATGGAATGCTGCTGACTCTGTCCTTCTGTTTTAACCCTTCTTTGGAGACTTGTCTCCCCTTCACTCCTCTGGAGTTGGAGGTTCTTGGGACACCTGCTTGAATATGAGATGGTGGCCGACAGGTGGATCTTTTACTTAAGGGCGGTAGCCTTCTGCTTTCTGCGTAGGGGGCTTCCGGTCATATCATTGAGATCACTGGTTCCCAGGGGTGGGCTGCAGACATCTGGGGAGGGAGCTGCTGCAAGGTCTTTTTGAATCTAAGTGTGTTTGCAGAGAGTATGAATATGCATATCTCTGTTTTTCAAATGTAGTTGCTGTCATGTTGATATAGTACAGATTGGATTAAAAGTGTTTTTCTCGGTGGGTGTTTTAACAGGGTGGGGTGGTCGGGGCACTGGATGTAATTTCATTCAGACCTGGGTTATGTCCTGGCTCTGCCTCCTACCATCTGTGGACCAGCCTCTCTGAATTTCAATTTCCACATCTGAAAGTACTTTTCTGATTTACTGAGAGAATTAAGATTGTGGATGTAAATCACTTAGCCCAGTGCACAGCACATATTGAAGCCCCCATAAACTTAGCTCTGATTAGTGTTTTCTTAATCAACGCTAAAAGTCCATCTACCATCATAATAGCATTTGCTTTAAAGCCTAAGGGACCTATTTCAAGAGGTTGAGAATCACTGCTGTAGCTCTTTTGGTGATCCTGATGTAGCCAGCCCTCAAACAGGTTTGGGGAGCATTGTCTAAACGGATTCGATCAGAAACCTTTAGGGATGATTTGTATTCATTTATTGATTCAATCAAGAAAAATACTTACCAAGCACCTATTATGCCTCCTCGGGTTAGAGGCATAGAAAGAGAGGCTACCATGGTTTGGTTGTGTTCTAGCTCCAGGTCACAGGAAGAGGTCACTGTGCCAAGCGTTCTTTAGCTGCACCAGGAGAGCTTTCATACATCCAGTGGTTTCCTCTTCTGTTTCTGTTGGTTTCCTCTTCCGTACCAAGAGAGGGTAGATCCTTAATCCCCAAGGACTCCGTTCTCTCAGCTTCTTCTGACGGAGACTACTAGCTGCCTGTGTGGAGTGTTGCCGGGAAGCATAGCTTTGCTGGTTGTACCAGTGGAACTCGATGGAACTCTGCTGACATTGCTGAACTGGCTGGGGCCTCGGCTGCTGCATCTCCTGGCTGTCTCCAGGCTGCACCGCACCTGCTGAGGCGGGGAGTCGGGGAGTCTAGATGGTGAATCATTTGCCTTGGTAAGCAAGTCTGGCCTCCCTTGGCCCTGCCTGGAGGGACCGAGTGGGCTGAGGGCCAAGGGGCCAGGAAAGGCCAGGAGATGCATGTTGGCCATGCTCCTACTGCACGGTAGTGGTCCATGAAGCAAGCTCTTTCAGTTGGCTCTTGCTGTGCCTGCATGACAGGGAGGCTGCCCTGCTTAGCCACCGACCTGTTGGCACTCTGGGCTGCTGGGTGGGGCTGGAGCCTGAAATCTTCTTCCTTCCTCCACTGGAGACAACGGGCTTCAGGAAGTAAATGTCTCTAGTGCTGACTCAGGTGCCCTAGGGCCTGGCTCTGTCTAGTGAATGGGGCTTTTCTGTGGGGCAGAGTCATCCTGGCTGGCTCCTCTTTGCCCTTGAGCTTAGCTGTTATTCAACTCAGATGGGTGGTAGAGCTTGGCTGGCCCCAGAAAAGCCTGACACTGCCTTTCAGGGTATTACAGACTCAGAGAATGTCGGAAGTAGGGGAACGGCCCTAGTGCAGATCGCAATGTGGTAGAGCCAGAACTGTGAGACATTCTGGGTACTCAACCATTGCTGCCTTGTTGCAGCTCAGAGATTGTTCTTGCTAAGGTGGGAGAGAGGGGATGCCGTGGCATAGATCTGGTGGTTGGCCTGAGCTTTGGCAGGAACAAACAGGAGTCCAGAGTTTTGCATAATGGGAGAGCTGGAAGAGTGAAGCCAAAGGCGGGTGCCTTGCAAGGTACCTTTGGGTACGGACTCTACAAGATTCCTTCTCCCTATACCAAGAAAACAAACAAGACCAAAGGCGGGATCCTGGGCGAGGATGGCAGATCGAACACATCCATGTACTGCGCGTGCTGGTACTCATGCTCAAAACCTGGTGAAAACTGCAGGAACTCACAAGGCCAACAGGAGAGGAGGAACAGCAGCCACATTTGGGAAGCTGGAGAACAGGTGGATGAACGGTAACTTGCTGCCTTAGGACATTTAAGAAAGATCATTTTAAGCTAACAGCAAGGAAAGCAAAGTACCAATCAATCCATGTATATCACAGACTCCTCAAATGTCTAGCAAGTGGCAGTACCGGGCACCTCTGGAGCTGGGGCGAAGTGGAATCCTCAAATAAAAAAGATTAGGTGGCAGTGATATGAAGTGCATTTGAGCCCCATGGACCTTTCTTCTTCGCTTGGTGCAGCCGCCTGGCCACCTTGCCTTTTGGAAGGGGTAGACAGTTTCTGGACAGGGCCACCAAGCACAATGGAGGGTATGGGTGCTTTATACAGAAAAGGAGGGATGATGTGTGTGTTTACAGACTGAAAGCTACATTCCGAGACCCCTTGGGCCGCCCCCACTCGTGACCGGCTCCCCAGCACACCGAGGGAGCACCCAGGACTCCCTTTTCCTAGGCTGTTTGGAGGAGGAACACCCTGAGAGCACACGGCCAGCTCAAGAGAAGTGACCTTCAGATATTCCTGCCTAGAGTTACCTGGATCTCCCACAGTGAAGTTTGAAGCTGGTGGATCCCTCCTATGTGCTGAGAGGTCTGGTCAGCTTTGGGTTCCTCATACCTTTCCCTGCCTGCTTACAATGGAAGACTTAGAAGCAAGGAGAATCAGTAACAACCGCCCATGCACTCAGCAATTTCCATACTGGCCAACTTGTGGGAAACCGTCTTTTTTTCTGTCATCCCACTCATTCCTCAGCCTTGATTGTTTTGAAGGAAATCTATAGCATTGTTTCATATTTTTGGTATTTCAGTACATACTGTAAAAGATAAGGACTTCTTAAAACCAAAGCACTATATGGTTCTCAGTCATGGACAACCAAGGGTTGCTGTAAGTCTGAGCAAAAGAGCATCAGAGGCCAAAGCACACACAGGAGAAGCAGCTGAAGCAAATGGCACTAGGAGAAGAAAAAAGAATTAAAAAAGAACCATCACTGATACACTCAGAAGAAGAGATATTGTACCCGTATTACAAAAAAATGGCTATTACACAGATGTCTTTATGCTAGCCACTCACACAAAAAATAAATAAAATTGAGAGAGGGAAAAGAGCTCCCTTAGCAATTAAGACTGTGATAAGGAAATGAAAAACCCAATAGAAGGGTTTAAAGGTAAAGTGATAACATCTCCAATAGAAGAGCAAAAAGAAAAAAAGATGGGAAAAATAGAGGAGAAAAGATTGAAAATTGGAGGACCAGTCTAGGAAGCCCAATATCTGAATAACAGAGGTTCTGCAGAGAGAAAACAGAGAGATACAGACAAGGACATTAACAGTAAAATACTTCAAGAAAATTCGCTTTAAAAAAAAAAAAAAAGAAAATTCACTTTAACTGAAAGACATGAATGTACAGATTTCAGAGTACCTACTAAGTTCCCGTCTCAAGCCACATCCCTCTGAGATTTCAGACCATAAGGGATTAAGAAGAGAGTAGCTATTTCCCAGAGGAGAAAGACATTATCACTACTTTGCATCAGGAAGCAAAATGGCTTTAGGCTTCTTAACAGCAGTGTTGGAAACAAGAAAGTGATGCATCATGGCTTCAAAATCATGGAGAGAAATCTCTAATCATTTTTATACCAAGTATAGGGATAGGAAATAGACACTTTCCAACAACAGCATAAAAAAACCTTCCATGCATTCTCTCTAAGGCGCTACTGGAGAATGCATGCCAGCAGAATAAGAGAAGAAGCCAGCAAAGAGAGAGAGTGGGGTGCAGGCCACAGAGATTAACACAGGAGAGGGATGAGGGGACACCCCTGTGGACTGCAGAGGGGGACTCCAGGAGAGTGTGCTGCGCAGCAGACCTAAAGGTTGGGCAGTTGACACCTCCCAAGTGTGACTCAGGGCTGTCACTGTTGACCTGCCTGCTGGTGGTGTTACTAAGCACTGACTGCCTGGGGAAGCCTGGTCCAGATTCTTATCTACACTTGGCTGTCTTGCTCATGTGCTGATGAAGCTCCTATGCCCTCCTCCTTGCCCTGCTTACCAGATAGACGGGTGTTTTCTTTGCCCAACCCGAGAATCAGAGGTTGGCCAAAGTGAATTTAGAACCAGAAGATACAGAGGAGCTTATGCCTGTGTAGGTGACCTTATTTGGAAGTTGAGTCTTTGTAGATGTATGTAGTCAAGATGAGGCCACGCTAGAGGAAGGCTGGCTCTAATCCAATGACATGTTTCTGTATGTGAAGAGGGATACAGACACACAGATGAGAAGGCCATGGGAAGACACAGAGACAGACGCAGGGAAGGCACACAGCCAGATGAAGACGTTGGATTTAATACTGCACTAAGCCAAGGACACCAAGAATTGCTGGCAGCCACCAGCAGCTAGAAGAGGCAGGAGAGGATTCTTCTTTCCCTCAAGCCTTTGGAGGGAGCATAGCCCTGCTGACACCTTGGTTTTGGACTCAAATTCTAGCCTCTGGAACTGAGAGAGAATATATTTCTGTTGTTTTAAGCCACCAAATTTGTGGTAATCATTTTATGGTAGCTCTAGAAAACTAGTACACATGCTCTGTTTGTACTTGCCACTCACTTTTTCAAAACTAAACAATGTCTTATTTTGGGGTATATACATAGGTGGTAAAATTATAAAACGAAATAAAGGAATGAATGACAGAAGTCGGAAAAGGGAGATGGTGGGGAGGACACACGGAGCTTCTAAGGGACTAGATTGGGTCACAGGAGTTTTCATCTCCTTTTCTTTAAACCATGCCTACGTGTTCTGTACACTCTTCTATGTGTATACACATTTGACAATAAATTGGAAAAAAAAAAAAAAGACTAAACGAAGCAAAACACAACCCCCAGAACAGAGTTAGACCAATTGCTTAATTTGGGAGAGATGGTACTGATTCATTCAAACCAAATGAAGGTCTGGGGACGGGATTCTTGGCGCCAAGGTGAACGTTTAGCAAATCAGAGCCCCTTGTGCTAATGGAGATGAATAATAAATAAGAAATCTCAAAATGATAAGTCATCAACCAAAGCTAAATTTACCATTACGACATATGGGAGTGTCTCCTCAGTTATGCCAAGTTTTGAGAGCCTGGCCTCCAGCTAAATGATATTAGGTCAGACTCTGAGCCCTCTGTGGCCACCCGTGCCTGACTCATTTCTCCCCCTGATAACCTAACAGGAGCTGGCCTTTATGATGGTCTGTATGAAATACGCACTGAATCCCTGAATCCTGTAGAAATCACCCCACCTTTCTATATTCGTGAAGGTTTGACCTTCATTTTGGTGCTAGTTTTCCTTTATTCCTCTCAACATTTCTAATTGTTTCTCTCTAATAGACAGAAGGCCTAAGGCTGAGAGTTTGACCTGTAACAGGATATACTGAAACTTAGTAACAGCTATTTCTTACATTTTATTTATTTGTACAGGTCAACTGATATTAGAATATTTGTTTTTCATTTATAATAATATACAATTTCTTGTAGTAATTTTTAAAAAGTGAACATAAAGAAAAGTATTAAGTAAGCGGCATTTAGGTGGTCTCCTGATCTGAAAATAATCGTGAATAATATCCGTAGGTTACTGAGGTTTGGAAAACTGCTTATCATCCTGATTGCAGCAAAACATAGGCCCTTATTGATGTACACTTTGTCTTGACCTAATATTCAGTTTTGTCTTGTATCTTTCCATGCAGTATGTCCCGAAGGCCCTTATGGGCAGAATCACTAACTTATCTTTCCTTGTCTTCCCCACCCAACTTGGCAGCATCTCCGTGTGTTATTTGCCAGCAGACCCCAGCCGCGGCATCCCTCTTCGCCAATCTAATTACCTTGCTTGGTACACTCTGGCTCCCCTTCATGTCTCAGGGATGGATGGTACACTGGTGGGGCGAGGGGGATGCCCTCCCCACCCTTCACCTCCGGCACCCAAAGGATGGGGAAGTGGGTAGTCTGAGAAGATGCACAAGATACTTCTTCGGTGAAATAAGTGACCAGTGAGAGGTCCGTCCTTTCAGAGAGGCTAGTTCTGTGCTGGTTGCTGGAGGGAGAACAGCATGGGTTCCTAGAAGGAGAATGGGTTTTTTTTGCCCTTGAGGAGTCCTGTCCCTCAGAATAGATGATGAGACACCTAGGCGTGCAGCTCTTGGGAATGACGTAAAAGAAGTAGATAGTGTTAAATTGTGTAGTAGTGGTTTTAGGTGCTGAACGATTAATTCAGGAGAAGGGGGAGCAGTGAAGACTGGTTAACCAGTGACTATCTAGGAATCTGGCTGAAGTTGAAATAAGCCTGAAAGACTATAGGATGGCACAGCACATGAAGAAGACTATGACTATAGACTATGGATGGCACAGCACATGAAGAAGAGTCTGGCTTTGGAGCCCATCTCCATCCCTCTCTGACTGTGGGCGGCTGACTTAACCGTGCTGTATCTGTTTCAGCATGGGCAAGCTAGGGAGAAAATATTTGCGCCTACTTCATGGGGTTGATTTAAGGATTAACTAAGGTGATGTACGTAAAGCTCTTTACATACGTTATACAAACAGCACCATGTGACCAATAATGGATAGCTAGCATTATTAATTTATCAACCATACCATTGATTTATAAAGCAGAAAATTATTGCATGGTTATCGTTTGTCAGGAACTCCCAGGCCTCCCAGTGGTGTCCTCAGCACCTTAATGCTGTCCCATGGCTTCTACTTCCATAGGAGATACTTAATCATCGCAATAAAAATAATAGCTATAGTGTCCTGAGTCCCTGTTTCTGTGTCAAGCACTCTGCTAGGTGCTTTGTTACTACATTGCTTTTAATCTTTATCCTATTTTATAGAAGTGCAGAGTTTATGAACCTTGTTCAGGGTCACATGTAGAGTGTCAAGGCTGGGATTTAAATTGTCTGCTTTTTTTTTTTTTTTTTTTTTTTTTTTTCTGATTCATGCTGACTCTGGTTACTGTCACCCTAGACCCATTATGTCCCAAATTGAACTTGGCTTCCTCAAAGGGCGTTGCCTCCCAGCTTCAATCAGGGGTGCCACCATTCTCCTTGTCTCCTATGTCTGGACGACTGGGAACCTCCTGCGTCTCCTTCAAGCCTCTATATCTGGTTAGTCACCAGGCTTTTCGTTCAGATGCATCCATTCCTCTCTGTCTCCCTTACCTGGCCAGCCCCCCATTGACTGGGGCTTGGATTTGTTGCCAGCATGTGTTCCACTGCGCTAGCCACGAGAGGTGAGGTTTTCACAATACACTTGGACAGGCTTCATTAGATTTTGATAAAGCATTGTGAAGTTTTCTAATAAGTAAAGCACAATAGTTTGTTTTTGCTGTAGCTGTTTGTCAGTGGTGGAAGCTCAGAATGGTCTAACTGCAGTGGTGCAGGACCGAAAGCTGCTGTGATGATAACCTCTCTCTCCCTGGGGAAAGTGTACCAGGAGGGAACTACTCTATCCTGTTTTTAAGGGTAAAACCCCTTTTCTTTAGCAAATGGGACAATTGGATATATTCACATGCAAACAAATGAAGCTGAATACCCCTTTTGTGGTACACAAAAATGAACTAAGAATGGGTCAATGAGCTGAACCCGTAAAACTCTGAAAACTGAGAGGTAAATCTTAATGAACTTGGATTTGGCAGTGGAATCCTTGCTGTTACACTAAAAGCATGACCAACAACATAAAAAGCAGATAAGGTGGACTTCCTCTAAGTTAAAAGCTTTTACGGACACTGTCAGGTAAGTGAAAAGACAGCCTATAGAAAGGGGAAAAATATTTGCAAATCATATATTTGATTAAGGGTTTGGTACCCAGAATGTATATAAAAAAGTCTTATAAGTCAAAATTCATTTCTTGAAAGAAGATATACAAATGGCAAACAAGCACATGAAAGGAGGCTCAGCATCATTAGTCATTAGGGAAATGCAAGTCAAAACCACAGTGAGATACTTCTCCACATCCGCTAGGATGGTTATAATTTTAAAAAAATAAAAAGGAAAATAAGTGTGTTGAGGATGTGGTGAAATTGGAGCCCTCACACATTGCTGATGGGGATGCAAAATGGTGCAGCTGCTGTGGAAAACAGCAAACATAGAATTATCATAATAACCTAGTAATTCCACTCCTAGGTACATATCCCAAACCTGAAAACAGGCCCGGAAACAAATAGATGTACCTATGTGTGCATAGTGACACTACGTCATAGTAATCAAAAGGTGAAAACAGCTCAAAAGTCTGTTGAGGACTGATAGATAAACAAATTGTGGTATATACATACAATGGAATATTAGTCAGCTATAGGAAGGAGTACCGTGCGGGTACAAGCTATAATCTGGATGAATCTTTTTTTTAATTTTTATTTATTTATTAAAGATTTTATTTATTCATGAGAGACACACACAGAGAGAGGCAGAGACACAAGCAGAGGGAGAGTCAGGCTCCATGCAGGGAGCCTGATGTGGGACTTGATCCCAGGACTCTGGGATCATGACCTGAGCCAAAGGCAGGCGCTCAACCACTGAGCCACCCAGGCACCCCAATCTGGATGAATCTTGAGAACATTACACTAACGAAATAACTAGGTGTGTCATCTATCACATAATTCCATTCACATAGAGTATCCACCATAGGTAAATCCATGGAGATAGCACATTGGTGGCTGCTAGGGGCTGGGTGGACGGGAGATGGGGAATGTTTGCTTATGAGTATGGATTTCCTTTTGGGGGTGAGGAGAAATGTTTTGGAACTAGAAATAGAGAGAGGTAGCCGGGATTGCTAGCTGGCTTCCTTCCGATTACAGCCTCTCCTCTTTGCTGAGGTCAGGATCTCAATGCCAGGGATTTCTAACTTCGATGCCTCCCAGGGTCCACCATATGGGGATGCTTTTTTGAAGTCTGCTGGATGTAAGGCAGCAGGGTTGGTGGGGATTAGGTGGAACTGGGCTGGATCTGCCCCAATGCCATTCGTATTCAGGCATATCTTTCCTGGGCTGATTCTTGCCCCATCTCCATCATTCTGCCGCCCTCTTACCCATCTGACAGACTCATATATTTAAAACATTATCTTCATGGTGCCGTTCATTTTCTAAAAATCCATTTCCTATAATAGAACCTAAACTTCTTTGCTTCCCCTTCCAGAACCTGTGGAAGCTCAGCTGGTTCCATATGAATCATGAAACTGTTATCCGTCCTCCCACTCACCTGGTCCCAGCACCTGGAGTCAGGGGTGACAAGACCAGACCCCATGGGCTGTATAAGGGGATGGGCTTGCTCTGATTCTTTGGGCGGCTTAGAAATGGTCAGCAGCTGGTGGTTGCCTCTTTACAGGGAACGGTGGGTTTCCGTAGTGCCACTGGCCCAGCAATTTGCATGCATACTTGTGTGTTGTCTCTGCTGAGATGGGGAGAGGGGCACAGAAGAATCTGGAAAGATTTTTGTTATTCAATGAGATGGCAATTTTTTTTTTTTTAGATCCGGTCAGCTCAGAGCAGGGAGGGGTGCATCAGGGGAGTCGAAGAGGGTGTGGAGGAAGGAGACCAAGTCCATTAGATCTAGGGAGTGGCTGGCATTATTTTCTTTTGTGCTTCCAGCTCTATAGCTCCTTGTAATCCCTCTTTACTGCTGATTTTCTGAGAAGCACGTAGGACACGGAGATCTTTGGTCTACATCCTTCCAATGTGTAACAGTTCAGTGGATATTTACAGACTGGGGGCAGGAGGAGAAATGTACAGTGTGTGACTTGAGGGACCTGTGTAAGGCTGTTGCCCTAAAAGGCACCCCCAAGCTCCTCCTTGGTACCCAAAGTACCACCATCACAGTTCCTTTCTTTAAATATTGGAAGAGTTTGAGCTCTCCGAGAATCTTAAATTGCAAACACCTCTCAGAGAGGTAAAGGTAAAGCCGTAAGAACCCCTCAGTGGGAGTCAGGGGAGAATCAACCCAGGTAGGGTGTAACCCAGGACACGTAGGGCTCAGAACTAATTTTTTTCATTGTTTACCTAGACAGAGTGGCTGGAGGAACTGAGTCAACCTTTTTTTTAGTTGTTATTCTATATTCAATGGATTCCTTTCCCCACCCTCCCCATTTGGACTTGAACAGCAGGGGTGGGGAGAGACTGCTTCTTCCTTCTCTGAAATCCTGAGTATAGAGCTCTGAATTCCAGGCAGTTCAGTGTCCAGCACATAAGAGGTTGTGCTTGCATACACCTTCAGAACCATCCTAGGTTTGCACACGTCCACTGTCTGCTCACAGTTCCTTGGCTTTGCTTACAGCACATTAATCAGCTAGCATTTTTGCTCTTTTTAAGAAGGCTGGCTCCTGCAAGGGGACCAGTCTCTGGAACCGTCCTGTGAGGGGGGGGGGGGGGTGGCTGCCTCTGCTACCGTCCTGGAGAGCCAAGATGGCTCTACACTGTGGTGCTTCGGCGTTAGAACTTGGGAGACAGCCCCAGAGGATAACTGGCTCAGCGCACCAGTTCTTTCCTCTTGGGCCATATCCACAGAGAGACTCATGGGTGTGAACATGTGTGTGCCCTCTGACTTCTCCAACTTGACAACCAGTTCTCAATGACTGGGGGCGAGTTCCCAAATTAAGGAGAAATCTCTGTGCCCAAAAGACATGTTTTCCTATAGGCTTAAGTAAAGTGGAAACTATCCAGGCACTGTCCTGAAACCTTGAAAACCCACCATTCCTTGTGGTCTGAGAGTGCTGGGCCAGGGGTGCCCAGGCAGACAGGAAGCCCAAGTAGCCTCTCCTCCGAAGGGTCAGCTGTGACCTCACGGCTCCTTCCATAGGCGTGAATGGGCCGTGCGCTGTGAGGGTTAGGAGAGCAGGCTGAGCAGGCTCTTCAGTCCGGCCGCTGTGTTTCACTCCTAGCTGACTCATGGGTGCTTTATCTCAGTTTTCTCGTCTTATAAAAAGGATATGGCAATGGTACCTACCTCATAAGGTTGTTGTGAGTTAAAGATAATACCTATCAAAAAGACTTGGCACAAAAATGGGTGCATTGTAGGTGCATCTTACCAGAAATGATGGTTGCTACCTTCAGACTACTGTAGCTGCACGGGCAGCCTGAGGGAGAGGACGGGAGTCTTGCAGGAGGGCTCTGTATTCAGTGGTCTTCTTGTGATTGATGCAGACTTTCCTGTCTCTTCTGTGTCCTTTCCTTGCCCAGTATTGATCCTCCAGAAGGTGGAGAATGGAGACCTGAGCAACAAGATTCTGAAGATCACTGATTTTGGCCTGGCTCGAGAATGGCACCGGACCACAAAGATGAGCGCTGCAGGGACATATGCTTGGATGGCACCGGAGGTCATTCGTGCCTCCATGTTTTCCAAAGGCAGTGATGTGTGGAGGTAAGGTGCAGAGGTGCAGGGGCAGTGCTCCCCAGGTCTGTTTTGGCTGCACACACGTTTCAGGACTCGGAGAATTGAGGTAGACTCCCAGGCACCCCACACTGGTCTAAGTGACCCCTTCAGAACAGTCTATAGTAATTCCCAGGTTGCCATGGGACCGTTTCTTTTTTTTTTTTTTAATTATTCTTTTTTTCATTTGTTTTTATTGAAGTTCAATTTGCCAACATATAGCATAATACCCAATGCTCATCCCATCAAGTGCCCTCCTCGTTGCCCATCACCCAGTTACCCCAAACCCTGCCCACATCCCCTTCTGCAACCCTTTGTTTCCCAGAGTTAGGAGTCCCTCATGGTTTGTCTCCTTCTCTAATTGTTCCCCTCCTTTCCCTTATAATCCCTTTCACTATTTCTTATATTCCCCATGAGTGAAACTGTATGATTCTTTTTTTTATATATAAATTTATTTTTTTATTGGTGTTCAATTTGCCAACATATAGAATAACACCCAGTGCTCATCCCATCAAGTGCCCCCCTCAGTGCCCGTCACCCAGTCACCCCCTACTCCCCGCCCACCTCCCCTTCCACCACCCCTAGTTCGTTTCCCAGAGTTAGGAGTCTCTCATGTTCTGTCTCCCTTTCTGATATTTCATGGGACCATTTCTAATGCCTTCATCTACCTAATGTCCCTTTAGTGCTGTGGCTGGTACCACCCCTGTGTGTTGGCAATTGCTGTGTAGTAAAGACCAGCAGATCCCACGAGCAATGTGCATTCCTGTCTCTGCCTGTAGGGTGGTGAGGGCATCCAATCATTCCTGGGAACGTTCCCCAAGGTCATCCTGGCTGCCTTAGCAACTGTGGCTGTTACTGCTGGACTTGTTCTCACTGTAAGCTCTTTAGCTGATGAGTATTATTTGTCCTATCTCTTGTTTTGGTGGGTTAGAAGTGATCTTTTCTAGTTGTCTGGTTAACCTTCTAGTCAGGACTCTTCTGTTGAATATTGATACAGAAATTGGAAAAGATGGGTCTCAAGCATGTACTCAGAGCTGCAGAGACACAGATTAGATGAACCACACCCCTAGTAAATGTCAGCACCATAGGTCATAAGGACATGGTTCTAAAAATCTTGTCCATAAATAGATAGATAGTAGATAGTTAGATAGAAAGAAATCTTGTCCTTGCTGATGGGAGGATGAGCTTCTACAGGGTATGCATCCCCTTGGCTATGAGGTAGTAACATCACCATGGTATACCAAAAGAAAGGACTGTAGGTTGTCATTGCACTTAGTCTATGAAGTTGTTTCTTCCTGATGAGTTATAAAGTGAGCTTGTGTGTGTATATGATGAGAGTATGTATTTAATTTTTTTATATTTTATTTATTTATTTATTTATTTATTTATTTATTTATTTATTTATTTATGAGAGAGAGGGAGCATGAGCGGGGGGAATAGCAGAGGGAGAGGGAGAGGAAGGTGGAAAGAATCCCAAGTGGACTCTGTGCTGAGTGTGGAGCCTGACACAGGGCTCAATCTCACCACCCTGAGATGATGACCTGAGCTGAAATCAAGAGTCAGGTGCTTACCTGACTGAGCCACCCAGGCATCCCAAGTGTGTGTATTTTAAATAATGGCTTTCTTGAGATATTATACCATATTACAAAGTTTGCCCTTTAAAATGTTTAAGTCAGTGGTTTTTGGTAAGTTTAGCAAATTTGTACCAGTCACCATTGTTATTAGTTTGCTAGAGTTGCTGTAACAAATTACCACAGACCTGATGGCTTTCAACAATAGACATTTGTAATCTGGAGGCCTGAAATTGGTATCAGCAGGGCTACACTCGCTCCAAAGACTTTAGGGGAGATTCTGTTCACATAAGGATTCTGAATATTAGGACATGGGTGTATCATTTTAGAGCTACCATTCAAACCACCACAACTGCTATCAATTTCCAGAATATTTTTATCACACCAAAAAGAAACCCAATGCCTATTAGCAGTCACTCCCCCTGCCCTCGGCAATTACTAATTTACTGTCTATCTCTGTTTTTGCCTATTATAGAAATTTCATACACATGTAATCATACAGTATGTGGTCTTTGTGACTGGCTACTGTTACCGTGTTTTCAAGGTTTATCCATGTTGTAGCATGAGTCAGAACTGCATGGAAATTTGTTTATTCATTCATAAGTTGCTGGACATTTGAGTTGTTTCCACTTTTTGGCAATTGTGAATAATGCTGTTGTGATCATTTTTTTTAAAGATTTTATTTATTTATTCATGAGAAACACAGAGAGAGAGAGAGAGAGAGAGAGAGAGAGAGAGAGAGAGAGGGGCAGAGACACTCCATGGGAGTGAGAGAGAGGGAGAAGCAGGCTCCATGCAGGAAACCTGATGTGGGACTTGATCCTGGGTCTCCAGGATCATGCCCTGGGCTGAAGGCGACACTAAACCGCTGAGCCACCTGGGCTGCCCAGTTGTGATCATTTTTGTACAAGTTTTTGTCAACATATTTTCAGTTCTCTTGAGTGTATACGTAGGAGTGGATTTGCCAAGTCATGGGATATTTAACTTTTGGGGGAACCACCAAACTGTTTTTTACCATAGCTATATCATTTCCCACTTTCATTAGCAACGTAGGAAGGTTCCAGTTTCTCTGTATCCTCTCAACACTTATTGTATGTCTTTTTAATTATTACTATCCTGTGAAATATGAAGTGGCTTTCTCATTATAGTTTTGGGAGTTTCGGTTTTATTTCCCTAATGATTACTGATGTTGAGCATCTTTTCATGTGCTTATTGGCCATTTGTATATCTTTTTCTGTATAAATGTCTATTCAAATCCTTTTCCAATTTTAAAATTGGGATATTTAAAAAAAAAAAAAGAAAAAAATTGGGATATTTGTCTTAATTTAAGTCGAAAGAGTTCTTTATATATCCTTAATACAAGTCCCTTACCATATACATGATCTGTAAATATTTTCTCCCTTTCTGTGGGTTTCTTTCTTTTTACCTTCTTGATGTTATTCTTTGAAACACAAACATTTTTAATTTTGATGAGGTCCAATTTACCTTTTTTTTTTCCTCTGGTTGCTTGTGTTTTTGGTGTCATATTTAAGAAACCATGCCCAACATTATGAATATTTATACCTATTATCTTCTAAGTGTTATAAAATTCTTAGCTTTACATTTAGGTCTGTGTTCTATTTTGAGTTAATTTTTGTGTGTGGTGTGGGTGTGATGTAAGGGGTTTAACTTCATTCTTTTGCCTGTGACTGCAGTAGTCCCTCCTTATATTAGAGGTTTCACTTTTTTATGGTTTCCTTTACTCATGGTCAATCATGGTATGGAAAGCCAGATCTATCATCAGAATACCTTATGCTGTGTCACAATGTCTGTATCATTCACCTCACTTCATCTCATCACGTAGGCCGTTTTATCATCTCACATCATTACAAGAAGAAGGGTGAGTATAGAACAATAAAATTTTGAGAGAGAGCATATTTATATAACTTTCATTATAGTAGATCATTATAATTATTCCATTTTATTTTTGTTATTGTTCATCCCTTACTATACTTAATTTATAAATTATACTTTATCATACATATGTATATATAGGAAAAAACACATATAGGACTCTGTGCTACCTGCAGTTTCAGGCATCCACTGAGGGTCTTGAAATGTATCTCCCATGGATAAGACTCCTGTATCTAGTCTCAGCATCATTTGTTGAAAAGGCTATTCTTTCTTAGTTGAATTGTCACTGTTGTCAAAAAGTAATTTACCACAAATGTAAGGGTTTATTTCTGGATTCTGAATTATACTCCATTGCTCTATGTGTCTATCCTTAGGCCAGTACCACTCTGTTTTAATTACTGTAGCTTTGTAGTAAGTTTTGTAAATGGGTGTAGGAGTCCTCCAACTTTGTTGTTGTTCTTCAAGATTATTTTGGCCATTCTGGGTGCCTTGCATTTCCCAAATTAATTTTAGGAGCATTTTGTCCGTTTTTCCAAAATAGGCAGCTGAGATTTTGGTAAGAATTGTTTTAAATCTGTAGATCACTTTGGGAGGTATTGCCGTTTTAACAATATTAAGTCTTCTAATCCACGAACATGGGATATCTTCTTATTTATTTAGGCCTTTTTCTATTTATTTTAGTGATGTTTTGTACCTTTTGTATATTGTGTCTTATTTTCCTACACATTACTTACAGGGTAAAATAGCTATTATGAGGAAAAGAGTTTTCTTGCCTTAAAATATCTGACCAGATTTCATTAGGTTGAACTGTGTAATGATATTCCAGTGTTTTTGACCAACAGAAATAGCAGGTTCATATGCTTCAATCTAACACTTTCATTGCTTGACTATAGGCTAATGAGAATAGTTAATATATTAATTAAGCTAAGCTACTTTGACAAAGAGACCTACAAATTCAGTGGCTTAAGTAAGGTAAAAGTGTATTTCTTTTTCAGAGAGTAGTCCAGGCTTTGGGGTAGCTGTGCCCCGTGAGATCATTTAGAAACCCAGGTTCTTGGGGCGTCTGGGTGGCTCAGTCTGGGTGGCTCAGTCTGTTAAGCATCCGACTCTTGGTTTATGCTCAGGTCATGATTTCAGGGTTGTGAGATCGAGCCCTGCATTAGGCTCTGCACTCAGTGTGGAGCCTGTGTAGGATTCTCTCTCTCTCTCCCTCTCCCTCTGCTCCTCCCCTCCTTATGCACACTCACTCTTTCTCTCTCTCTCTCTCTCTCTCTCAAGATAGAGAAAAAGAAACCCAGGTTCTTTCTGGGTCTCTCAGTACATTGTTCTTGTCTGAATGGTTACATCTGAGTGACTGTTACTTCAGCATTATATTATGCAGAAGGGAAGAAAAAGAGTTTATCCATGGCAAGTAGCATGTATTTAGTTTGGAGACAACCCAGAAGTTGTGCACATCTCTTACTGTACACACCCCACTGCATGCTCTTGGTGATGTGGACACACCTAGCTCCAAAGAAGAGAGACAAATGTAGGCTCTAGCTGGATAACTATGTATCCAGCTAAAACTCTTAGTATGGAAGAAGGGCTCAAGTATGCCTAGGAAGTTGGAAAAAACTCATTCCCAAATTGACTTATAATTAATTAATTAATTGATTTAGGAAATGTTTGTTGAATACTAACTCTGTGCCAGGCTGAGCCTGTGTCCATCTCCCACCCTTGCTGCAACTCCTTGGGGACTGGGGCCTCTGGGCCTCTGCTTTTGCTGGGCTCCCAAGGCCAGCTGAATTTGTCTTACTGCTTTTTGAGTGTAGTTCTCTGGGCCTTTTCCACATGCTGTGATGGAAGATATGATGGTAAGGCCCAGATCTTCAACTTCATATGTTTCCTAATCTGCTTGGATTTAGACCATTTCAGGAAGAATAGTTGACAAAACTTTTCCCTTTGGTTGTGCTGTGTAGGGAACACAGTAGTTAGTGGTCTCCTGTAATGACTTCTTGCCTGGTATGTGGGGATGAAGTGGAGGCATTTTAAGTTTGTAAAATTATAGAAGTAAAATATGTTTACCATAGAAAAAATTAGAAAATATGGTTAAACAAAAAGAAAAAAAAGGGAAAAAGAAATCACCCATTACCCACTTCTAAAGATAACTTCTATTAATATTTTGGTGCATTTATTTCTGTTCATCCCTTAAAATGGGATCATTCTGTTTCATAAGCTGCTTTTGGAATATAATATAGCATGTGCATATTACTATATTGATAATTATTTATTGTGTCAATATATTCATGTATGTATTATATATATTAGTAAATAGATCATCATTTCGAATGAGGTCTAGTTAACAAGAAAAAGAGTTTTATGTTACTTTACAATTTACAGAGTGTTTTCTCATGTGGTAGTTCAGCTGTCTTTGCCAAAGGTTTTTTTTTTTTTAAGATTTATTTATTTATTTCAGAGAGAGAGTGCGGGGAGAAGAAGCAGAGGAAGAAGGAGATAGAGTCTTAAGCGGACTCCATGCTGAGCATGGGGCTCCATCTCAGGAACCAAAATGAAGAGTCAGATGTTCAACCCACCGTGCCACTCAGGCGCCCTTTTGCCAAAGATTATTAAACAGTCAGTGTGCCTTTGGTCAGGCTGCTATCCACTTTGATGCTTTTTCTCACTTTGAAAACATAGAACACCTCTTTCCAACCTGTGACCCCACCAAATGGTGGAAAGGATTTTCATATCCCTGGAGGTGGTTAATTATTGACACAGGGTATGCCCCAGGGTTCAGGGCGAGGTTGCAAGGACTCCTGGGAAATCACTGACAGCACTGTGGGAGGTGGTGGCCCTCTGCAGGGAGGGGGGGGGGGGTCCTGAGGCAGAATTTCAGCTGAGCTGGTGCTTCCAGGCTGCTTGTACATGGTCTTGAAAGGGCCTCTTGACCTTCTCTCAACCCTGGGAGGGCATCAGAGTGGACCAAACCCGTGGTAAATCACGTGGACTTCTTCTGCCCACCTCTCCCTGAGGCGCAGACCCATCCAACACGTAATTCTTTATTTCCTTTCTTGGACTGTATTCCTGCCAAAGGAATGCCAGGGATTCATTTATATTACCACCTTCGGTTACAGAAATAAAGAGGAACATTGGCAGAGGAAAACTAACTGGTTCACTCGTTCCCAGAAAGCCTCCTTGCCTGAATGCTGGCGTCCCTCAGCAAGGCTCTCAGCCGACACTGTGGACTTTCCCTGAAGCCTACCAGAGGCATTCCTGTTTCAGGCCCTTCCCAAGGGGAAACACACAGTGGTGGTCACTAACCCTACATGGAAGCTTCTGGAGAAGTAGTAGTCATGTTATTTATCCCTTGCCATTATTCTGTGAGGTAGAAGTGCTGTCTTTGTTGTGTAGGTGAAGAAAGCAGAGGAGCTTCCTTACGCAGAGATGTACCACCATAAGTGGTAAAGCAGACATTTAATTCAAGTCTGTCTGAATCTTTCTTGAGCAGCATTTGACCTGGTTCTCTTAGTTGTGGGGCTTTTCAGATGGAATGAAATGCAGATGAACCAGAAGCCAGCCAGGTGGGAGCAGAGCTGCCCCTCCTTGAAACTGAGAGGGGTGGGTTCCCTGACTCCTCCCTCTTCCAGGGCCTGAGACATCTCTGTAGACACCATCAGCCGAGCAGATGCAAGTACACAAACAGGACACCTGTTTAGATATTTTAAACATTCTACTGTCTTTCCAGGTAGTTAGGGTGTAGACACCAGTCATCTTCACATAGGGGGAAGAGAGGTCTTTGGGACCTTGGATTTTTGTGGCCAGAGTGGAGGTTGGTAGTAATGCCAGGAGCAGATAACTGAAAATGAGAGTCCTGGGGGTACATCTGTAGGAATCTTCTGGGATGCCCTGGTGCATTGGTTGGCACGTGGCTCTTCTTTGGCCACTTGGGAGTCTTTGAGGGCAAGTCTTTGAGGGCAAGTCTACCTCATACCTGCTGACTCCTGTCTCTAGATCCCTGTATCCCTTTACCTAGCAGGCAGGGTTTAGCTGTCTCCTGCCTTCATCCTGGTCTTGTGTAGGTGGCCAGGAGCCCATCCTGGTCTCTTTGTACACTTATGGTATCTGTGGTGTGACTCATCTCTGTATTCTAATTGACCTCTTTTCTATTCCTCTCATTAGTCTCTTCATGGACAAGATCTTATCCTGTATCCCAGTGCCCAGCATTGAGCTTGATGCATAGTAAATTTTTAGTAGATGTGTAAAATGAATGAATAATGAATAATGAATGGCGATGCATTTGAATTTGATCTTGAAAGACGATTGGAGTTTACCAAGCAGAGTAATGATAAAAGGGGATTCTAGAGAGAAGGAATTGAGACCTGGACCATGGTGGTTCAGGGTCCACCATGTATGCCCCTAAATATATGCTGCTGCTAAACTTAGCTGAAACTTTCTTTCATCATCTGCAAAATGGTGATATTTATCTTGCAGGTTTATGGTAGGGTTTTAAGATGATGTTTATAAGTGTCTTAGCACCTTGTGCATACAAAGCAGCATGATGAAATAGATACCGGGCTTACTTTTTTTTTAAATTAATTTCTCTGCCTAACATGGTACTCAAACTCATGACCCCGAGATTTAAGAGTTTCATGTTTCACCAACTGAGCCATGTTTTTTAAAATAGCATGACTTGGTTTGTTGTAAGCCACTGATGAGTATTTTTAAAAAGTCGAGGTTTGTGTTGAAAAAATAATGAGAGGGACTCTTCTGACTGTTCATGACTTTATGGTTGCTTATCCTGGGATACTCTTATTCCTGGAAGGATTGAACATGACATGATTTTGCCTTATTCTGATTGTGAATTCATAGAATAATTATTCTAAGCTTTGTGCTCCATTCTCTGACTCATAGGACATGTGAAAGGAAATTCTTCATGTGGATTTGAAAGTTGGGAGGAAACTTAGGTCCTCACAGCTGACATACTGCTCCTCTCTTCCCATGTAGGCAACCCTTGTATGACTTGCCCCTCTGAATTAGGCAGAGGTCTCTGTTAACCAACCAGCAGCAGGAATCTATCCAAACTAGTGAGCATTTAAAGAAACCTGTCACAGGAGCAAAACCTGTTTGTTATAGGTGGTCAGCTCTCTGCTTTTCAAAAGCTGAGAAAATGTACCTGTGACTAACATGGAAATTTCCTTAAAACAGGAAAAAATGTATTCTTGGGAAGCTGCTCCTTCTTCCAGAGTATTATGTTAGCAATAACAACAGAATAGCTATGGCTGGCGAGCGCTGATTTAAACCCTTAGAGTAGCTCAGTGAATTTCATAGCATCCTTGTGAGACTGGTGGTGTTATTTGCACTTTATAGATGAGGAATTTGAGGAACAAGACTTTGAAACTAAATGTGCCTGACTCCAGAGCTTTTGCTTTTTAGTGGATAGCCCTCATGGCTTCCTGTCCATTAGTGTGTATACTTTGTTGGTCTCCCTCCATGCCAGAGAGAGTGTGGGTAGCTCAGAAAGGCCTCATGAGCTCTGTCATTAAGATCATCTGTGGCAATCTGAGATTGCTTCTGTCTTCTTTCTCTCCTCAGCTATGGAGTGCTGCTTTGGGAACTCTTGACTGGTGAGGTGCCCTTCCGAGGAATTGATGGCTTAGCCGTGGCTTATGGAGTGGCCATGAACAAGCTCGCCCTTCCCATTCCTTCTACATGCCCAGAACCTTTTGCCAAACTCATGGAAGGTAAGCGACCCCTGACTGGAGCAAAACCAGAGAAAGTTTGCCTTCTTAGCAGCACTTGGGTAGATTTCAGACAGTTCTGCTGGGTTAGTTACAGAAAGAGGAGATGAAGTATTAGTCACTCAAGGAGGAATCCTGTGGGTGGTTGGAAGAGTTACTTTAGGTTGATGTCACCACCCTGCTACATTGATATCACGGACGCCCCTTCTGTCCATCTCCAGTGACTTGTAGAACTTAACTGAAATATTTTATTATTTAATACATAATGAGAAGATACAGCAGCTTTTATTTTCAGGACCTTTGAGTATATTACATATATAAATGAAGAACGTCCGAGAAGAAAGGAACTCTAGAAGACATCTGGTCAAACCCTATAATTTCCTAAGTGAGAAATCCAACCTGAGAGAGGCAAAGTGCACTCCACTAGCTATTGTCTGAGCTGAGAATAAAGTTCACTTTTCCTGCCCAGTCTAGTCCAGTGCTTTTTATCCTTGCCTTCTCATCATCCCATTGAGGTGGGGAAGACTGGCTCATTTATTTGTAGGAAGGTGAGATCCGGAGTCTAGTCACCTACTGTCACTTCTGGAATCGTGTAGGAACGTGATAAATCGTGATAAATCATGGTTGTCGAGCCTCATGCCAGCAAATTCTTTGGAGTTGCTTTTCTGATGCTAATTCAGTAGGCAGAGGCGGATGGGGGCAGAACTGATGCATTTTATTTCCACATTTTATTTCCACATTTTTTATGATTGGGAGGTTGGGCAATTTGCTTTACTTCCCAAGCCCTATGTGCGGTTACCTAAATCCCAGTGTTTCTGTTCCTGGAGGGAAAAATAAGAGGCAGTTTTCTGGTAAAGGAGGTCATGTACTTTTCTAAGTCTTACGCTTGTCTCTGTCCACTCATGTTTTCTTTCTATTCACTTGTTCCACGCAGACTGCTGGAATCCTGACCCTCATTCGCGACCATCTTTCACAAATATCCTGGACCAGCTAACTACCATAGAGGAGTCTGGCTTCTTTGAGATGCCCAAGGACTCCTTCCACTGCCTGCAGGATGACTGGAAACATGAGATTCAGGAGATGTTTGACCAACTCAGGGCCAAAGAGAAGGTAAACAAAACAAAAAAAGGATGGGAGTTGAATCACTGGGCCTTCCCCCCTGGGGCCTCTGGACAGAGTCTGACACAACCACCTCCCTGCTTATTTTGAGGTAACAGAGTAGCTTTTTCTTCCTGACTTTACATGGAAGGTGTTCTCCAGGCCTCAGGTGTGACCAGAAGTAGTAGAGACTTTTTCTTTCTTTCTGGGATTTGGCAGGACCAAGTAGGGGTTTCATGAGTCCAGAGTTCTCCATACAGATTATCTACATGGTTCAAGCCAGAGGAAGAGCACCACTGGGCAGGTACCAGTAGAAAATAGGAGAGGGTTCTAGAAATGTTTCTTGGTTCTGTCATGGACTTCCAGAGTGGGGGTTAATGTCCTTTTTATCCAGGAGTCTTATGGCCCCTGCCACCAGCATGTAGGAGAGGTCTTACTGTCTTTCTCATCTCATCTCATCTCTTACTGTCAGTGACTTTTCTAACTGTGTTCCTCCACATACTGGCCATGACCCAGTATGTGGAGGAACAGAATCTTCAGCCTGGGTCTTCTGATTCCACAACCATCTTCTCTCCAATATCATTGTTTGCCTAAATAAATGGCTTAAAGATCATTTCTAGAGCTGATTTGAAGAATTAACCTATTTTTATGCCACATAGCAGTCCTAAACCTGGTACTATTTGGCAAGTCAGTGGCGTTCTGCAGGAGATTGGAGTGAGCTTACGACAAATCTTTTAGGACCTGGAGGGGAGGGGACCGGTACTTACCATTGGGCAGAATGATTAAAAAAGGGTATTCATGGAGTTCCAGGCTCAGTCAGTTTAGCATCTGACTTTGGCTCAGGTCATGATCTCAGGGTCCTAGGATTGAGCCCCATGGTGGGCTCCACACTCAGCAGGGAGTCTGCTTGTTCCTCTCCCTCTGCCCCCTCCCTGCTAATGTGCATGTGCAGTAAGTAAGTAAATAAATAAATATCTAAAAAAAAAAAAAAAAAGAAGAAGAAGAACAGAGTGTTCCTGTTACTAATGCTATTCCCACTAGAAGAAACCTAGAGTTGCTGGTCCTTTAGATTGTTGAATCACTTGATTCTTGGTTTTCTTTCTTTTGATCAACGAAATTATAAGGATACCTGACAGTAAGAAAAATGAAAGTTGGATTTTTGTCAGTAGGTAGTTACTAGGAAAAGCCAAATCCATTCTCATAATAGCTAAAATTCATAGAGCATGTACTATGTGCCATGCTCTGTTATAGAGCAATTTATATAATTTTTATATAATCTTACATAAGATAATAATTTTCTTATGTAATACAGCCATGTGATGTCAGTGCTATTAACTCCATGTTACATGTGATTCCCATGTTAACTTTCCCCAGTTCATGATTCAGGCAGTTTGTTTCAGAGATCTTGCCCTCAACCGCTGTGCTATGATGCCTGTCCATTAGAAGACTCCTAGTTGGGCTAGTTGAACTTTCTCTCTGGGGAAAGTTCATTAAGTTCAAAGTCCTATTAAATCATTATATGCAAGTGATGTGATTTGTGCACTAGGAAGCTAATCCCCAAATGGGTGTTTTACTAAGAAGGAGGCTCATCATGTTTGAGAGTCTTACAGATACATAGTGCCATTGGCAAATACTCCATAAACATCCTGATTTCCCATTTGATTCAGCTCATTCTCAGCTTGTCGAATTTATTGCTTCCAGGTACAGTGACGATCCATCGACACGACAAATCCATCGTGGATTTGTCCCTAGACTGGGGTCTGAGTTCCCTCAAAGGAAGGGGCTATAATGCAAACTTTCCCTAGATAAGAGCATGCAGGAGAGGAAGACTTAGAAAGTCTGAAATTAGCTTGAGCTCTTTAACTTCCCCACCTAGCAGCATAATCAACCAGCTAGGAATGATTTTTCTGAATCTTGCATGTTTTTGTTCTCCTAATGGTGAAAACAATGTAGTGGGACAAGGAAAGCCAAGGGAGTGTAGGGGCATACAGCAGTGAATCTGTTTGGGGCTTATTTCATCAAAGAAGGAGAAGTTCAAAAGTTCAGGTTCATCTCTCAGACATGTATGATGAATCTGGGTTCCCATAAAGGATTGCATTTATAAAATTGACTTCTATCTCCCCCTCCTTCTTTCTCTTTCATTCATACATTGACACTGAGCACCCATCATGTATAAGACAATTTTTCTTTTCTTTTCTTGTTTTTTTAGAGAGGAGAGGGAGAGAGAGAATCCCAAGCAGGTTCCATAGTGCAGAACCTGTGGCAGGGCTCAATCTCACAACCCTGAGATTATGACCTGAGCCAAAACCAAGGGTCAGACACTTAACCAACTGAGGCACCAGGCACTCCCAAGACCATTTTCAAGGTGCCAATCCTTTTCTCACTTTTCCCCTCTATCACTTTTTATTATCAATTATTTTTCTATTTTTTTAAAGATTTTATTTATTTATTCTTGAAATCTAGAGAGAGAGAAGCAGAGACACAGGCAGAGGGAGAAGCAGGCTCCATGAGGGAGCCCAATGTAGGACTCAATCCCAGGACTTCAGGATCACACCCTGAGCCAAAGGCAGGTGCTAAACCGCTGAGCCACCCGGGCTGCCCTCTAATTTTAAATTCTTATCAATTTTGATATTTTGGTACTCTCTTGAGAATGGAAGGCAAGTTGAATGAGAAGTTCCTAATATCAGAATATTTTATTCCCCTCTTGTCTCTGTTGTCTTTTCTGTTCTCTACCCACTACTCAACTTCCCTAATATGTTCTCACATATTTTTTTCTAGCCCTAAGCTCACATTCTACAGTGTTTTGTTTCAGTGCAGAATGACTTCTTTTTTCTTTTTTTTTTTAAAGATTTTATTTATTTATTCATCAAAGACAGAGAGAGAGAGAGGCAGAGACACAGGCAGAGGGAGAAGCAGGCCCCATGCTGGGAACCCGATGTGGGACTCGATACCGGGTCTCCAGGATCACACCCTGGGCTGAAGGCGGCGCTAAACCGCTAAGCCACCCGGGCTGCCCCAGAATGACTTCTTATGGTGGAGCATTCCATGCAGAAATTTTAAGTTTCTTTTTTTTTTTTTTTTGGATTGCAGTTTATTTGTCTGTTAAGTTTCTTTAAAAAAAAAAAATTCATTTATTCATGAGAGACAGAGAGAGAGGCAGAGACACAGGCAGAGGGAGAAGTAGGCTCCATGCAGGGAGCCCAAAGTGGGACTTGATCCTGGGTTTCCAGAATGATGCCCTGGGCTGAAGGCGGCGCTAAACCACTGAGCCACCCAGACTGCCCAAATTTTAAGTTTCAACCATAGAAGTGTTGCTCTGGCTACTTTATTGAAGAAATGCCCCACTTTTTAAAGTTTTAGTGCTTTATCTCACCCCACTTCTGTCTTACGCCCTGGGCAACCAGTGCTGATGGTTTAGATTCCAGATTTGACAACTGTATGTACATGTTCTGTTCTCCTTCCTATTTCCTGATTCCATATGCCTCCCCCCTCCCTGGCCTCATCTCAGGAACTCAGTGCTGGGTACATATATAAATTCATGCTGAAGGAAAAAGGGGAGGCAGGGAAGAAGTCCTGCCCATCTGATATAGCAGCAGTACTAGAGCAAGCACCTGGCAAAGACTTGGGGAAATGTTTTCTCTTCTCTTTGCTATGCTATCATGATCCTTCCAGAGCACGTGGTTTTCCTTCAAGATGAGAATTCAAATAACATGCCTCAGTGGATTCTATTCACCAACTGAACAGAGGTTGAGAGGACATGCCGCACTACCTTTTGAATAATCACTTTGGAAATATATCTATTTGAATGTTAGGTGATAGCTGGAGGGCAAGTCATTTAGAGTGGGCACATTTTAAGGTAGATCTCATTAAGTTGGCTCTGTTTTTTTTTTATTTTTATTTTATTTATTTTTTTAAGTTGGCTCTGGTTTAAAAAACATCCTTTATATAATGGAAAAAATCAAAATAGAACCAAGTCTGTAAAATTTAAATAAACGATTATATTTTCTACCCAAACTCCCATTTTTTCCCATCACAGGCAGTTTTAATCCTTAATTAAAGAGCAACTAACCCATCAGCCCCTGTGTCCAAGGCCTCCATAGCTACGTCCTCAGGGTGGCTGTGCTGAGCCTGCCCCTGCCCAGCATCTGGGGTGGTCAGGTGTTCGTTGAGCAGCTGTGAGGCCCGCACGTCTGCCTGGGACCGAGAGTATGGGGCATTATGGGAGACTGGCTCTCGGGGGCCCTTTGCTTCCTCGCCCGCCTGCGCTGAGCACCCACTCTTCCCTCCGATGCTCCTGCCCCTGCAGGAGCTCCGCACCTGGGAGGAGGAACTGACACGGGCCGCGCTCCAGCAGAAGACCCAGGAGGAGCTGCTGCGGCGCCGCGAGCAGGAGCTGGCTGAGCGGGAGATCGACATCCTGGAGCGAGAGCTCAACATCATCATCCACCAGCTGTGCCAGGAGAAGCCCCGGGTGAAGAAGCGCAAGGGCAAGTTCAGGAAGAGCCGGCTGAAGCTCAAGGATGGGAACCGCATCAGCCTCCCTTCCGGTCAGTGGCTGGGGACCTGCTGGGAGGTGGGAGCAGGGCAGGGTTGTGTGGCGGGGGACCTGGGGGGAATGGGTTCAAAGTGGGCCATTCCATCCAGGGAGACTGGCCTGTGGCAAAGCCTCCCCACTCCAGGTGACCAAGCACAGAATGGGAAGGAAGATAGAGCGGCGACTGGTGGACCTGACAGGCCGGCACGGTCTTGAGCGCTGGTGGCGTGGTGACTCACACAGAGAACTCAGGGCGCTACAGAATAACTCATCTCTGGGTTTCTTTAAATAATTAGTTTTCGGTGTGCAGTTGAGTTTAGGATTCACTTGTAAGAATGTGATTTATACACAACCCTTCAGAAGCACATTGGGTGAATAAAGATACATTTGTAGTATGTTTCAGCCTTGGGAAAATGCAAAGTAATAGGAAACTCTGAATTAGAATCTTTGTGGGATGTCACGGGCCCATGGAGGGCAGTGAGTGCTCGAGTGTGTGTTTATTGTGTCCTAAGTCTATAAGGTCCTGGGAAGTAAACTCAGTAGAAATGTAAGGAAACCAAGGGAAAACAGTATCATAGGGACAACAGGATGTTTTTAAGCACTGGGATGGATGATGGCTTCAGTACAGACAGGGGAATTCATTCAGTAAAATTGAGCGAATGAATGTGTGGGACATGTTTACTAGTGTCCTTGTTGCACATTTTTCCTGGCCAGGCAACACAGTCTTTGAGCCTCCGTGGAGCATGTTGTGTGTGGTGGCATGCTGCTGTGCTCTGGGGAAGCCCATAGGGAAACAGTAGCTGCCACATTAGGGAGATCATGTCTCATTGGGAGACCTAGGTGCCAACACTCAGCTGTTTATTTTACCTCTTAATAGTTGAGGACCCGGGAGCTTAGAGACCCGGAACTGCAAGGTTTACCTTCTTTATGCCACACCATAAATGCTTTTGGAAAACATCACAGTTTGGACTATTCGCCCCATCACACTCACTTCCCAAGGTTCCCACCAAGGATTTGTCCTTACTCTGCTTTGCCTGCCCTGAGCGAGAAGCATCTATCTCCCTACTTTAGTCCCTGAGCATATCCGAATAGATTGTAAGAAACAGAGTCTTAAGTTGGATTTCCTAGAATAATCAGCAAGTCTCATGACCTTAAAAAAAAACGATTGTAAATCTGTAATTGCTACACCTACATACACGATAGATGAGGTTCACTCAGGCAGTGAATTTTCCTTCTCTTTATATGTTCATCTTACTGTCCTGTCGTCGTTGGGGAGAAAGAGAGGATTCTGAAAGAGAATATTTCCTAGGCGAACTTAGGAAACTGGGGCCTGTCCCTCAAGCTTACTAGGAAATGACCCTTTTCTCATAGGAATTGGATTATGGGAAAATTCTGACACATGCACGTATCTGTCTCTCCCCGAGCAGATTTCCAGCACAAGTTCACGATTCAGGCCTCCCCCACCATGGATAAAAGGAAGAGTCTCATCAACAGCCGCTCCAGTCCTCCTGCGAGCCCCACCATCATTCCTCGCCTTCGAGCCATCCAGTGTGAGACTGTTTCCCAAATTACTTGGGGCCAGAACACACCAGGGGCATCTGTCCCCTGCTCTGTCCAGCCACCGACTGGCCCAGGCTTGCTCCATCCATAACTACTGCCACCTCTCCTCGACAATGTGTATATACATGCACATATGTACGCAAACCCTTAGCCCTCCTCCTTGTCTCTCCCCATGAGCTTTGTACTACCGCCTCCTCTACTTTCTACTCTTAGATACCAGCAGAGGGGATTGTGGGTATTGACAGGATCTTATGTCACCTACAAAGCAATATGGAAACTGGTGTGCGATGTCGATGCCCTGGTGCCTGGCCTGGGTTGGTTGGTACCCTGGCCTGGGGACCTTGTATGCTCTCTGCCATATTTGGGGCATCATTGTTTTTCTTTTGTTCCTGCTTCCCAGGGAAGGGTGTTTTCAAAGTGTAGGTCCTAAGGAAACTTGATAAATACTTTGTGGGAGGCCAAGTCTGGACCAATTTTATTTTTACCACAGTGTTTATTAAAAAGAATTTACATACACACACACGTGTGTGTGTGTGTGTGTGTGTGTGTGTGTATGAACTTCTCTAACTTAGAGAGAGAGATTTTATTTAAATACAGAAACTGGCTATCCTAGAAAAGTCCATTCATATCAGTGGATTCCCACTTCTCATGTGGCCGCAGTTGGCTGAAAGCAATGGCAGCCTCCATATGCTCTGTATTTTCCCTCAGTCCCCTCAGCTCCCTGATTTTTGGTGTCTGGAACCATCTGCTCATTCACTAAGTAAGGATAGCCTCTGAAGCATTTGGTTTCAATGTTTGTTGTAAGGTAGCAATGTCAGAAGGATGTTCCTCCTCTCTTATCTGTTGTATTCCTCTAGGCCTGTTCCTTCCCCTTCTCCTCCTACTCCTGACTTCCCTCTCCATAGTCTTGAGATCCTCATTGTCTTCCTTTCTCACCAAAATTCCTGTCTGCACTTCTAAGTCTCCCTTACCTAACCCTTATCTTTTTTCTCTCCGACCTACCTCCTTACCTACCCACCCCCAATCCAATTCCACCCAACAAAACGAATTCCTTAAGTCAGGTGTGTTTGGAACTCTGGATGTCTTTGGATTTGAATTCCTTAAGTCAGGTGTGTTTGGAACTTTGGATGTCTGGCTGGCCTAAGCTCCAGCTTTGCACTGGTCTTACGAGACTCTGAGAAGTTTTTCCGTGTTTGGTACTTTGAGAGTGCTAAGTGATTGGTGGCTAAGGAGTTGAAGGCTCCACTTGGGCACAGAGTTTTTGAGGAGGCATGACTTCTTCCCTGCAACTCCATATGTGTGTGTCTATGTCTGTCTGATGAGGTGGAGGCTAGTTTTGGGGGGACTCTGTCTATCTTTTTTCCAGATCCCATCCAACTTTTGTTATTCACAGTGACACCAGGTGAAAGCAGCAAAACCTGGGGCCGGAGCTCAGTCATCCCGAAAGAGGAAGGGGAGGAGGAGGAGAAGAGGGCCCCCAAGAAGAAAGGACGGACGTGGGGGCCAAGTACACTTGGTCAGAAGGAGCTTGCCTCAGGCGATGAAGGGTAAGAGCCAGAATGGGGGAGATTCTTTCCACTTAAAGATGGGTATACCCCTTTAAAACTACAATGTGACATCCTTTTCTTCTGTGGTGTGTTTCATTGCTTTCTGAGAAATGACAGACTTCTTGATCTTTGCAACAGTTTTCCAGTCCTCATTCCCTGGAACCTTCTCCAACAAGGCTCAGCATACTTTTTCTATAAAGGTCCAGATAACAAATATTTTAGGCTTTCGGGTCATATTATCTCTTGCAGCTCCTCCGCTCGAAAAGCAGCCGTAGACTGCGGGCAATCCCTAAATGAAGAGCATGGCTATGTTCATTCAGTAAAACTCTGTAAACACAAGTGGTGGACAGGAGTTAGCCCCTCAGTTATAGTTTGCCAACCCCTAGAGGCGTCTGACCCAGAGTAGCAAGTAGACCAAACAGTAACCAATGTGAAGAGTTCTGCTGGGTGTTCTACTTAGACGTGGCTCTTCTGACACATCTGCTCTGAGCAAAGAGAAGCAAGAGCAGAGGGTTCAGGACTCTATTGACTTGGAAGCTTATCCTGAAGCAGGGGCAGATGATAATCTGGTAGTGAGTGTCCTCAGATGTAACCCAGGGCCACCAGGACTTCTTTTAGGCCCCTACCTCATAGCCACACTGAGTTGAGGTGTGAGCACCCCCTCTGGGCAAAGCACAAGACCCAGCTTTGTGTCTTAGATATGCTTGCATTATTCCTGTGGCTCACAAGTTAAATTTTTCTCAAGTCTCGGTTCTTTGGAGGCCAGTCCCTTGCAGTGTCATTAGTAGTGGCGATGGTCATCACTGACCCCAGATGCCCCGGGTGTGAATCCTGGCCCCACCAAGCCTTGCTATATGGACTTATGTCTTCTTGTCTATAAAATGGGGGCTCATATCAGCACCCACCCAGTGGAGTTGTTGTGAGGATTAATTAAGTTCATCTTCGGGAAGCGCGTACGGGACTAACTGGCTCCTAGGAAGCGTGTGTACGTATCTGCTCCGATGCTTCTTCCATGCTTCTCATGCAGTCTCTGTTTCATACCGGAAGGTATGAGTGTAGTGGTTTATAATTCTTATTCTTGGTCTTAGAATCTAGAATCGTGTTTCTTGACTGTTCTAAGTGTGAAAGTAAGCATCAACCCCTCTCTCCCTTTTCAGTCATTATCCTGAACTTGTGTCTGAACCTGTACCTGGTTCTGGTTATTCCTTTGAATGCTAAGAAGATTTCCTGTCCAAAATCTGTTTTCTCATGTCAGATCTGAGCTGAGGTGAAAATTGTTTGGTGCGTAAAGGGTTGACTCTTTGAAGCCAGGCTTTAGAAATCACTAGATGCCTTGGAATAGGGGGGAGAAAAGGAGGGAGGGAAGGAAGGAAAGAAGGCAGACAGAAAGGAAGGAAGACAGAAAGAGGAAAGAAAAAAAGGAAGGGAGAGAGAAAGAGGAAGGAAGGGAAAAGGAAGGAAGAGAGAGAAAGACAAAGAAAGAAGAGAAAGAGAAAGAAAGAGAAATTAGGAAATTTAGATATGTAGGGCAAGCTGCCTAAGCTCTACAAGAGTTCAGTGACTGAGCCCTCTGGGGATGGTCAACTGCTCTGCTGTAGTGGGTTCTGTAGGGAAAAGAGCTCCTCAATTTGAATTCCTCTGAGCCCTGGGGTGGGTCTGAGAAACTCAATTACCCTGAATCTCTTGATATTTCTGATGTTCGTATGATTCCTGATAGGACTGACCAGGTTGGCTGTGGATCCCAGTAGTTTCTATGGTTCTGTTTCATTTATAGATATTTTTTGTCTTGCTAGTAAATTAACTGTATTTCATGCTCCAGAATACTAACTTTGGCATTTTCTTCCCCCTTGCATAGATTTGTCCTCAAAACTGTTGAAGCAGTTCAAAATATGACTTAATTTTTTATGATTCTTAATTTCTATTGAAGAGATAAAGTATATTCTATTCATTCTCGAGTGAAGACCTCTTTAACATGAGAAAGTTTTGAGAATCTCTGTATAATATTTCTAATTTTAGTCACTCTCAATGGAAGAAAATATGTAACAACAAAAAGCCATATTGAATTCAATAATGTTAAGTGGATTTGGCATCTCCATCCTTTTAAAAAATAGCATATATCTTATAGGAAACATACGTGCTGGCTCGTAGACATCTTGGGCATCTGTGGATCTACGCGGCCTCTGCAGTTATGCTGTGGCTGCTCAGGGACCTCCGTCCCACAGATGGGCAGGTCCTGGGCCTGCGGTAGCACACGCAGGGCCACCTCATTAAGATTCCTTCATGGTATGGGCTTTGCTGACCAGGCAAGAGGAGGGCAGCTGGTGGCAGAGCTGGACCAGCATTGAGGGCTCCCATGTGGGAGAGGCTGAGTTGGATGTGCCCACTGTTGCCTCCTACTGATTTTCTTTATCCATTGAAGATCCCCTCAGAGACGCGAGAAAGCTAATGGTTTAAGTACCCCATCAGAATCTCCACATTTCCACCTGGGGTGAGTCTAATCTTCACCCTTCCATCGAATGTGTTTGTAATAAGTCTCCTTTCCATTTCCTTGTTCTCACAGCACTCCCTGTAGAATTGAGCCTCATTAGTGCCAAGGCTGTGCTGACTTGTTTTTCTTCAAAGCGGTACCATCGTGCACCCTGGGAACTTCCTGTGTTGATCTGACTTTCCCTTTCCTCATTTCCCTGACCACCCCTGTTGTTGGGATTCTCCTGGCACCCTTAGTTATAGGGAGACAATACAGGGCTATTTATCCTTTGATCTGCAGCACTGGCTTTGATTTTGCTAATCTGGATTCCCATGAACCCAGAGCTGTGATAAGTGATATCAGTTAGAAGTGATAAGATTATCAGTTAGAAGTCCCAGGCTGTGGGTTCCAGTAGCATGCTTATCTCTGGCTGTGTATTTTGGTTGAACCACTGGTGCTGGAATGTACTTGAATTCGCTGGCATTTCCGATAGCACTTGAAACGGCGATCTGAAGTGAGAGGAAAAGTTGGTCCTTCTCTCTCCCTCAGGATGGACTGGGAAGAGTGGGCTTTGTTTGAATAGCTTTTTCTGGCCCTAAAATGAAAGCCACCTCTGATTATAATCCTGGTATTTCCAAGGCAACCATAACCCACAGATTCCTCAGTCTTCCCTTGTTATTGTCCATTAAAGAAGAGACCAGTGCTTCTGGGCCTCTGATTCCCCCATTTGTATGAGGGGATTTGTGGGGTACCCAGTCAGGATCCTTAGAGTTACTGGCTTGGGGGTGTGAGCTCATCACAGGGATTTGAAAGCAAGCTCCTTGAATTTCCCTCTTCATTCCCAGACAAACCAAAGGCTCGAGTATAGCCTATGTACTCCCCACATAGGTCTGTCCCAAAGTGCACTGGGTTGATGCAGCTTTGTTGGCTGATTTTTGTTTTCAAAAAGTGGCTTTGAAAGTTGGCTGAGCATGCCATGAGCTTAGAAGGAGTTGAGAAACGGTGTGACTGGAATAGCCTGGCCCATCTCTGCTAGCTTGTCTGCCCATGGTTTGCCTGGCATTACAGGGTCCCTGATGTCAGCAGTGTGCTGTATATAGTGTCCTGGAATGATGACCTCTCCTGTAAGATGGGCTTGGGCAAGACCCTGGCCAGTGCTGGGCAGTCCTCATTTTTTCCCCTCCTCTTGACAGCCTGCCTGCTAGATCTTTCCACAGCTCCATAGCAGCATGTGAAGGGGTGGGTTCATGGCACTGCTTTTCTTTTCCTAGAGCATGTGCACTTCTGTTTATCATGCTAGGGGACTCAGTAATGTTCATTGCTGGTACCCCAAGGCTCTTGGGCTTTGGTAGGATTAAGCACACAGGGGAAGACATTTCCACAGCCCTGTGGAAGTAAGGGGAGAGTAAGGGAAGTGACCTGTTCTAACAGTTTCCTCATTTACTCCTATTCAGCCTCAAGTCCCTGGTAGATGGATACAAACAGTGGTCGTCCAGTGCCCCCAACCTGGGGAAGGGCCCCAGGAGTAGCCCAGCACTGCCGGGGTTCACCAGCCTTATGGAGATAGGTAAGCATTGCCTTTGTCCTGACTCTCTCCATTCCCTTAGGGAAATTTTGGCCAAGCTTCTGGGACTCTTTGTGAGGACCCCTACTACCACTTCAGGGAGGTTGTCTCCTTTTTTACCCAACTCCCAGGCCCCCACCCTATTTCCTCTTTGGTCTCTCTACTCCCATTTTTTTTTAACCTTCCCAAATCATAGTTTCTTCCTGCTGCCATGGGCCTGCCCTTGGCCTCCTCTCACAAGGAGCCATTTATAGTCTATAGGGCAATGGGGACAGTGAAACCTTGAATCAGGCACTTCCCTTTGCTGGGGCTCTTTCCTTTGTATCTTAATGTGGGGAGTCTGCAAAACAGGACATGGTGGTAGAAGACACTATGTCTTTCTCTAAGGAAGCTTTCCAGTCGCCTGTGATTGCTGAACAGGTAAGGTCTTCTCCAGGCTCTCTCTCAGCAAGCAAGTCCTCTTCTCTCTGAAGATTTCCAACATCATAGTAGGTCAGTTTATGGAGTAGATGCACCTTCACCTATGGAGGAGATTCCAGTCCCTTGCAAGACCCTGGTCCTGAGACAGGTCTCTAGGCCATCATTCTAGAAATTCAAGGTCCCCTCCAATGTGATGGTACAAACAAATTAGGAATGTTTCTGTTCTACCCATTATTCCAGGACATTCACACTGTACCTCTTATGTTGAGGATCCCTATGAAAAAAGTAGAAAAGTAGCAGATTTCCTTTTCTGAAAACAGGACGAGAAGCTCTGGAATGGAGAGTGATTTCCTCATGTCAGTCACAGTTGAGTGTGGAGGAGGAAAGCCCTGTGGGTTCAATGCCCGATCCCCTATCCCACCCGAGAGACTATTTGACCTTGTGTTCTTGACAATCCGCCAGGAGGCCCAGAGTTGAGGAGAAGGACGAGATTCTTACCTAGGTTGCTTCATCTCCATTTCCTGTTTCCCCTCCCTACCTCTCATCTTCACAGAGGATGAGGACAGCGAAGGCCCAAGGAGTGGGGATTGTCGTCTACAGCATTCACCCAACCAGTCCTACCTCTGTATCCCATTCCCTCGTGGAGAGGATGGGGAGGGCCCCTCCAGCGATGGAGTCCACGAGGAGCCCACCCCAGTCAACTCAGCCACCAGTACCCCTCAGCTGACGCCAACCAACAGCCTCAAGCGGGGCGGCACCCACCACCGCCGTTGTGAGGTGGCTCTGCTTGGCTGCGGGGCTGTTCTCGCAGCCACAGGCCTAGGGTTTGACCTGCTGGAAGCTGGCAAGTGCCAGCTGCTTCCCCCGGAGGAGCCTGAGCCACCAGCCCGGGAGGAGAAGAAGAGGCGCGAGGGTCTTTTTCAGAGGGCCAGCCGTCCTCGTCGGAGCACCAGCCCCCCATCCCGGAAGCTCTTCAAGAAGGAGGAGCCCATGCTGTTGCTAGGAGACCCCTCTGCCTCCCTCACGCTGCTTTCTCTCTCCTCCATCTCTGAGTGCAACTCCACCCGCTCCCTGCTGCGTTCTGACAGCGACGAGATCGTAGTGTACGAGATGCCTGTCAGTCCGGTCGAGGCCCCGCCCCTGACCCCTTGCACCCACAACCCCCTGGTCAACGTCCGAGTGGAACGCTTCAAGCGAGACCCTAACCAGTCCCTGACCCCTACCCACGTCACCCTTACAGCCCCCACGCAGCCCAGCGGTCACCGGCGGACTCCCTCGGATGGGGCCCTCAAGCCAGCGGCTCTCCTAGCCAGCAGGAGCCCCTCCAGCAATGGGTTGAGCCCCAGCCCTGGAGCAGGTGGGTGCTGTCCTCCTCCTCTTTTCTCTTTCGTGCCCTTGTGCCTCCCCCTGGAGTGGCGATATCAGACTGGATGCCATTTGTCCTCTGACTCGGCCCCCCCCCCGGGAGGACGTGCTGCTATGTGGTTGGAGAGGTGGCCAGGCTGGCTGCCTTCTCTCTGTCCTGTGCCTCACGGGGCCTTTGCTGAGGAGTGAAGGAAGACAAGCAGGCAGGTTCTAGGAAGAATGGGACCCAGGGCGCCTGGGGGATGTTCAGGCCCTGGGTCTTACAGTACACGGTGAAAGTGCTTTCAGGGTACAGGAGGGGCAGGAGCCTGGCTTGGGCTGTTCCCTGAAGTGGAGACTGAACTTACTAGAAGGAATGCCATACAGTACCTAGGAAGGGTATTCGGTGCCACGTGGCTGGGCGCCCTTGCCTGTCATTACAGTGTTAGTACACACATACTCACGGGCACACTTCCTCTTGCGCATCCTGCCCTGCATCACTCATCCCTTACTCATGCCTGGCTCCCTGGACGTGGAGAGGTGTCCAGCTACAAGGCTGTGCCTGGGCATAGGCTTGCCTTCTCCATCTGACACGGAGCCACCTGGGCATACATGTCCTAGGTCTTTCCACCACCAGCCCTTGCTCTCTAGAGACCTAAGTCTGACTCTGAAACCCCTCTCACCCAGTAGAAGACAACGAGATGGCAATTGAGATTTCAGTGATATTTGAGTATAAATGACATTGTATTTTTCCTTCCAGCGTGCTCCGCCCCTCTTTAGATTTTTGTTGTTGTCCTGAGATATGTGTCCTCTTTGGGAAGAGACCTTATAAGTCATCTTCAGATTTGTGATACTTAGATTTGTTCTTGCCTTACATGTTTATTCCCTGAATAAACTGGGAATGAACAGACCCTTCCTTAAGTCATGTGTCAGCAAACTTTCTTGGTAAAGGGCCAGATAGTAAATATTTTAGGCTTCGTGGGTCGTCTGGTCTCTATGGTAACTACTCTACACTGCTGCTCTAGTGGGAGAGCAGGCAATAGGTGTGGCTGTGTTACCATAAAACTTTATTAACAAACACAGGGTGGCCTGTGGGTCGTAGTTGTGCCTTAAGTTTTTTTCACTATAGATGTGACCCCCATATGTCACATTATTATTTTATTATCAGATACAGTGCTCATGGCCTTCTAGTTCACTACTGTATCCCCAGGGCATCCCAGCACACTGCACTGCACGTAGTAGGTGCTCATTAAGTATTTGTCACTCAGTTTAGCCCAATGAACAGGGGTGTGGCAAATGCGGGGAGGGGGCAGCGTATATCTGGCTCAGCAATGTGGTGCCGTCATCTGATGCCTCTCCCTTTGTCTCCTTGACCAGGAACGTTGAAAACCCCCAGCCCCAGCCGAGACCCAGGTGAATTCCCCCGTCTGCCTGACCCCAATGTGGTCTTTCCCCCAACCCCAAGGCGCTGGAACACACAGCAAGACTCCACCTTGGAGAGACCCAAGACCCTAGAGTTTCTGCCTCGGCCACGTCCCTCTGCCAACCGGCAACGACTGGACCCTTGGTGGTTTGTGTCTCCCAGCCACGCCCGCAGCGCCTCCCCGGCCAACAGCTCCAGCACCGAAACGCCCAGCAACCTGGACTCGTGCTTTGCTAGCAGCAGCAGCACTGTGGAGGAACGGCCTGGACTTCCAGCCCTGCTCCCGTTCCAGGCAGGACCGCTGCCCCCTGCCGAGCGGACGCTTCTGGATCTGGACGCAGAAGGCCAGAGTCAGGACAGCACTGTTCCGCTGTGCAGAGCTGAACTGAACACACACAGGCCTGCCCCTTATGAGATTCAGCAAGAGTTCTGGTCCTAGCGTGAAAAGGGTCGGGGGCGGGCAAGGGGGAAAGCAGGAGGAGATAGGGGGAGCTGGCTGGCACAGCCCTTTCTCAGAGTTGGACCCCCTGAAATCCAGCCCTACTTCTTGCACTGATAATGCACTTTGAAGATGGGAGGGGTGGAAGCAGGACCGCTTCAGAGGGTCCCCTGCCCTGCAGGGCCTTTCCACCCATGTGCCCCGGAAGGGGCTGTGGCCACCGGCTCTGGCTGTGTAGGGGAGGGTGGGGTGCGTGCATGTCCCCCACCCTCCACAGTCTTCCTCGCCTTTAGGGTGACTCTGCAGGGTCACTCAGCCAAATCTGTCTGCTGCTCCCTCTCCTCAGCCCCCTGGGTAAGCCCAGAGCCTGTCCTGGAGTCCTTTCGTTAGCCCTGCGTTCAGCCTTCCCAAACACCAGTATTGGATGTCCCGTGATTGATTTTGCTCCTCTTCCACGTTCTTCCCCAACACCCATGAATCAGAATCCCATTCATGGGAGATAGGAGCTTTTCTGTGTCCTAAGCCCTTACATGCCAGCTGGAGGACAGAAGGCAAGGTGCCCCGGTGTGGGATGCATCTGTTGCTGGACCTGGCACATCCCTGCTTGCACTTCCAGGTGCCCCGCCCCCCCCCCTTTATTTATTTGAGCCTCATGGGGACCTGCCTCAGTGAGAGCTGGGGAGGGGGAGAAGGGGTTAGGAAAAACAGTCGAGTTGCAGCCAAGAGGGTAACAGAGTCTGTCCTGGTTCCTTTTGGAAACATGCAAATAAAGGCAGAAACCAGCACCCGTTGGTGGCACCCATCTCCTACCTGGGGTCTGGACATGGCCAGACCAGTTTCTGCTACCAACGTGCTCATCCCAGGGATCGTTTCTTGGGAGACTCACTTACTGGTGCGAGTTCTGAAGCCAGAGACGAAGTCCCTGTGTTTGTCCATTTTGTTACCCGATCTTTATGTGTTATGCCCTCCCCTTGGTCTTTCCCCTCCAATCCCTACAATTGGTGGACTTTGGGTTATGTATTTGGTTGCTAGAGACTTTGCACTGCACCAAAATAGCATACTGGTGGTGTTGGGGTGGGCGGCTCCCGGACACTGGGAGCTAGAACTGTGGGGATTTCTCAGCCAGGCCATCCATTGTGGGATGCCCTTGAGGCAAAACGGAGCCTTAGTGGTACCTGCCGCAAATGGATATGGTGAGGCGATGATGTTTGTAAGCCCCTGACATGTAAGGTTTGAGCCCTGGGCACTGCCTACTGACCGTGGCCTCTTGCCTCTTGCCTCTGTGTGCAGGTGGCCCCTGATGCTGGGCTCTGGACCCTCAGCAGGGTAGGAAGGAGAGCAGAGGCCAATCCTGAGTTTTCTGGAATTTGTTTCTTTAACTTGAATGTTGAATTGCTTCTGGAGCTTTCTCCTGTGTACCTTCACTCTTCCACTTACCCTGAGGCCTCCTCAGTCTTTGTGTGGGACACACATAAACTTGTTTGGGAGCAGAGCCTTAGGTCATGCTCCTCTAGCCTACAAACTCTCCAAATGTTGCTTCAGTGTCCTGTATTGTGGAGTATTTCCCTGGGGATGTTGTAGGACCACTTGCAGGCTCCCTGTGTTTGCTGCCTGGATGCTGGAATGGGGAGAGCAATAGAGCTGGCTCCGGTGATACGTATGGTCACTGCTCACTCTCTCTCTCTCTCTCTCTCTGTAACTGATAAAGTCCCAACCTGGGAATGAATAAAGGGGTGACCTTGGTTTTCAATTGCTCCTTGTTTTATGAGCTCACTGGCACTTTGGTTCAAGCATCCCCTCGCCCATCTTGGGTGGGAGGCACTCTTAGTTTGTCGTTGCCTGGGACTTTGCTATTGTGTCTCATCTCTCCTTTGCTTTGTTCAGTGAAGACTGTAAGAGATTATTTTTGCCTTCATCCCCTCACCCCTTGGCTAGAAGGGGAAACAATGTGAATCCTATCCACAGTTCCAGCCAACCAAGTGACTCCCTTTCACTCTTGATGGGGAGAGGGCAGATGGTCTGTTCTGTGCCCTTCCCTCGCCTCTCCATAGCCCCAGTTCCTAAGTCACTAACACATCTGAAAACCGTTGGCTCCACTGAATGGCTCCACATTCAGCCCAATCCAAACTGTGCTGGCTCTGGATGGTGCTCTGTGCTCTGATGCAGTTCACCGTTTTCTACTTTTTGTTATTTTTTTAGGCTGCGGCCTTTTTTTGGAAGCGGTAGTATAACTGTCGTAGTGTGTGCTGAATCGTGGCCACTTGGCATTGAGAGGTTGAACCCATTTCTTACTCTTCCATCCAGAGGGAAGACAAGGGAAGCCTGGGTCGGCTAAGGGTAAAATTGCACCTGCAAGAGGCAGAAGCGGAGTTAGTGAAGCTGCTTCTGTGAGCTTGCAGGAAAACAAGAGATCTTCCTCAGCTGCCCCAAACCCCGGCTCTGGTGGGCCCCTGCCAGCCACACTCTCTGCCTCTGTGAAGTGAGGCTTGGTTGGATAAGGATCCTGTATGGTAATGGCTTTGAGTTGCTTCCTATGCACTTCTGCTCCCTGGTCTCTGTGGTCATGATCAGGAGCAAGCCTTGAAGCTGGGATCAGGTCCTACATTGGTGTCAGCCAGCATTTCTCTCCTGGTCTCTTCCCTCCTCTTCCCTTGGGAACAGTCCCTTTGCTCTCGGCAGGTGCTCACTACCTGGAAGATACTGCTCTCTGCTCTTCCTCCTGGAACCTTCGTCTCCTTCTACTGATTCTAAACAGGATTATCCTCTGTTTACCCCCTTGGGGATCCAAGCCACTGCCAGGGGCTGAGTGGATATCCCCATCATCCCCGTACGTTATTTCTAAGAGGATTTGGTGGATGCTCTTCACTCCACATCCTTTAGAATCATAAGGGTCTGGTAGTAATGATGAAGGTGGCAGTGATGATATCTTACAATTTGTCAACTCAGAATAGTGTGACCTTTACAAAATGGCATCATTGTCCTTTTGATACACTTGCTGGTGGAGAAAAGGAAATGCTTAAAGAGGAAGAAATTCAAGGGAAGAGAAATTGAAAAGCTGCTTGGACTGGCTGCTGAGGCGGGCACCAAGCTCTTGAGACCTGAACAGGATGGCCCTATTCCACCTTCTGCTTTGCTCTCTGGCCTCGGACTCCTCTTTTAGCTCCTCTCAGGTTTCCTTCCTGTAAAAGCAACCATTACCTGCTTCCCTGTCAAGGGCAACGAGAACATGTATCAGAGCAGGTCAGTGAAGCACGCGGCTCCCTGCTGGCCGTTTGGATGAATTGACAGTGTGGTTCTCACCACTTTTGCCTCTAAGAGATTTGCCTACCGTTTCTTCCTTTGGTTTCTGGAAGAGTAGTGATTTGGGGTTGGCTTAGCAGGACTCATGGGGGCTGTGGTCAGGCACATGCATTTCTGCATTTATGTAGCACCTGGTGTTCATAAGCATCCTTTCCCGCACCTACCTTATCAGGCTGGTCCTCACCACTAGTGTCTTAGGAAGGAGGAACCAGGAGATGGGGAAGCATGGAGGCGGCACCAGGATGACATTTTGGGGTCTCACATTTTTTAGGAGTCATTCCCAGAGTCTGCTTTGTTTAGAGACTGGAATCAGGCCAATTCCTGGAAGAATTTTGGTGAGAAGGTCTGCTGGCCCTTGAGACACATGTCCTGGTGTGAGGTTCCTGACAAGGGCCCCTTTCCCTCAGACCACGGATGCTCAGGGACACCATAAGACACCCCTAGGGCACCTAGGTGTGGCTTGTGTCAACGCTCTTGTTCTTCAGTCCCCACACTGGAGGGCACCTCCCCACTCCCTGTCCCCCCACAAGGAGGGAGACACCTCCTGAGCATCAGTGACTCTTCAAGCTCGCTTTTAACAAAAGCACAGAACAGCGGACTCTGAATGCCGGATGGCTGTGAGTGGTACATTTCAGGGAGCCTTGACCTCTTCCTCGTGAGTTCAAATCAAGCCTATGCTTTTGACCCAGGTATGTGAGGGCCCACCTTCAGGCAGGTTAGAAACACTCCATTGCCTCTTGAAGGATCCGAGGGAAGCAGCAGATGTTGCCCTTTCTGAGTGCCAGGCTTTTCCTGAAAGTTTTGCCAGAGACTGTGGACCTGGGTCAGAGGTGAGAGCGGCTTGAAGCACATTGTGACCATAAGCGACCATGGTGGTGGGAGTGGCAGGAAAGTGGTGACCTGAGCTGCCTACATACTAGTTGTATGAAGTTACAAATGTTTCTTCCCCTCTCTGAACCTCTGAGCCCAACCAGGAACTGAGGATGCTATCTTCCCTACCTGAAGCACGAAGCCCTTTAACTTTAAAATGTATGATGATCCTGGAACCCAAGGTCCAGCACTGATGAGCCTCACCTTGCTAGATGGCTTCCCTTTGTGGAGAAAAGTGTGTGTGTGTGTGTGTGTGTGTGTGTGTGTGTGTGTGTGTGGTTGTTAAGTCAAAACCAGTCGAATATTGGCAGTTTCCTATGGTTCAACCTACAAGGCCACCTGCCTCTCTCCTTGACTTCAGGCATGAGGATGACTTCTTGTCAAGCTGCATTTATTCCTAGGAACACATTCCCAATGCTCTCTTCTTTCAGACAAACCATTGCTTTCTTAGATTAGGAATCCTAATTAGTGAAAATCCACATTAGAAAGGAAAACCCACTGCTGCTTCTGGGAGTCCTCAGGCCCTAGCACCTTCCTGGCTTCACCTGGACATTTGCCATCTCAAGCACTGGCATATGAAGGCAGGATGCAGAGACTGGAGTCCTGGCTAAGTAACAGGATTCAGGTGCCTAATTAACCTGACCCAGCTCTGGGCTCCTTCCTGGTTGGCTGTGCAGGCCAGGTGAGCCTCTACTCAACTCCTTAGACTGTTAACTATTTTCCATTTATCCTGATGAGATACTAACGGCACCCCCCTCCTTTGTTCGTTTCTGGTCTTGGGCCCTGGAAGCACCCTGGCCTCCCTAGGCTGCTCAGGGAGCCCTAGCATTCGTTGTTCTGAAGGTTTCCTTACTTTGGAGCCAGGAGGACTGGTCATCCTGATTCTTACTGCCTGTGGCTCTCCATGCAACCCCTGCCTGTAGCCTTGCCCTGGGTCTTTAGCTCACCACCGCAGCTGGGGTAGAGAAGAGCCATTGTATTGAGTTGCATGCCCTTGGCACCCATTTGGAGCAAAGAGGGGAGGTGATGAACTCGTCAACTTTCTCTAGTTTTCCTCACTGTCCATCCTAAACACACACACAGACACGCACGCCCGCTCGCTCACACACTCACATGCTTGCACACAGATTTAAACTATCTTCTGGAGGTTTAAGGAAAAAGGTTTTACTTGGTTTGCAGAAATGCTTTCTTTGGGATTTTTCTCCTTGTTAGAGCCTTTGAGTCCAGGTAAAGTGAAAGTTCACATATGTGTTCGTTTTTTTTCTCTGTAATGAGCTATTGGTCTTTATCCCTAGGCCTTCCCTGCTCCAGTGTCTTGTCCATATGTCCTGACCCTGTGTCCTTGAATTCCCATTTTGCTTTGGGATTTAAGTTATTGTAATTTGTCAACAATATTTAAAAATAGAAAAGTCCTGAAGAAAACTTACCAGGTTCTTTTCTTTGGCTTTTTTTTTTTTTCAAGGTACTGTAAATTGTTAACTAGGGATGCCAAGCAGGCTTGGTTCAATGGCTAAACCTCTTACCGTATTACAGTGTAATGCTGATTCAGCCTGGTCCCACCACCAGAGCACACACAGACTTGAATAAAACTGTTACAACAATGACTTCTGGTTTGTTGAGTGCTTTGAAAGCATACCCTTTCCCCTCTTTCTCATTAAACACAATGTCCAAGTAACTGGCTCTTTCTGGGGGATTTCCATACGTAGAGAAAAATAAAAACTATGGTGCAGGGCAGCCTGGGTGACTCAGTGGTTTAGCGCCACCTTCAGCCCAGGGTGTGACCCTGGAGGCCTGGGATCAAGTCCCATGTCAGGTTCCCTGCATGGAGCCTGCTTCTTCCTCTGCCTGTGTCTCTGCCTCTCTCTCTCTCTCTCTCTTTCTCATGAATGAATAAATAAAATCTTAAAAAGAAAAAAACTATGGTGCAGAAAAGGGAGGAGCCCCCCTTCAGGCCCTGGAGCCCCCAGCTGGACCACAGGAGCCCTTCTGGCCCATGGCACCAAACGTCACCTGCCCAGATGGTCCTGTCTCTTCTCACAACTGACTTTTGCACAGGCTACAGATTTGGGCTTTCAGAACCCCCAGCAAGCCTGTGCTGTCTTCTACTCCTATCATCATCCACCCTGATGTTCCTGGTGAAGTTGTAAGTGGAGCTAAGAGGGCAAACACAAATCGAGTTGTACACTTGTAGACAAGATTTGCTGACTGTGAGGAGAATCTTAGGTTTCCGTGTAGTCTTGATGCTCTCAGTGGCACTTGCTAGTTGTGTGCCCTTGGGCAAGTCACTTCACTGCTCTGAACCTCTTCTGGAACAAGTTGACCACCAAGCAGCCTTTGTGCCTTCACTTCTGGGAGTATATGTTAGATGGAGCTGAGGGTGAAAGCAGATGGAAAGACGCCTGTTGGAGGCTATTCTCCGTTCCTTAGTCTCCTATTTCATTCAGCTGCATGTGGAAGACGCCTTCTGAAACTTCTATATTGACACTCTCATGCTTTAATGCTGTGACTCTGTATCTCATGCCATATGGCTTAGCTTCATCCTCTGCAACCCAGGAGGGGTGACAAGTTCAGTTCTATGCTGGATGCTGAGACTGAGAAGAAAGATGACCTTTGGTTGGACTTCAAGGTGAGTTTGTCCAGGCCCATGTAACCTTTAGAAAGCAGATTGGGCTAAGATGAAAAAATCCAAACTCCTTGCTAGAGAAGATGCCATGAAAGGTGCCATATGCCGTGTGCAGTCATGTGAATTGCTCCATGTTTCTGGAAAGCCGTTTGGCCGTGTGGCATTAATTCCATAACATGGGCCCAGAAATCAAATTCAGTAATAAACACTAGCTACAGTATGCCCAGCACTGTTAAGACTTGACCTATGTTATCTTATTCACAACATCTCAACATCTTTAAGAGTAGACCCCATTTTATCTTCATTATATATTGAGGCAAATGAGGATCAGAGTCAAGTAATATGCCCAAGGCCACACAATTATGAAACAGTGGAGCTGGGATCTTTCTGATTCTAACATCTGCACTTGTATCACAAGATGAGTCAGATGAGGGATGTCTGGGTGGCTCAGTCATTTAAGCCTCTGACTCTTGATTTTGGCTCAGGTTATGATCTTAGGGTCATGAGATCGAGCCCCACATTGGGCTCCCCGCTCAGTGAGGAGTCTGCTTGTCTCCCTCTCCTTCTGCTCCTCCTGCCCCCTCCCACTCTCTCTCTCTCTCTTAAATAAATAAATCTTAAAAAATAAAGTGTTCCTTACTTTTGGAATTTTTAAGACTTTTTCTTACATTGAATATATGTTACTTCTACATTCGGCAAGAAAGAAAAAAAGGTGAATTCAGTAGTTTGGGGTATTTTCCCATGATACCAGGTTCTCCTGCAGATGTTCCAGAAGCCTAGGCCACACTTGCTTGAAGGCTGCTCCCTGCCCTGAGTAATGCAGCAAGGTGACTCCAGACCAGGGTCAGGATCAGGACAAGCTTCCAGGTCTCAATGGAATCTCCCCTGACCCCTTTTCTCATTTCTTCCTCCAGTTTGAGAGATGATGCTGAAAGGGTGAGTCATCTGCAGAATGCAAGCAGATCCTAGTGAGGAGACAGGAACAGAGGAAATTCTGGAAGGAAGTACCACGGAGGTCTCCTAGAGGGCACAGCTTGTTAAGAATATCGGGTCCTGGGCAGGCGCACAGTGTGTTACATTTGCAACACACCCACACAGCACACAGACCTCAGCACAAGGAGCTGGGCTGGGGTTGGGTACACCGCACCCTGTTTACTTGACTGTGGAATGTGCTTCATTCAAGGCTGGGACCCATGTGCTAATCCTCTGATCCCTGCGGTTCCCACCCAATCTAGTCTGACCAGCTCAAGTTGGAGAACGTGTTTTGGCAAAGGTGGGTGGAGTCAGGGGTTGTCTGCTGCTCAGCCCTGCTCCTCCTCTCAGACACTGGTCACATTGTGGCCACCCAATCAGGAGAGCCCCTGCAGAGTCTCAAAGGCAGGCACTGGAGGCTTCTTTGTGATCAAGGGAAAAGGAGAGGGTTGGGACACCCCAATGTCTGTAGCAAGAGATCCGTATTCTTTAACATGGCTTTGAGGGTCCTTCACAATCTGGTACCAGCCTAGCATAATTTCCCTGCCCCTAGCTCTTCCTCACCCTCAGACTGTACCCTTCCCTGTTTCCCATAAGATTTAATCTTCCAGGAACTGAGGCCTCCTGCTGGAGAGAGCATTACCTTCTTTATGAGCAGATGCTCTGTTACCTACCCAGGTGTCTAGGCTGACTGTAACCTGATGAAGTGGTTGGATTTGGGGTGGGAGAGGCAAGAGTGCATTAGGCCAGGGATGGAGGGAAAGAGTAGAAAGACAGACGGGACCCTGCCCTCCAGAACACCACACTCTCCCTGGTGAGACAGAAAATGCTGGCATGCACTGCACACAGCAGGGCTCCTAAGACAAAGGCAGTCCTGGGGGCCATGGTCAGAGAGCAGTGGCCTGTTAAAGAGGTGCCAACTCCCATCATGCTCTGTGCTTTACCCAGCCTGGAAAGAGAAGAATCACCCTTCCAACCCATGCTGACTGAGGGCCTACTCTGGGTGGCAATTCAATGTGACAGGCAAATTCCAGTCCTGTTGGGGCCCAGACAGGTCGATGAGGGATGTGTTCTTGAGAAGACAGGATGTGGTAGGGGGCAGTGGTGGCTGGAGAGGCTTGCCCCATCTGAGGGCGTCCACCAAAAAAAAGAGTGCATAAACACAGCCCCCCTGTACTTTAAACTCTGAGAGTGGATGAATGAGACAGAAAAGGGCTGTTGCCTTTTAGGAATGTACGCTGTAGTGGAGAAAATCAAGTGAGGCCACAAGAAGGGCACCGGGGGAGTACACACAGGGTTTGTGGGGGGCGGAGGGAGGAAGCGGGGTCTAAGCTGAGGCCAGAGAGGAGTAAGATTCAGCCCCTGGGTGGTGATGGTGGCGGGGATCCCAAGGATGATTCTTGCAGTCCCTGTGAAGGGGCTTTTTATTCTCTGCCAGATAGCTTCTCTAGCATTCCTCACCTCACAAGGCACTTAGTTCTTGTAGCCTTGTCTTTATCCTAAGTGTTGGGCTTAGGTAATAAACTTTAGCAGAGATGGGAGGTAGAGTGGGTGCTTCCAGCTGGGATCCCCTGAGCTGTTTAGTTGGCCCCAGCATGAGGGGGACCGTGGATCTTTAAGGAGGCTTTCTGTGGAGAACCAGAAAAGGGCGTGGCAGTGGGGAATAACACATGGGGTGAAGGGTTTGGGGCACAGGGGTCTTGACCCCCATCTCTCGGCAAGTGATATTAATGACAGGCTATAACAGCCCTTCCCTCCTTCCTCTGGCAGCACATATTGAGAGGTAGAGCAACAATTTTCAAAGTCTATGGATTTTCAAGTCTATAGACCCCTGGGGGTCTGCAAGGTCAAAACTATTTCTCCAGTGATATTAACTGTTATCCTTTTGCTGTGTTGATACCTGCACCAGGAGTGCCAAACAGTGGTGCATAAAACTCCTGGCACCTAAGCACGTGTCATGGCAGGAACGCCAAACTAGACTGTACTTGTACCCTTCACCACCATGCACTCACAAGAACGGAAATGCCAGTTTCACTGAACAATGTTCTTGATAATACAGGAAACATTATTAATTTATTTGCATCTTGATTCATGAGTACACATTTTTTAAATCCCATGTGATGAAATGTAAAGTTCACATAAGGGCCTTCTGCAGCAGATGGAAATCCCAGGGTTGTCTCGAGGGAAAGCACATATGTGATTGAGTTGCCAGCTGAACAAGTTGCCATTTTTTCATGGAACACTGTTTTTACTCGAAAGATTGATTGTCAAGCAAACTATGGTTATTTGGGCTTGATGACTTGGCAGATACTTTCCCGAAAATGAATGAAGTGAGACTGTTACTTCAAGGAAAACAGACGACACTATTTGTTCCCAATGACAAAATTCAAGCTTTCAAGTGAAAAGTAGGATTTTGGAAAACTTGAGTCTGTCATGAGCTTGACAGCTTCCCCACATTTAAAGCCTTTTCTGGTGAGATCAGTAGTGTAGTGATATTAATGAATGTGATTTTGATGTTCTATAATGAAATATGTCAACATTTGCAAGTTCTCCATAACTCATAAACTGATATTTTCCATAGGACAATGGCATAAAATCATGCATCAAAAATCTATTCAAAGTCCAAGATTGGGGCACCTTGGTGGCTGAGTGATTGAGCAACTGTCTTTGGCTCAGGTCGTGATCCCAGGGTCCTGGGATCAAGTCCCACATCAGGCTCCCCACAGGGAGCCTGCTTCTCCCTCTGCCTATGTCTCCGTCTCTCTGTGTCTCTCATGAATAAATAAAATCTTTAAAAAATAAAATAAAATCCTTTGATGTATCTTGGACCTTTTTTTAAGATCAGAGGATTTTTTTTTAAAGATTTTATTTATTTATTCATGAGAGACACAGAAAGAGAGAGAGATGCAGAGACAGGCAGAGGGAGAAGCAGGCTCCACACAAGGAGCCTGATGTGGGACTCGATCCCAGGTCTCCAGGACCAGGCCCAGGGCTGAAGGCGGGGCTAAACCGATGAGCCACCCAGGCTGCCCAAGGCTATAGGATTTTTTTAAATCCCCGGGATGCAAAGCTGGTTCAACACTCGTAAAGCAATCAGTGTGATAGAGCATATCAACAAGAGAAAAAACAAGAACCATATGATCCTCTCAATAGACGCAGAGAAAGCATTTGACACAATACAGCATCCATTCCTGATCAAAACTCTTCAGAGTGTAGGGATAGAGGGAACATTCCTCAACATCTTAAAAGCCATCGACGAAAAGCCCACAGCAAATATCATTCTCAATGGGGAAACACTGGGAGCCTTTCCCCTAAGATCAGGAACAAGACAGGGATGTCCACTCTCACCACTGCTATTCAACATAGCACTAGAAGTCCTAGCCTCAGCAATCAGGCAACAAAAAGAAATAAAAGGCATTCAAATTGGCAAAGAAGAAGTCAAACTCTCCCTCTTTGCAGATGACATGATACTGTGTGTAGAAAACCCAAAAGACTCCACCCCAAGATTGCTAGAACTCCTACAGCAATTCGGCAGGGTGGCAGGATACAAAATCAATCAATGCCCAGAAGTCAGTGGCATTTCTATACACTAACAATGAGACTGAAGCAAGAGAAATTAAGGAGTCAATCCCATTTACAATTGCACCCCAAAGCATAAGATACCTAGGAATAAACGTAACCAAAGAGGTAAAGCATATATACCCTAAAAACTACAGAGCACTTCTGAAAGAAATTGAGGAAGACACAAAGAGATGGAAAAATATTCCATGCTCATGGATTGGAAGAATTAATATTGTGAAGATGTCAGTGCTGCCCAGGGCAATTTACACATTTAATGCAATCCCTATCAAAATACCATGGACTTTCTTCAGAGAGTTGGAACAAATCATCTTAAGATTTGTGTGGAATCAGAAAAGACCCTGAATAGCCAGGGGAATATTAAAAAAGAAAACCAGAGCTGGGGGCATCACAATGCCAGATTTCAGGTTGTACTACAAAGCCGTGGTCATCAAGACAGTGTGGTACTGGCACAAAAACAGACACATAGATCAATGGAACAGAATAGAGAACCCAGAAGTGGACCCTCAACTCTATGGTCAACTGATATTTGACAAAACAGGAAAAGCCATCCACTGGAAAAAAAGACAGTTTCTTCAATAAAAGGCGCTGGAAAGATTGGACATCCACATGCAGAAGAATGAAACTAGACCACTCCCTTGCACCATACACAAAGATAAACTCAAAATAGATGAAAGATCTAAATGTGAGACAAGAATCCATCAAAATCCTAGAGGAGAACACAGGCAACACCCTTTTTGAACTTGGCCACAGGAACTTCTTGCAAGATACATCTATGAAGGCAAGGGAAACAAAAGCAAAAATGAATTATTGGGACTTCATCAAGGTAAGAAGCTTCTGCACAGCCAAAGAAACAGTCAACAAAACTAAAGACAACCTACAGAATGGGAGAAGATATTTGCAAATGACATATCAGATAAAGGGCTAGTTTCCAAGATCTATAAAGAACTTATTAAACTCAACAGCAAAGAAACAATCCAATCATGAAATGGTCAAAAGACATGAAGAGAAATCTCACAGAGGAAGACATAGACATGGCCAACAAGCACATGAGAAAATGCTCTGCATCACTGGCCATCAGGGAAATACAAATCAAAACCACAGTGAGATACCACCTCACACCAGTGAGAATGGGGAAAATTAACAAGGCAGGAAACCACAAATGTTTGAGAGGATGCGGAGAAAGGGGAACCCTCCTGCACTGTTGGTGGGAATGTGAACTGGTGCAGCCACTCTGGAAAACTGTGTGGAGGTTCCTCAAAGAGTTAAAAATAGACCTGCCCTACGACCCAGCAATTGCACTGTTGGGGATTTACCCCAAAGGTACAGATGCAGTGAAACATCAGGACACCTGCACCCCGATGTTTCTAGCAGCAATGTCCCCAATAGCCAAACTGTGGAAGGAGCCTCGGTGTCCATCTAAAGATGAATGGATAGGGATCCCTGGGTGGCGCAGCGGTTTGGCGCCTGCCTTTGGCCCAGGGCGCGATCCTGGAGACCCGGGATTGAATCCCACATCGGGCTCCCGGTGCACGGAGCCTGCTTCTCCCTCTGCCTGTGTCCCTGCCTCTCTCTCTCTCTCTCTCTGTGACTATCATACATAAATAAATTTAAAAAATTTAAAAAAATTGAATTTAAAGATGAATGGATAAAGAAGATGTGGTCTATGTATACAATGGAATATTCCTCAGCCATTAGAAATGACAAATACCCACCATTTGCTTCAACGTGGATGGAACTGGAGGGTATTATGCTGAGTGAAATAAGTCAGTCGAAGGACAAACATTATATGGTCTCATTCATTTGGGGAATATAAAAATTAGTGAAAGGGAATAAAAGGAAAGGAGAGAAAATGAGTGGGAAATATCAGAGAGGGTGATGGAACACGAGAGACTCCTAACTCTGAGAAACAAACAAGGGGTAGTGGAAGGGGAGGTGGGCAGGCAGATGGGGTGACTGGGTGTTGGGCACTGAGGGGAGCACTTGACGGGATGAGCACTGGGTGTTATGCTATATGTTGGCAAATTGAACTCCAATAAAAAAATAAAAATAAAAAAAATAAAATGCAAGTGGGGCTGAAAACCACTTCACCAGATCTGAGCTTCCCCAAATGTAGCATGCATATGAACCATCTGGAGAGCTTGTTAAAACACACATTCCATATACTGATAAGCTCCCAGGTGATGGCTGGTCTGTGGACCCCACTCTGATCAGAACTGCACTGTGTGAAGTTGTGGGGAATATACAGATAAATAGGACACAACTAGGACTGAGAAGCACACAGGAGAGGGGAGCGCAGATAGATACACAGATTGTTATTGTGATATAATGTGCTGAAAGCTACTGACTTCTGATCTCATGAAAAAAGTGCTGCAGAAACCCAAAGGTAGGATACCCCAACGGCTGAGGAGACTGAAGGCCACGTAGAAGAGGCTGTGGTTAAGTTTCATCTTGGGAGATGAGTTGGATTTTCATTAAAAAATTGTTTTTATTTAAATTCAATTAGCCAACATATAGTGCATCATGAGTTTCAGAGGTAGTGTTCAATAATTCATCAGTTGTGTATAACACTCAGTGCTCATCACATCTTGTGCAAGATGAGTTGGATTTTCCCAGGAGAATGGTAGAAAGGGGGATGGGGACTTGTGCTGGCCAGTGTGGCAGCCACCTTATCACAAGGGGCTCCTGAGTACTTGAAATGTGCTGTCTGGATTGAGGGGTGGCATGTGTGCAAAACATATACCAGGTTTCAAAAACATGCTATGAATTAAAGGATGGGGGAAAAAAGATTGTATTTATTTGACAGAGAGAGGATAAGAGAGTAGGGGGGTGGGGAGAAGAGGGTGAGGGAGAGGGAGAAGCAGACTCCCCGCTGAGCAGTGAGCCCAATGTGGAACTTGATCCCTGAGTAGAAGGCAGATGCTCAACTGATTGAGCCACCCAGGCACCCCTAGACCAATGGATTTTAATATAGCATCGTACAAAAGTTCATAGATATGATTTCAGATTCCACATTCCAATTAACCTTTAAAAAAACATAACTTGTTGAGTGTTGGTATAGTATCAAAAGAGAATACTGACAAGTATCTTAAAAAGCTATTAAAACACCCCTTCTTTTTCCAACTGCATATCTGTCTGAGGCCAGATTTTCTTCATAATGTTTCAACCAAAACAAGATATTTCAACAGATGAATGCAAAAGCAGATATAGAATTTGGCTGTCTTTTATGAAGCCAGCCATTAAAGAGATGTGCAAAAATGTCAATACTGATGCTGCGTTCATAGAATTTTTTTTTTGTTTTGGGAAACATGGTAACTTTTCATTAAAATATGTTATTTATGTGAAACACTTAACAAAATAATTATTTTCATTTTGAAACGAATCAGCAGATTAAAACCTTTTTCTTGGGCAGCCCTGGTGGCTCAGGGGTTAAGCATCTGCCTTTGGCCCAGGGAGTGACCCTGGAGAGTGGGATTGAGTCCCACGTTGGGCTCCCTGCATGGAACCTGCTTCTCCCTCTGCCTGTGTCTCTGCCTCTCTCTCTCTCTCTCCGTCTAATGAGTAAATAAATAAAATCTAAAAAAAAACCCTTTTTCTTGGTTTTACTTTCAAATTAGATAAATATTGTGGGTACAATGAATGACCATGTGCAGGCACTCTTTGGGGTCTGAAAGTACGAGAGGATTTGAATCACCACCAGATGGCGCTAATGGGAATAAAGAGGAGGTGGGGGTGCGGAGAGGGAGAGGGAATTAAAGTGGGATTTGCAGTAGTGAGTTTCATAGTAAGAACTTTCCTAATAGCAATGATATTTGTACACTCCATAGGAAAAAGAGTGACAGGCCCAGGACTTAATCAGTGGGTTTTCACAATCTAAATTAGATAGGCAGATTTATGCCAAATAATACGTTGGACCTTTTTTTTTTTTTTTTTTTTAATGTCTTCTAACAAAAGCCAAGCACATTCCTTGGAGAAGCTCCCTGCAGCCTGGGGAAACTAAGCAGATTAAACTGAAAGAGCTCAGTCTTTTCCATTTTGTGTTGCTAATAAGATAACATTAATCTCTGGGGTTTAAGAGTGAAATTTAGGCAGATTCATTCCAGCAAGGAGTGCTCTGTGGAACCTCATAGCCTGCCGCTCCTTCCCATAGGCCTTTGGAAGGCCGGAGTGGAAGAGGAGGTGGTAGTTGGGGTGAGGGTGGAGAGAAGGTCACCTCTGAGGGACTTAGCTGGCCTCTGGTGACAAAACAGTATAAATGTCTGGGCTTTGTTTATAAGGAACTATAAATGGGCCTTGGGAAAACTTGAAGCCAAATTTATGTTTCTTTCAAGGGCAGTGTGAAATAGCTGACAAAGGATAGAAATCTCTTCCAGAGGTGACGTGTTTAGTGGCAATGCTCTTTTAAGGGTCACCACGAAAGGAGCCAGACCTTCAGCTTTGGGCTGGCTTTCTGAATGCGTTTATCAGTTGCTAGAGAAGTGGGTGTAATGTGGTATCGACTCCTTCCCCTCTAGGCTGGGGTTTACATGTGCCCTCTGACATTCATTCACTCATTCATTCATTGACTCATTTCTACATAGTTTAGAGCTTGCTCCCTGGGTGCTAGGCACCAGGCCGGGTGCCAGGTCTGCAATAGAGGCTGAACCAGACATGGTTCCTACCCTTGGGTGGATTTGTTTGAGAAAACAAGTCAATACTGAAGAAATCTTGACATTGTCATGTCACCACCACCACAAACTTTTAAAAGTGTTTCATAGTCCAGGATGCCCTGGTGGCGCCACCTTTGGCCCAGGACAGGATCCTGGAGTCACAGGATGGAGTCCCACGTTGGGCTCCCTGCATGGAGCCTGCTTCTCCCTCGGCCTGTGTCTCTGCCTCTCTCTCTCTCTCTCTCTCTCTCTGTCTCTCATGAGTAAATAAATAAAGTCTTAAAAAAATGTTTAGTAGTCCACTCAACTTTTTCCCTAGCAAAACTATCAATACCATCAGCCAAGCTGAATGGTCAATTTTCCACATGAAGATGGAGATGGGCGTTAATCTGCTCAGAAAGAGTGGGTAGGGTGCTATTTTTTTTTCAGATTTAATTTATTTATTAAGAGAGAGAGTGAGAAGGGAAGGGGCAGAGGGAGAGAGAATTTCAAGCTGACTCCAAGCTGAGTGTGGAGCCTGATGTGGGGCTCTATCTCACATGATCCTGAGATCATGACCTGAGCTGAAACCAAGAGTCAGACACTTAACTGACTGGGATGGGACCCTGGAAGTGAAGAGAGGGAGACAAATATTCACCATCTCTGAAGTACAACACCCAGGTCTTACTGATAAATAATGTGGAAGTTCCATCCCTGAGCTTTTCTGTGGTGCCTCCTTTGCTCTGGGCAAAGTGGTAGCATTTGCTAGGCGGGGGGGAGGGGGGGGGGGGGAGTTCAACCCTGACCATATAGTGGCTTGCAGCTCTCATACGAATGCGTTGTGGGGGGTTGAGCACCTGGGTGGCTCAGCTGGTTAAGCGTCTGCCTTTGGCTCAGGTCATTATCTCAGGGTCCTGGAATGGAGACCAATGTAAGACACCCTGCTCAGTGCGGAGTCTGCTGCTCCCTCTCCCTCTACCCTTCCCCCCTCCCATCCCACGCACGTGTGGATGCATGCTCTCTTTCTCTCAAATAAATAAATAAAATATTTTTAAAAATGTGTAGTTGGGGCTAACATCTGTTTGGGATGATATACAAAAGTGAGTGCACCGGGTTCAAGATTCCCTGTCCCCTGTTATTCTGGCTGATATGTCTCTTAGGCACCAATTTCTGCTCATCAACCTAGAAAGGCAGGAGAAGCAGAGCTGATTTATGAATGAAAAGTAATCAAGGCTGGAACCCAAAGTCTCACTTTCAACTTTCAAAGCCACCGATGATGCAAAATCCACTCAGCATCCACAGAGCAATCCAGGAATCTTGTGTTTCTCCGCTGGGAAAAATGGTAGCACAGTGACTTGGAAGCTCCGGGTGGAAGTGAGCAAAACTGTTGGTGTGAATGGCACCTGACCAAGGGGCTCTTGGCAGAAGTTGGAGAGTGATGGACAGGCATTAGGGAATAGGGGACTGTTTGGTGACAAGCATTAGTGTTACCAAGGAAGTGGGAGACCAGCAAGGACAAATTCTAACAAAATATTAGGAGCCTGTCTGTTGGTTTGTTTTTAATTGCAGAGAACGTGGTTGCCAGGATTTTAAATTGTAGTGCTCTAGGCATGTAATTAAGCGAGAGGGCTTAGTTGGCACCAACTGGGATGCCAAGTTGTTGATGCAGCTTATGAGAGTGATCTTCTGATATTAAAATTCAGAGGCTGAGTGTGTGTGTGTGTGTGTGTGTGTGTGTGTCCTTAGCCCTATTTGATGTTTTTCCTCAGAGCTCCCAACTCCAAGTAAAAAGGACCAGCCCTCTTAATGTTTTTGTTTTTTGCTTTGCTGTCGGTGTGAACATTCCCATCTAGGCCTCAGACTGGCCTGCGGCAATGATGCTCTCAGCTGAAGGAGTTTCTGGATCTGAAACAAAGGTGGGTCATCTCCACTCCATCGTGAGCCATCCCATTCATTGCAAAGGCCCCATGTAATCTCTTCTTCAATTAAAATCACAGAATTTTAGAGCTGAGTGTGAGCCTGGCCTTTATCTTCCCACTTTATCTATGAGAAATCTGAGGGCCAGAGTGGTAAACTGACTTGCTCAAGGTTGCTGTGCTGGTGGGTGCTACCAGAAAGTGATCGGGACCGAACTGGCACTGGACTGGCACGAGGTCCTCTCCGGTGTAACCCTGACACCCTCTATAACGACAGAGCAGTCTCCTCTCTGTGGCCATGAATTCGCACCCTCTAACACAGGTCCTGCATGCTGACTCTGCTGCAGAGCTCTGATGGAGAAAGAAGAGGAAGGTATTAGCCAGGTAATTGAACTGCTTTGTGAAATGGTAGAAAATTGTCACTTTTCATGTCGTGGGGGACCATGTCACCATGGCAAAGGCAACCTTCCCAGTGGGCTGTGATGGCCTGCAAGAGTTCCTGCCCCCTCCTCAAGGTGACCACTGTCCTCTGTTCAGCTGTGCCAGCACAGGCCCATCACATCAGGAAGGTACTGCGTGCTTACCTGGCAATTACCTGGAGTGGGAGCCAGCCCTTTCAAGAGGTTCTCTTTGATCCTTTCTAGCAAGTTCCTGGGGCAGAGGAGGGGGGCAGATGGAGGTCCTATTCCTAGGATGGAAGAGGAAGGCACTCCTGAGAGTGACCAGGAGTCAGACCTGGCCTCCTGGCCTCCCCCCACCTCCCACACTCTGTCCATTTGGACCTTGCTGCTACTGCAGATGGAGGCTTTAAAGGAGTCCCACTTGTCTGTTCCTCAGGCCAGTGAAGGAGGAGATTCTCTGCGACTTCTTATTTGAGGTGAATAAAGGTAAAGTAGCTGAGATTCTTTGGGATTGAAGAGCATTTGTGCTTTCTGCTTAAGGTGACCATGTCCTAGATGTCTTGGGAGCCCTGATCTCAAACATTCTGTCCTACTTCTTTTTAAGTTCAGGTACTTACTGAAACTTATATTCTGATGTTTGGTTCTGAAGATAGAGATACAATACTGAGTTGGAAATGGAATCCTTCACTCCCTTCCTGGTGGCTGATGTTGGACTACACAAAGCCCTTTCTGGAAAGAACAGAATCAACCTGACTCCCCACACACACCCCTGCAATCATACCAGCCTATCATCTAGGGAGCCTGTTATGGGGACCAGCAAGGCAGTGGGTATGTCTGAGCATGAGTTTGGAAATCAGTTCTGGGTTCAGTTCCCAACATCCCACACCATGATTTACAGTGTTTTATAGCTTCATCTCCTACTGCTCCTCCCTGTGCTCCTCCGTTTCTGAGCACTACCCAGCGTGGTCCCTCTAATACTTGGTATCTGCCTCAGGGCCTTTGCACTTACACTTCCTTGCCTTGGAATTCTTCCCCCAGAGATCCACATGCCTATATCCTGCCTTCTTTAAGACTGTAGTCAATGTCATCAGGTAGAGGCCTTCCATGGCCAATCTCTAAAATTGCAATCTTCCCATGCCCTTATCTTATCTCCTTCCTCTCTTTGTTTTTCCATAGCACTTATGACTCCCTAGCAGAGCGTGCACTTCCCTTAGACTTTTGTTTATTGTCTGTCTTTCCCAGCTACAACAGAAGCTCCACCTTTGTTTCAGATCCAGAAACTCCTTCAGCTTTGTTCACTGTGATATGCCCGTGTCTAGAACAGTGTCTGGTGATTGGCAGGAGCATAATGAATTTGCATGAATACATAAATTTGAGCTAGTAACCTACGTCTCTGAGACTATGTCTTTCCTCTCCTAAAAGGAAGGTGTGAGGGGTTAAATAAGACAACTGTTGTAGATAAAAATAATAACCAGCACAAATTGCCTCTTATTCAGTGCCAGTTCTTAAAAGTTCCAAGTGCTTACTATTATATATGGATTATTTTATCTAATCCTTCTCCCCAATCCTGTGAGGTATTTTGTTTTATCTTCATTTTACAGAAGTTGAACCTGAGGCTTAAAGAAGTTGTGTTACCTACCCAGGGCCACACAAGATTCAGGTCCACATGTGTCTGAGCCCCAAGCCAGGACTCTTAACCTTGCCAACATAGTGCACAGGGCCTGGTACATAGCCATGGCTCAATCAGCACTAGTTTTCATCTCCAAATCACTCAGTGAGTGAGACTTGTTGTCTGCCTTTTTTGTGTGTGTGTATGAATCTGTCCTTTCCACTGAAGACTGACATCTCGGAAGCTTCCCTTGTCGTCAGGAAACAATGTGATACTGTTGGTTAACGCAGTAAACATAGTACTAGAAGTCCTAGCCTCAGCACTAAAATAAAAGGAAATAAAAGACATCCAAATCGGCAAGGAAGAAGTCAAACTTTCAGTATTCACGGATGACATGGTTCTCTAAGTATATAGACTACACCAAAAAATGGCTAGAACTGTTACACAAATTCAGTAAATACAAAATCAATGTTTAAAAATCTGTTCCAAAAAACAAAACAAAACAAAACAAAAAAATAAATAAATAAAAATCTGTTCCATCTTCCATACACCAATAATGAAGCAGCAGAAAGAGAAATCAAAGGATTGATCCCATTTAAAATTGCACCAAAAACCATAAGATACTTAGGAATAAACCTTATCAAAGAAGTAAAGGAAAATCTAGGGATCCCTGGGTGGCGCAGTGGTTTGGCGCCTGCCTTTGGCCCAGGGCGCGAATCCTGGAGACCCAGGATCGAATCCCATGTCGGGCTCCTGGTGCATGGAGCTTGCTTCTCCCTCTGCCTGTGTCCCTGCCTCTCTCTCTCTCTCTCTCTGTGACTATCATACATAAATAAATTTAAAAAATTTAAAAAAATTGAATTTAAAGATGAATGGATAAAGAAGATGTGGTCTATGTATACAATGGAATATTCCTCAGCCATTAGAAATGACAAATACCCACCATTTGCTTCAACGTGGATGGAACTGGAGGGTATTATGCTGAGTGAAATAAGTCAGTCGAAGGACAAACATTATATGGTCTCATTCATTTGGGGAATATAAAAATTAGTGAAAGGGAATAAAAGGAAAGGAGAGAAAATGAGTGGGAAATATCAGAGAGGGTGATGGAACACGAGAGACTCCTAACTCTGAGAAACAAACAAGGGGTAGTGGAAGGGGAGGTGGGCAGGCAGATGGGGTGACTGGGTGTTGGGCACTGAGGGGAGCACTTGACGGGATGAGCACTGGGTGTTATGCTATATGTTGGCAAATTGAACTCCAATAAAAAAATAAAAATAAAAAAAATAAAATGCAAGTGGGGCTGAAAACCACTTCACCAGATCTGAGCTTCCCCAAATGTAGCATGCATATGAACCATCTGGAGAGCTTGTTAAAACACACATTCCATATACTGATAAGCTCCCAGGTGATGGCTGGTCTGTGGACCCCACTCTGATCAGAACTGCACTGTGTGAAGTTGTGGGGAATATACAGATAAATAGGACACAACTAGGACTGAGAAGCACACAGGAGAGGGGAGCGCAGATAGATACACAGATTGTTATTGTGATATAATGTGCTGAAAGCTACTGACTTCTGATCTCATGAAAAAAGTGCTGCAGAAACCCAAAGGTAGGATACCCCAACGGCTGAGGAGACTGAAGGCCACGTAGAAGAGGCTGTGGTTAAGTTTCATCTTGGGAGATGAGTTGGATTTTCATTAAAAAATTGTTTTTATTTAAATTCAATTAGCCAACATATAGTGCATCATGAGTTTCAGAGGTAGTGTTCAATAATTCATCAGTTGTGTATAACACTCAGTGCTCATCACATCTTGTGCAAGATGAGTTGGATTTTCCCAGGAGAATGGTAGAAAGGGGGATGGGGACTTGTGCTGGCCAGTGTGGCAGCCACCTTATCACAAGGGGCTCCTGAGTACTTGAAATGTGCTGTCTGGATTGAGGGGTGGCATGTGTGCAAAACATATACCAGGTTTCAAAAACATGCTATGAATTAAAGGATGGGGGAAAAAAGATTGTATTTATTTGACAGAGAGAGGATAAGAGAGTAGGGGGGTGGGGAGAAGAGGGTGAGGGAGAGGGAGAAGCAGACTCCCCGCTGAGCAGTGAGCCCAATGTGGAACTTGATCCCTGAGTAGAAGGCAGATGCTCAACTGATTGAGCCACCCAGGCACCCCTAGACCAATGGATTTTAATATAGCATCGTACAAAAGTTCATAGATATGATTTCAGATTCCACATTCCAATTAACCTTTAAAAAAACATAACTTGTTGAGTGTTGGTATAGTATCAAAAGAGAATACTGACAAGTATCTTAAAAAGCTATTAAAACACCCCTTCTTTTTCCAACTGCATATCTGTCTGAGGCCAGATTTTCTTCATAATGTTTCAACCAAAACAAGATATTTCAACAGATGAATGCAAAAGCAGATATAGAATTTGGCTGTCTTTTATGAAGCCAGCCATTAAAGAGATGTGCAAAAATGTCAATACTGATGCTGCGTTCATAGAATTTTTTTTTTGTTTTGGGAAACATGGTAACTTTTCATTAAAATATGTTATTTATGTGAAACACTTAACAAAATAATTATTTTCATTTTGAAACGAATCAGCAGATTAAAACCTTTTTCTTGGGCAGCCCTGGTGGCTCAGGGGTTAAGCATCTGCCTTTGGCCCAGGGAGTGACCCTGGAGAGTGGGATTGAGTCCCACGTTGGGCTCCCTGCATGGAACCTGCTTCTCCCTCTGCCTGTGTCTCTGCCTCTCTCTCTCTCTCTCCGTCTAATGAGTAAATAAATAAAATCTAAAAAAAAACCCTTTTTCTTGGTTTTACTTTCAAATTAGATAAATATTGTGGGTACAATGAATGACCATGTGCAGGCACTCTTTGGGGTCTGAAAGTACGAGAGGATTTGAATCACCACCAGATGGCGCTAATGGGAATAAAGAGGAGGTGGGGGTGCGGAGAGGGAGAGGGAATTAAAGTGGGATTTGCAGTAGTGAGTTTCATAGTAAGAACTTTCCTAATAGCAATGATATTTGTACACTCCATAGGAAAAAGAGTGACAGGCCCAGGACTTAATCAGTGGGTTTTCACAATCTAAATTAGATAGGCAGATTTATGCCAAATAATACGTTGGACCTTTTTTTTTTTTTTTTTTTTAATGTCTTCTAACAAAAGCCAAGCACATTCCTTGGAGAAGCTCCCTGCAGCCCGGGGAAACTAAGCAGATTAAACTGAAAGAGCTCAGTCTTTTCCATTTTGTGTTGCTAATAAGATAACATTAATCTCTGGGGTTTAAGAGTGAAATTTAGGCAGATTCATTCCAGCAAGGAGTGCTCTGTGGAACCTCATAGCCTGCCGCTCCTTCCCATAGGCCTTTGGAAGGCCGGAGTGGAAGAGGAGGTGGTAGTTGGGGTGAGGGTGGAGAGAAGGTCACCTCTGAGGGACTTAGCTGGCCTCTGGTGACAAAACAGTATAAATGTCTGGGCTTTGTTTATAAGGAACTATAAATGGGCCTTGGGAAAACTTGAAGCCAAATTTATGTTTCTTTCAAGGGCAGTGTGAAATAGCTGACAAAGGATAGAAATCTCTTCCAGAGGTGACGTGTTTAGTGGCAATGCTCTTTTAAGGGTCACCACGAAAGGAGCCAGACCTTCAGCTTTGGGCTGGCTTTCTGAATGCGTTTATCAGTTGCTAGAGAAGTGGGTGTAATGTGGTATCGACTCCTTCCCCTCTAGGCTGGGGTTTACATGTGCCCTCTGACATTCATTCACTCATTCATTCATTGACTCATTTCTACATAGTTTAGAGCTTGCTCCCTGGGTGCTAGGCACCAGGCCGGGTGCCAGGTCTGCAATAGAGGCTGAACCAGACATGGTTCCTACCCTTGGGTGGATTTGTTTGAGAAAACAAGTCAATACTGAAGAAATCTTGACATTGTCATGTCACCACCACCACAAACTTTTAAAAGTGTTTCATAGTCCAGGATGCCCTGGTGGCGCCACCTTTGGCCCAGGACAGGATCCTGGAGTCACAGGATGGAGTCCCACGTTGGGCTCCCTGCATGGAGCCTGCTTCTCCCTCGGCCTGTGTCTCTGCCTCTCTCTCTCTCTCTCTCTCTCTCTGTCTCTCATGAGTAAATAAATAAAGTCTTAAAAAAATGTTTAGTAGTCCACTCAACTTTTTCCCTAGCAAAACTATCAATACCATCAGCCAAGCTGAATGGTCAATTTTCCACATGAAGATGGAGATGGGCGTTAATCTGCTCAGAAAGAGTGGGTAGGGTGCTATTTTTTTTTCAGATTTAATTTATTTATTAAGAGAGAGAGTGAGAAGGGAAGGGGCAGAGGGAGAGAGAATTTCAAGCTGACTCCAAGCTGAGTGTGGAGCCTGATGTGGGGCTCTATCTCACATGATCCTGAGATCATGACCTGAGCTGAAACCAAGAGTCAGACACTTAACTGACTGGGATGGGACCCTGGAAGTGAAGAGAGGGAGACAAATATTCACCATCTCTGAAGTACAACACCCAGGTCTTACTGATAAATAATGTGGAAGTTCCATCCCTGAGCTTTTCTGTGGTGCCTCCTTTGCTCTGGGCAAAGTGGTAGCATTTGCTAGGCGGGGGGGAGGGGGGGGGGGGAGTTCAACCCTGACCATATAGTGGCTTGCAGCTCTCATACGAATGCGTTGTGGGGGGTTGAGCACCTGGGTGGCTCAGCTGGTTAAGCGTCTGCCTTTGGCTCAGGTCATTATCTCAGGGTCCTGGAATGGAGACCAATGTAAGACACCCTGCTCAGTGCGGAGTCTGCTGCTCCCTCTCCCTCTACCCTTCCCCCCTCCCATCCCACGCACGTGTGGATGCATGCTCTCTTTCTCTCAAATAAATAAATAAAATATTTTTAAAAATGTGTAGTTGGGGCTAACATCTGTTTGGGATGATATACAAAAGTGAGTGCACCGGGTTCAAGATTCCCTGTCCCCTGTTATTCTGGCTGATATGTCTCTTAGGCACCAATTTCTGCTCATCAACCTAGAAAGGCAGGAGAAGCAGAGCTGATTTATGAATGAAAAGTAATCAAGGCTGGAACCCAAAGTCTCACTTTCAACTTTCAAAGCCACCGATGATGCAAAATCCACTCAGCATCCACAGAGCAATCCAGGAATCTTGTGTTTCTCCGCTGGGAAAAATGGTAGCACAGTGACTTGGAAGCTCCGGGTGGAAGTGAGCAAAACTGTTGGTGTGAATGGCACCTGACCAAGGGGCTCTTGGCAGAAGTTGGAGAGTGATGGACAGGCATTAGGGAATAGGGGACTGTTTGGTGACAAGCATTAGTGTTACCAAGGAAGTGGGAGACCAGCAAGGACAAATTCTAACAAAATATTAGGAGCCTGTCTGTTGGTTTGTTTTTAATTGCAGAGAACGTGGTTGCCAGGATTTTAAATTGTAGTGCTCTAGGCATGTAATTAAGCGAGAGGGCTTAGTTGGCACCAACTGGGATGCCAAGTTGTTGATGCAGCTTATGAGAGTGATCTTCTGATATTAAAATTCAGAGGCTGAGTGTGTGTGTGTGTGTGTGTGTGTGTGTGTCCTTAGCCCTATTTGATGTTTTTCCTCAGAGCTCCCAACTCCAAGTAAAAAGGACCAGCCCTCTTAATGTTTTTGTTTTTTGCTTTGCTGTCGGTGTGAACATTCCCATCTAGGCCTCAGACTGGCCTGCGGCAATGATGCTCTCAGCTGAAGGAGTTTCTGGATCTGAAACAAAGGTGGGTCATCTCCACTCCATCGTGAGCCATCCCATTCATTGCAAAGGCCCCATGTAATCTCTTCTTCAATTAAAATCACAGAATTTTAGAGCTGAGTGTGAGCCTGGCCTTTATCTTCCCACTTTATCTATGAGAAATCTGAGGGCCAGAGTGGTAAACTGACTTGCTCAAGGTTGCTGTGCTGGTGGGTGCTACCAGAAAGTGATCGGGACCGAACTGGCACTGGACTGGCACGAGGTCCTCTCCGGTGTAACCCTGACACCCTCTATAACGACAGAGCAGTCTCCTCTCTGTGGCCATGAATTCGCACCCTCTAACACAGGTCCTGCATGCTGACTCTGCTGCAGAGCTCTGATGGAGAAAGAAGAGGAAGGTATTAGCCAGGTAATTGAACTGCTTTGTGAAATGGTAGAAAATTGTCACTTTTCATGTCGTGGGGGACCATGTCACCATGGCAAAGGCAACCTTCCCAGTGGGCTGTGATGGCCTGCAAGAGTTCCTGCCCCCTCCTCAAGGTGACCACTGTCCTCTGTTCAGCTGTGCCAGCACAGGCCCATCACATCAGGAAGGTACTGCGTGCTTACCTGGCAATTACCTGGAGTGGGAGCCAGCCCTTTCAAGAGGTTCTCTTTGATCCTTTCTAGCAAGTTCCTGGGGCAGAGGAGGGGGGCAGATGGAGGTCCTATTCCTAGGATGGAAGAGGAAGGCACTCCTGAGAGTGACCAGGAGTCAGACCTGGCCTCCTGGCCTCCCCCCACCTCCCACACTCTGTCCATTTGGACCTTGCTGCTACTGCAGATGGAGGCTTTAAAGGAGTCCCACTTGTCTGTTCCTCAGGCCAGTGAAGGAGGAGATTCTCTGCGACTTCTTATTTGAGGTGAATAAAGGTAAAGTAGCTGAGATTCTTTGGGATTGAAGAGCATTTGTGCTTTCTGCTTAAGGTGACCATGTCCTAGATGTCTTGGGAGCCCTGATCTCAAACATTCTGTCCTACTTCTTTTTAAGTTCAGGTACTTACTGAAACTTATATTCTGATGTTTGGTTCTGAAGATAGAGATACAATACTGAGTTGGAAATGGAATCCTTCACTCCCTTCCTGGTGGCTGATGTTGGACTACACAAAGCCCTTTCTGGAAAGAACAGAATCAACCTGACTCCCCACACACACCCCTGCAATCATACCAGCCTATCATCTAGGGAGCCTGTTATGGGGACCAGCAAGGCAGTGGGTATGTCTGAGCATGAGTTTGGAAATCAGTTCTGGGTTCAGTTCCCAACATCCCACACCATGATTTACAGTGTTTTATAGCTTCATCTCCTACTGCTCCTCCCTGTGCTCCTCCGTTTCTGAGCACTACCCAGCGTGGTCCCTCTAATACTTGGTATCTGCCTCAGGGCCTTTGCACTTACACTTCCTTGCCTTGGAATTCTTCCCCCAGAGATCCACATGCCTATATCCTGCCTTCTTTAAGACTGTAGTCAATGTCATCAGGTAGAGGCCTTCCATGGCCAATCTCTAAAATTGCAATCTTCCCATGCCCTTATCTTATCTCCTTCCTCTCTTTGTTTTTCCATAGCACTTATGACTCCCTAGCAGAGCGTGCACTTCCCTTAGACTTTTGTTTATTGTCTGTCTTTCCCAGCTACAACAGAAGCTCCACCTTTGTTTCAGATCCAGAAACTCCTTCAGCTTTGTTCACTGTGATATGCCCGTGTCTAGAACAGTGTCTGGTGATTGGCAGGAGCATAATGAATTTGCATGAATACATAAATTTGAGCTAGTAACCTACGTCTCTGAGACTATGTCTTTCCTCTCCTAAAAGGAAGGTGTGAGGGGTTAAATAAGACAACTGTTGTAGATAAAAATAATAACCAGCACAAATTGCCTCTTATTCAGTGCCAGTTCTTAAAAGTTCCAAGTGCTTACTATTATATATGGATTATTTTATCTAATCCTTCTCCCCAATCCTGTGAGGTATTTTGTTTTATCTTCATTTTACAGAAGTTGAACCTGAGGCTTAAAGAAGTTGTGTTACCTACCCAGGGCCACACAAGATTCAGGTCCACATGTGTCTGAGCCCCAAGCCAGGACTCTTAACCTTGCCAACATAGTGCACAGGGCCTGGTACATAGCCATGGCTCAATCAGCACTAGTTTTCATCTCCAAATCACTCAGTGAGTGAGACTTGTTGTCTGCCTTTTTTGTGTGTGTGTATGAATCTGTCCTTTCCACTGAAGACTGACATCTCGGAAGCTTCCCTTGTCGTCAGGAAACAATGTGATACTGTTGGTTAACGCAGTAAACATAGTACTAGAAGTCCTAGCCTCAGCACTAAAATAAAAGGAAATAAAAGACATCCAAATCGGCAAGGAAGAAGTCAAACTTTCAGTATTCACGGATGACATGGTTCTCTAAGTATATAGACTACACCAAAAAATGGCTAGAACTGTTACACAAATTCAGTAAATACAAAATCAATGTTTAAAAATCTGTTCCAAAAAACAAAACAAAACAAAACAAAAAAATAAATAAATAAAAATCTGTTCCATCTTCCATACACCAATAATGAAGCAGCAGAAAGAGAAATCAAAGGATTGATCCCATTTAAAATTGCACCAAAAACCATAAGATACTTAGGAATAAACCTTATCAAAGAAGTAAAGGAAAATCTAGGGATCCCTGGGTGGCGCAGTGGTTTGGCGCCTGCCTTTGGCCCAGGGCGCAATCCTGGAGACCCAGGATCGAATCCCATGTCGGGCTCCTGGTGCATGGAGCTTGCTTCTCCCTCTGCCTATGTCTCTGCCTCTATCGCTCTCTCTCTGTGTGTGACTATCATAAATAAATAAAAATGTAAAAAAAATAAATAAATCTTAAAATTAAAAAAAAAAAAAAAAGAAGTAAAGGATCTGGGCAGCCCCAGTGGCTCAGCGGTTTAGTGCTGCCTGCAGCCCAGGGCATGATCCTGGAGACCCAGGATCAAGTCCCACGTCAGGCTCCCTGCATGGAGCCTGCTTCTCCCTCTGCCTGTGTCTCTGCCTCTCTCTCTCTCTCTCTCTCTGTGTGTGTGTGTGTGTCTCTCGTGAATAAATAAATAAAAATCTTTTAAAAAATCTTTAAAAAAAGAAGTAAAGGATCTGTATTCTGAAAACTATAGAACACTTATGAAAAAAATTGAAGACACAAAGAAATGGAAAAACATTCCATTCCAAAAATTACTTGGAAGAACAAATATTGTTAAAATGTCTATGCTACCCAAAGTATCTACACATTCAGTGCAATCTCTATCAAAATACCATCAACATATTTCACAGAGTTGGAACAAACAATCCTAAAGTTTGTGTGGAACCACAAAGACCTCGAATAGCCAAAGCAATGTTGAAAAAGAAAAGCAAAGCCAGAGGCATAACAATTCCTGACTTCAAGATATACTACAAAGTTATAGTGATCAAGGCAATATGGTACTGACATAAAAACAGACACATAGATCAATGGAACAGAATAGAAAACCCAGAAATTGATCCACAACTATATGGCCAACTAATCTTCAACAAAGCAGGGAAGAATTTCCAATGGAAAAAAGACATTCTGTTCAACAAATGGTGTTGGGAAAATTGGACGGCGCATGCAACAGAGGGAAACTGGACCACTTTCTTCCACCTTACACAAAAATAAATTCAAAATAGATTAAAGACCTAAATATGAGACAGGAAACCATCAAAGTCCTAGAGGAGAACACAGACAGTAACCTCTTTGACATTGGTATAGCAACTTCTTACTAGATTCATCTTCTGAGGCAAGGGGAATAGAAGCAAAAATGAACTATTGGGACTACATGAAGATAAAAAGCTTCTGGACAGCAAAGGACATAATCAGCAAAACTAAAAGGCAATCTTCAGAATGGGAAAAGATATTTGCAAATGACATATCTGATAAAGGGTTAGTATCCAAAATATATAAAGAACTTATCAACACCCCAAAAACAAATAATCCAGTTAAAAAATGGGCAGAAGACATGAACAGACATTTTTCCAAACAAGACATACAGATGGCCAACAGACACATGAAAAAATGCTCAATATCACAGAAGGGAAATACAAATCAAAACTGCAATGAGATATCACCTCATACCTGTCAGAATTGTTAAAATTAACACAGGAAACAACAGATGTTGGCAAGGATGCAGAGAAAGGAGAACCCTCTTACACTGTTGGTGGAAATGCAAACTGATGCAGTCACTCTGGAAAACCATATGGAGGTTCCTCAAAAAGTTAAAAATACAGCTACCCTACTACCCAGCAACTGCACTACTAGGTATTTACCCAAAGGATAAAAAAAGACTGATTCAAAGGGACTCAAGCACTCCACTATTTATAGTAGCATTATCAACAATAGCCAAACTATAGAAAGAGCCCAAATGACCACCAACAGATGAATGGATAAAGGAGATATGGTGTATATATATACCATGAAATATTACTCAGCATAAAAAATTGATATCTTGCCATTTGCAACAATGTGAATGGAGCTAGAGAGTATTATGCTAAATGAAATAGAGAAAGACAAATACCATGTGATTTCACCCCTATATGGAAGTTAAGAAACAAAACAAATGAACACAGGGGAAAAAAGAGAGAAGTAAACCAAGAAACAGACTCTTAACTATAGAGAACAAACTGAGGCTTGCTGGAGGGATGAGGTGTGGATGGGTTAAGTGGTTGATGGGTTAAGTGGGTGATGGAGGGCACTTGTATTGAGCACTGGGTATTGTATGTAATAAATCATTTAATTGTATACCTAAAACTAATATCACACTGTATGTTAACTGACTGGAATTTAAATAAATATGTAAAACTAAAAAAAAAAAGAAAAAAAAGAAAAAAAAACTAAAAAAGGAGGCAATGTTGTGTATTGACAATATTTTGTTCTCTAGGGGACCTAGATTCTGGTACCTCCTTTAACTGTGTGATCTTGGGCAATCACCTCTCCCTGGCAACCTGCTTCTATTGTTGTGATGAGCACTGAGGTCTCTCTTAGCTGTAATAGCCTTGGACCGTGGGAGGACACCACAGGGTTCTGTGGTGTATGAATCATCTCAGGGATCCTGCCCCCAGGCCTCGACCTCACTCTCAATAATGCAGTCTCTCCAGCCTTGATGATTATTGGCCTGGCCCCTCCCACACCTCTTGAGGTTGAGTTTCAGGCTGCTGGATTTGAGTAGGAGGACATAGGAGACAGTATTTCCAATGGTGTTCTAAGCACTTCTCTAGGGGCCAGACCAAAAGACAGATAAGGAAGATTTGAGAGCTTTCCCACCCAACCAGGGACAGAGTCACTACAGTAAAAGGACTTCTCTTGTGGGAATGGTCACTCAGGGGATCTGCTCCGCCTTCTGGAAATTCTGCAGAAGAGTTTGGGGACTACTTGTCTAAGAGGGCATCTGTCCAACAACCCCAATTTCCCACCACACTTCTTGCCAAAGTAACCCTGGTGACCCCCTTAATTTGCCGACCCTGACACTGTTGCCTCACTTCAGTTTCAACTTCTAAACTATGGATTTGCCCCTGTCCTTATGAAATGGGGATGAAAGCTAGTAAGCTGAGTTAGCCAATGGCTAGGGTTATTTTCCTCATTTCATTCATTCATTTATTCAACATTTAAGTGCTAGACACTGCCAGCGGTTCAAAGAGTAAATTATCCAGGCTGTGGCAAACTTAACTTGGGTAACTGGTAATTTGTGAAGAGTTTAATAAAAAGACTATTTTCAAGAGTGAGGACAGAGTATAGAAAAACAAGGGATAGTGTAGTACCCTGGAGTTGGTAACATAAGGAAGAGATGATTAGCCCTGGGCTATAGGGATAAGAGTAAACTCCCAGAATCCAGGAAAGAGCTGTGTGGTTAGGGCCCCTTGGCAGGAGTTGCATGACCTTTGGTTGAGGGACTCATCTAACTGGTGAAAAAACACCTTCATCTCCCTCTATTCTCTTCATTCATCTCTCTCTATTCTCTCCATGTATTCCATTGATGTAGTTGGGATGGGCCAGCCTCTTGGGGTTCACAGTAGAGCAGAGAAGGACAAACAAATCTCTAGCACAGAGATCAGACACAGCCTGTGTCCTCAAGGAGTTTGCATTCACTATGGGGGGAGAAAAGGAGTGTAAAAGTAGATTATAGCATGATAAATCCCTTAATAAAGCTATGAACAAGGTACAAGAGAAGTTCTGGGGTTAGGAAATAGGAAAAAAACTCTGCCAGGGAGGGTGTTAATGTGTTTGTAGGTTGGGGAAGGAAATTGGTTCCTGGGAAGGAAGACAGAGAAGTTGATTCTCAGATGAAGATCAGGCTTCTCAGAGAAAGTATGTCTGAACTGAGACCTGAAATGTGAATAAGAATTAGTGAGGACAAGAGGAGAAAGTAGTTAAGACAGAGTGAAACACACATGTGAAAGCCAGAGGCTGAGAGAGAGCGTAGAACTATTTGAGAAACTGTAAGTAATGTGATATAATAAAGTAATGTAATCTAGCAGTGTATAGGAGGACAAGTGAGGGATGAAGCTGAATACAGAAGGTCCCAGAGCATGAAGAATTCTTTTGCCAGACTAAGGAATTTGGAATTTTGTCTAAGGCCAGTGGTAAGTCCTTAAAAGGTTTTCATCAGGGGCATGATATCATTATTTGTCTTAGAAAATCACTTTGGTTGAAGAGAAGAGAGTGCATTAAAGGTAGAGGGATTAGAAAGAAGGTTATTTCTTTCACTGAGACATGACAGTGCTCCAAAGTCAACTTGATGTGGTTTGAGGTGTTGGGGTTTGGAGTCAATGGCCAAAAAAGAATTCTTGAGATGTCTTGGTGCTAAACAGTGGTTTTATTAAAGCACGGGGACAGGACCAGAGTGGAGAAAGAGCTGCACTGGGATCGTGAGTAGTGACTGATTATAGAAGATTTTCTATCCCATGGAGGGGAGGGTGATGTTAAGTTTATAGGTTCCTGGGGATGGCTTTTTTCTTGTAAATCATTAAGACAGTTGCAAACTGATGGAGACTCCTGCCCTGCATGACTGTGATCTCTATCAGCTAACCGGTTGTTTTTCCCTTTCCTTTGTTTTGGTGCAGCCAGGAGTGCCACATATCCCACAGGGAGTGGGGGGGTGGGGAGGGCAGGGGGGATTTGGAGTGGTAGCTTGTGGTTTGCTCTCAGCTTGCCTTTTGTTACGTCATCAAACTGTTAGAAGAGTGGATGGAAAGAAGTATCCAGAAGGTAAAACCTGGTGGGAGTTTGGGATTGGATAGAAGAGGGAGAGAAAGTTTAGTCTTGGGAACATGGTGACATAGTTTGCTGAGATAAAGATCTTAAGAGAAGGAAGAATGAGTGTGTGCACTCACGTGCGCATGTTGGGGAGGAGCGTGTACCAAGGTGGAGAAGATGGAGGGTATTGATAAATAGTTTACTTTGGGACATCCAAAGTAAACTTGGATGGTACCAGTAGGATGTGCAAATAGAAGTGTTGGTGCTTTGAACAAATTGTCCAGAAGCGGTCTTAGTGGAAGCTACAGATTTGAGAACCATCAGAAGGCAAATGATGATGGCAGCAATGGAGCACATGAGATCACCATTGAAAGAGTTAAGAGCTGGGAGGAAAGAATGCCAACAAATATGAGCTTTTTAAAGGTTGGTAGAGGTAGAGCAACTCATAAAGAAGTGGAGAAAGAGTGGCCTGAAAAGGAGAAATAAAAACAAGTGAAATCATAAAAGCCAAAGAGAATACAGGAAACTGCCACCCCCATCCATGAGGGTTATGCTCCCAGACACCCCAGGGGATGTCTGAAACCATGAATAGTACTGATCCCTATATAAAGTGTGTTTTTTCTATGCACGCACACCTATGATAAAGTTAAATTGATAAATTAGGCACAATAAGAGATTAACAACAATAACTAAATAGAACAATTAGAACAATATACTGTAATGAAAGTTAAGTGAAAAAAAGTTATGTGAATGTGATCTCTCTCTCAAAATATCTAATTGCACTGTACTCATCCATCTTTTTGTAATGATGTGAGATGATAAAAAGCTTGCACGATGAGATGAAACGAAGGGAGCGACAGGTGCCGCGACATAGCATTAGGCTACTATTGAACTTCTGACGATAGGTCAGCAGGAGGATTGTCTGCTTCTCGACCATGGTTGACCTTGGATCGGAAAGCAAAATCTGTCAAAGATGATAGAGAAGTCCTAGGCACAGGAATTCATTTCCTGAGCATCTATAGCGTGGATGCTATGGGCTGAATTGTGTCCCCCAAAAAGACATATTAGAGTCCTAACCCCTAGTACCTCAGAATGTAACTATTTGGAGATAAGATATTTAAAGGGGTAACTAAAGTAAAATGAGATTGCAAGTGTCAGCTCTAATCCAATATGACTGATGTCCTTATAAGAAGAGATTGAGACACATTCACAGCAAGAAGACCACGAGAAGACATGGTGGAAGACAGCCATCTACAAGCCAAGGAGAGAGGCTTCAAGGGAACTAACCCTGCTGACATCTCCTTGTCAGAATTCCAGACTCTAGGATTATTAGAAAATAGATTTTTGTTGTTTAAGCCACCCTGTCTGTGGTACTTCTTTATGGCAGCCCTAGCAACTAATATAGGGTTACGTTATGCTTTATGTGGGCATTTTAAAAAGCAAACAACACGGCCTAGGGGCCTCAAGGAACTTAGCACTTTTTTAGGAAAAGAAGAAGCGTGGAGATTAGTATAGTATAACCCCTGGGTTTGGGTAATTCGGTTGTTAACAAACACTGTACAAGGTTAGAGAAGCGAGTACGTTGCTCTGGGCTGAGGTAACCAGGAAAGGTCTTGAGGAAGAAGTGGGATCGAACTCAGCTTTGAAGGACATATAAGATTGGGAATTGGCAGGGAAAAGGGGTGGGAAGCCTCTCTAGGGGGACAAGACTAGCAAAGGGGTGGAGAGGAGAATGAGAGGTGGTGAGAGAGACAGTTCAGGCTGTTCAGGCTGTTCAGGCTGACTGAAGGCGTGGCTCCTTGAGTAGAATTGTGGAAGATGGGGTGATATGCAAAGGCCAGCACTGCTTGTATGTCCTCCTGATATCTGTTCTTTTATCCCTGGTAAAAGTAGTTTCAGCTGGTCACTTGGCCACCTAGCCAGAGACATTTCCTTGGCATTTTAGGTGTGGTCATGTGAATAGGTTGTTGCCAAGAGAACGTGAGTGGAAGCGATGTGGACAACTTCCAGTTGTGTCCATATAAGGAAGAGGTATGTTCCTGTCACCCTTCTTTCCTTCTCCCTTGGGTATTGACAACACGTGGCTACTGTATCAGCCATGGACTGCTTTTATTTGGCCTGTTACTTGAGAGCTATTCCTGTCTAGCTTAATCAACCATAATTTTATTCCTTATGACAAAGAGATATTCTAATTAATACGTACAGGATGGCACTAAATGGTGGCGGGTCCTCTGGTGTATATTATATACAGTGGTAATTTCCAAAGTCTTTGCATGAAAAAAGGAACAAATATTCACTGAGCGCTTATCATGCACTGGGTATTGTGTTAAGTATGTGTTTTGTGTTCAAGTTATTTTATAATTCTTATGATGGCTCTGTAAAGTAGGTATTATTAGCCCTCAGTTAATGTCAAGGAAACTAAGATTCAGAGAAGTGTTGTCACTTACCTAGGGGAATACAATCACTAGGTGACGGAGTCAGGATTTGAATGTGGGTCAATGGTTCTTAACCAGAGGCAATTTTGTCCCTCAGGAGACATTTGGCTGGAGAAATGTTTGGTTGTCACAAGTGGTGCTGGTGGGGGTGGGTAGAGATGTGTTACTGGGTAGGAGGAATGCTGATCCAACAATGCACAAGACAGCCCCCCTCCAAATAAAGAATTACTTGCCCCAAACGTTAATAGTGCTGAGGGTGAGAACCCCTGAGGTCTATTCTAACAAAAGGCTCATGTTCTTTCCATTACACCAAACTATGGGGTGGGAGTTGAAGAGGGGTTTATGAAAAGCTGATATGGTAGTTGAAGAATGGCCTGGAAACATTATTTGGGGGAGGGTAAACCTAGAGTAGTAAAAAGATGAGTTGGAGAAACTAATGAAACCGAAAACCTGAGCTAGGAGAAACAGAAGCTGAGGAGACCAGTAGGCACCACTGACCTGGTCCAGGAGAGGGGTAGGGCTTGAGGGGCTAGAGCGGGGCTGACAGAGGGAAGACCACCTAAGTGTCAGTGTCAGAACCTGCTGACCAGAAGTATCTAGAGAACGGGAGAGGGGAAGAAGCGAAGTGGGACTAGCTGATTCCACTTCTATCTGCCCTGCCCTCCCCCTCTCCGCGCCCCCTCCTCCTTCCTTCCCCAGCTCCCCCTCTCCTCCTCATCTCACCCTCCTTCCTTTCTTTTCCCTACAGTCTTCCCCCACCCATCCGCCTCTGCTTCTCTCTATCTTCCTTCCTGCTAACCCCTTTCTCTAGCAGGGTACTCTGTTGTCCTCTGACCCCAGTTCTAAGCTCCACCCCCCATCCAGTGCAAGGCAGAAAGATCTGTATTTCCTCAGCTTATCCCCCTTGACAAGACCCGGCAAGCTCCCGCAGCGACAGGGCCAGATTCTGACTCTTCTTTTCAATCTTGCTTCCTTCACCGTTTCCTGTTTGCAGGGTGGATTAAAATTTTTGACCAGTGTCTAGGATTGTTACAAGGACAGACACAAGGCTCCTGAAAGACCCCCGAGGGAATTTCTGACATGCCAGACGAAGAAGGAAATCCTTTGTCTCATTTTTGCTGTTTTCTCTGCAGTGTTTTCCAAAAACAACTGGCCTGCTGACAAGATATTCCGAGGGACTTGGGGTGGCCTTCCTCCTTTTCCTCACGCCTGGCCTGTGCCTGTCCTGGCAGCCTGCTGCCTGCGTCAGGGTCAGGGGGCTGGCATTGCCTGGCAGAAGCTTTAGTGTTTGGTCTCTGGGTCTGCTTCCCTGGCCCTCTCTCCCCCAGGACTTGGGGAGCCCTGTGGAGAGGGCTTCCACCTTTGGAAGAACTTGGTCAAAAAGAAGGCTGCCATGATGAACAGAATGCTTTCTTTGCAGGGTTCTTTTCTCATGGGGTCGAAGAATGAATCTTGTGGACACAAAAGGGTGAAGTGATAGTTTATTTATTTATTTTTTAAAGATTTTATTTATTTCTTCATGAAAGACACAGAGAGAGAGGCAGAGACACAGGCAGAGGGAGGAGCAGGCTCCTCGCAGGGAGCCCGAGGTGGGACCCCATCCTGGGACTCCGAGATCACACCCTGAGCCAAAGGGAGACAGTCAACCCCTGAGCCACCCAGGCGTCCTGTGAGATGATGGCTTATGAAGTGAAGGTGAGAGCAGAAAGAAAGCTGTCTAGAGTGAGAGAGGTTCCGAATGAGTTGTCTCTGAGATCTTTTACAGAAAACTGACCAGGGGACTGAAATCTTCTTGACGTCACCACTGATAGCACCATGATTACTTCAGCCTTTGAACAACTCTGTCTCTGATGTTTAAGACAAATGAGGTGGTCTGGCTCTGTTCGCTTATCTCTGGTTTCCTAACGCCTCAGCATTTCTGGCATTTTTGGTGAGCCTGATCACGTAGCCCCCTATCTGTCACTGCCTGGCCCCGCCTGGCCATTACTTTCAGGCCTCCCACCCAAAGTCACAGGTTGCATGGGCCAGTCATCCAGACAGAGGGGCCAGCACCCAGGGGCATCTTCCGGTTTGTCTTTTTTTTGTCCTAGACTTGAGAGGAGGGTTGGCCTCCTGGGGTGAAATGAGCAGGCCCTGTCCCACCCCACACTCCTCTATCATGGAGTACAGGATGTGCGGGGGGCCAAGTGCGTGTACGCTGGGGAAACAGGGAAGACAGGAGTGGGGAGGAATGCCCCTCGCTGGAATCTGTTACGCGAGCCGAGAGTGTCCTCATCTCCCTGTTGTTCCCCAACCTGGCTCTCCTGGCAAAGGTGCAGAGTGGGAGTGAGGAGGAGAGGAAACCAGGGGTGCGGAAGGAGAGACAGCAGAGGGGGCCTAGGGGCGAGGAATGCACCTGGGCTGAACCAAGGGCAGCCCCCCCAGAAGCATGATGGGAGCTGGATGGGAATGCCCTCCCGCCTGGGCTGGAACCCAGGCTCTGCTCCTCACATGCAGCTTTGTGTATGTTACTAAACTTTCATGTTCTGGATTCTTCAATCCAGAGGTCAGAGCTAAGCCGAGGGGTTGCAAGAGCTCAATAAATGTGGCTAAATAAATGCGGCTAAATACTTTGGACAGTGCCTGGAGCCGGGGAAGTTTTACAAGAATTCGATGTTGCTATCTTAGGTTGCTATCAACATAGGTTTAATGTTCTGTAGCTCAGTAACAGTTCTGCATGGAGGACAGGCCCCCTTCCAGCCCTGGTAAGCTGGATCCAGGCCCATCGTGGGGTGACCGGGCCACGGGAGTGGCCGGGCCAGCACTGGTGATGGCCAGGATGGGCTGAGCCAGATCCCCTGCCAGCACAGTGGGCCTGAGACTTGGCAGATGTTGTGGAGAAGAGGAGTGAGTGAAGGGAAGGAATGGCAAGTGGCAGGATGTCATCATTCCAACAATCACCGGACTGCTGGTGAGCATCGGGCCAGCAGTGGTCAGAACAGGGAGCACCTGCCACTGCAGTAGGGAGACTGGAATGGCTAAAATGGAGAAGTTTCCCAGGAACCCACTGGGGATGAGTGGATGGGAGCCATCGCATGTGGGGGCTGATGAGCCAGTAAAGGTCATTTTAATTGTCACAACCCACTCCCACCACCTTTCTCCCTTGTCTCTCCTTTCTTCTCCTGGGAGAGGCCCCTTGAAAAAGCCTCTGATGGCAGCCACCCTGGAGGGGGAATGAGTTCAGGTTGTCTTCTGTGTCTTCTAAGTTTTTTTCCATATGGCAGGCTCTGGCTTTGATGAACAATATCATCACCCCGCAGGAGGGCCGATGGTGAAGGTCTAGAAGCCCCTTCCCACAGCACCTGGGTCAAGGGTGAGACCTTCCCAAGGAAGAGGAGCACTAGGTCCCCACACTCATCCTGGAGCACCACTCACATCTGACCGCCGGAGTCATCCCCTGGGCCCTCCCCAGTCAGAGACCCTGCCTCAGATCCCTTGCTCCCTGCTTTCGGCTCTTTCTTGTGAAGGGCTGGGGACAGGGAAGGGGACTTTGGGGAGCAGGAGTGATCATATTGAATTGTAGGGCTGAGAGCCATGATGTTTAGGGCAAAGAAGAAAAGTTGCAGCAGGGTGGGGAGCAGGCCGCAGCTTCTAGCTCCCTCCTACCTCATGCTTCAGAGGGAGCAGAACTGCCTTGCCCATGATGCACTGGGGGTAAAGCAAGGAGCGATAATGTCCAACAGAACCGGCTCTCCACGGGTTCATTAGGAAGAGAAATGACTGAGCCAAAGCTGCCAAGAACCAACTCTTTAGGATTGTTTTTTCTGGCACCTTCCGCAGCATTGCGAAGCTAAGGGAGGGATCGGGGGTATCCAATGCTGGGAGCAACAGGGAAACTATGGGCCCTTGAGGCAAACAGACATGTGTGCCTGCGTGATGACAGTGCCCAATAGCCTGATAAGGACCCTTGTGGTCTCCCTGGGCTCAGGAAGGGACTTATATGGGGTTGGTACCTCCAGACTCCCAAATCACACGGCCTTCCGCCCCATGACTCAGCAGGAAGGGAGTTCCAGGCAATGCTGACTGTCTTCTGCAGGGATCTTGTCCTGAGGAATACCTGAGGCCACTGTGTCATGGTCGGGCCTGCTGGCTTTTCAACCCTCCCAGCAACCGCCCTGCTCACCTCCCCCACTCACCGATACAATCACTTTGTTTTTCCATCTTAAAAAAATGTGATGGAAAAGCATCTTCAAGCCAAGTCCCCTAGCCTCAGGGGTGATTTTCAAGAGTGCCACTTATTAGTCCTTTCATAGCACGTCAGGAAGGTTCGGGGGGCCAGGGTAAGGGGCCTTGAGTGTCTCAGGGCAATGCCATAAAAAAGTGCCAATAAAAGCACTTACTTTTATTATATATGGGGTGGGGGTGGGAAGTATTCACTTTTTTTTTTCACTTTACTATAAAAACATGTAACATTAACTTTACCATCTCAACCTTTTTTTAAGAGTACCATTCAATAGTTTTAAGTATATTCACATTGTTGTATAACAGATCTCTAGAACTTTCTCATTTTGCAAAACTGAAACTCTATAGCCACTAAATACTAATTCCTCCTTTTCCCTCCCCTTAGCCCTTGGCAACCACCTTTCTGCTTTCTATTTGTAGGGTTTTAATTACTTTAGATACTTTATAGGGGTGGAATATACAGTATTAGTCCTTTTGTGACCAGCTTATTTTGCCTAGCACAATGTCCTCAAGGTTCAAAGCACTTTAATATTTTAACGAATGTGTATCTATGCACAGGTGTTGGCTGAATGTCAGCCCTGCCTCACCTCTACCTCAAACACACACCCTATTGCACAGGAGTTCTAGAAGCTACTCATGCCTGGATATTAAAGAAATCCCATTCCACATCCCCAAATCCTTCCTGTGGTTCTTCCCTTAGTGTGAGTTTCCAGAGGCTCTCATAGTGTGAGAAATCTATTTTGGTCACTTTTTTGGTCACAGTCTCATTTATCAAAGCTGGTGTGTCTCCTCTCTTTCTAGTTCATCCCCAAATATTTCCTCTTATATGCCATGCACTATCTAAATGGAATTCTTGCTATTTTTTTCAAACATACCCTAACCATCCTTATCTTAATTGCTTTTGCTCTTCTACTTTCCTTTTTTCTTCGACAGAGAGAGAGAGACAGCAAACATGCCCATGCACATGGGGGAAGGGAAAGGGAGAGAGAGAATCTCAAGTAGGATCCACACCCAGCATGAATTCAATCTCATCACCCTGAGATCATGATCTGAGCTGAAATCAAGAGCTGGATACTGGGGCACTGGGTGGCTCAGTCGGTTAAGTGTCTGCCTTCGGCTCAGGTTATGATCTCAGGGTCCTGTGATCAAGCCCTGTATTGGGCTCCCTGCTCAATGGAGAGTCTGCTTCTCTTTCTCACTTTGCCTGCAGCTCCCCCTACTTGTGCTCTCTCTGTCAAATAAATAAATAAAATCTTGAAAAAAAAAAAAAGATTTGGATGCTTAACCAACTGTGCCACCCAGGCACCTCTGTTCTTCCACTCTCCTCAACATGGGATGCCCTTCTCTTTTCTTACTGTGTCCAACTCATACCCATCTGCTAAGGCTGTCCAAATGGCACCATCTTCATGAAAGGCTCCAACTATTTCCTTGTTCAGAAATGATTTCTCTTCCCTTTGACACCCTAAAATATCTTTTTCTGAAACTTCAGGATGGCATTATAATATCATTATTTGGTAGCATTTATCTGCAAACTACTGTGTGCCATGAAATACTCTGTGCTTCACATCATTTGCTCTTCTATCTTGTCAAATAGTTACTTATGCGCATTTTCTTTCTAGGGGTATCATAATAAAGCAAGCAGGATCTGGCATTGGACAGACTTGGGATTGGACCCAGTTCTATTACAGCACCAGGGCTTTGGGCAAATGACTTTGCCTTTCTCATGATATTTGTATGAGGGAAAAACAGATAGTAGTACTTCATATCAGTACTTGTCTTGCTTGAAATAATAGCCATGGTGAGCATTTATCGAATGCTTATGTGCTGGGCAGTGCTCCAAGCACCTTAATAATTTAAATCCTTATAACAACCCCGTGGGGTACTAGTTTACAGAGGAAGAATCTAAAGCTAAGAAGGTTTTAGCCAGTAAGTGGAAGAGCCAGAATAAAAACTTTGACTTCAGGATCCTTACTCCTCACCGTTACCAACACCTGCCTCCCAAAGGTGGTCGGCACACAGCACAGGTGGAATGACATCTGTAGGATACTCAGCTCAGCACCGGCAATTGTTTCCTGAGTGACAGCTGTGACTCTTATTCCCATTCCTATTGTGGGCTCTGGTCTGTCGGTGCATCTTCATTTTCCCCACAGCACCTCCCAGAAGTAATAAATGGCATTTGTTAAGCATTTTCCATGAATCTGCACTTGCCAGGAATCGTGGTAAGTCTCTAGCCCTAGCACTACTAGCAAATGAGTGATTGAACGATGAGTGAATGAAGAGAGGAGACAGAAAGTCTCAAATAGTGGACAAAGACTCTCTAAAAAGAGGGGTCATCCCTGCCTGGTGGTTGGCTAGACAAGAGGATCCTGCAGCCCAGGAGAGGCCTCCCAGGGGTCTGACTTGTGTCCAGTATTCATCAGTGTTTTCATTAATGACTCAAAAGATGGAGTGCAGAGTATGCTAATCAAATTGGGGAAGCCCGTGAGGCGGGATAGAAGCTGAGCACTTAGGAGGCAAGCTCAAGCTTGCAGACAGTACTTGACAAATTAGAGAAATAAACAGAGTCAATAAACAGAGCTCCAGGAACTGCAGGCTTCAAGTGGCTCTGAGAGAGTAGCTACCTCTAATGGATCTGCCCAGAGAAGCTTTTGACCCACTTTCCTTTGTGCCTCACCTGGCTTGATTGTGTATTTGGGGCAAGTCTAAATGCAATCCCTTGATGAGGGATTTGGGTCCAGAGGCCTCACGGCCAAAGTCCCTGCTCCAAAAGCTCAGCTGTTCCAATGCTCCCTCCTGCCCTCTGGCCTCCTAGCCATTGGCTTCACTGGGGCTCATGGAGGGAAGGCCAGGACTCCACCTGTTCCCTCAAAGACCTGAGACTTGGCAAAAACAAACGTAGCCATGATGCCCTATCCCTACCCACCAAACTGGTGCTGCCCTTCTCTACTTCCTACACATTCTTATTATTGAGTGACTTCCTTTCTCGTTTAGGCTGCCCTGGAGGTTACTGTGACCTCAATTTCTTTGGTCAAATGCATCGGGTATGAAAGAAGGGACAAGGACGCTGTGATCTTGTAGGGAGTGCCCTAGATCTGCCCTTCCCTCCCTCTGGGAGGAAGGCAAGGTCTGGATGGTTTGGCACTTATAGAAATGTGCAGGCTTTGGAGATCTAGCTGCATCCTTCTGGAACTCTGTAGCATCAGGGAAGTTACTTAACTTCTCTGAATCAAGTCCCTTTGGTTATGAATAATTGAAAACCAGTTGGTTTGTCTTAATTGAAATGGAGTGCTCAGTTGGAAGAATAGGACAAATTCCCAGAAAACCTGAGTGCTAGTGGAAGAGCCACCGTGGGACCATGGCATGACCTCTCTTTCCTTCTTCTCTGGAGTTGCAAAATTCTCTGCTCCTGCTGATTCTTCCTTCTCCGCCTCCTCCCCTTCCATACCACCCCCACATCCACCTCCTCCTTCTTCTTCTTTTCAACATTTTATTTTTAAGTAACCTCTACACCCTACAAAGGGCTTGAACTTACCAACCCTGAGATCAAGAGTCGCATGCTCCACCGACTGAGTCAGCCAGGCACCCCTCCTTCTTCTTTCTTAATTGGCCGTCATGGTACATGTCCCAGCCCTACCTTTTGGGAAGCCTGACAGTGAGGACAAACATCTCTATATCCAAGTACACATTTCCTGGGAAAACAAAACTACCCCACTGGGGTCAAGTTTCTACCCTGGCCCCTGGCCTGAGGAGTTGCTAGTGTGTGCCTGATAACAACATGCCAGCAGAAGCCCACCCTTGTGGGTAGATGGAAGGTTCTCAGAAAAGAGAAAAAAATAGGGTTGTGGTCTCTTAGCATCAATTTTGTCATGTAAAAATGGGAATAACATTACCGATTTCATAAAAATTAAATACTCTACCAAAAACACTTAGCATCACAATTAATACATGGTAAGTTTTGTTATTCAATGAACAATTGCTCTTATTCATGGTAAGGTTCTCTGGACTTGGCAGGTGGGTTTCTGAGCTGGGCTGGTCCTGTGTGGAAAAGGATGTGCAGAAGGCATAGGCAAGGGGAGGGTTTTGAGTATGGGGACTGTGTCTCCATTCATCTTCTATTTGGGGAGACAGAGTTGTAAAAATCTAGGGAAAAGGATGCTTGAATGTTCTTGTTTGAGGAGGCCTGACTCCTAATTCCCAGCTGGAGGGTAAGTCAGCGCTACCATATCAGGGGCTTATGCTCTCAAAACATGTTTTCATTCCTTCTCTCATTTAACTGACATCAGTTGAATACGTACTGTGCGCTAGGTACTGTTCTGGTTGCTGGAGGTCTAGCAGCATCCTTCAAGGTATTTGTGTTCTAGTGAGAAAAGAAGACAATAAGTAAGATAGATAAGTAAAATACGTCATATGTTACAGGCCACTGCTAAAGAGAAGAGAATAAAATGTGAAAGAAGTATGTGAAATGTCAGGCAAGTGGGGTGAGTATTGACATTTGAAATGGAGGTAGTCAGGGAGGGCCTCACTGAAAGGTGTCTTTTGATTAAAGACCTTGAAAGAAGTGATAGGGCTATCCATGTTATGGGATAGGGGAGAGGATCCCAGATAGAGGGAACAGCCAGTGCAAAGGACCATGAAGGAATCACAGGGAGGCCAGTGTCACTGGAACAGATGGAGAGTTGTAGCGATGCAATCAGAGTATTACAGGACCAGCTCTTGTAGGATCACATAGTTCATAGTAAGGATTTCAGCTTTTATTCTGGGTAAGAGGGAAGCCATTGGAGGGCTTTAAGCAGAGGAATGACATGCTCAGACTCAAGTTTTAACAGAATAATTTTGGAATAGACTGAGGAGGTCAAGGACAAAAGTAGGGAGTCTAGTTAGAGTTTTGCTAGGGTAGTAGAGTTCATATTTTAGACTGGAATGGTCATAGTAGGAGTGGAAAGAAGTGGTCAGATTCCAAATATATTTTGCAAGTAGCACTGATAGGATTTTCTCAGCTTAACTACTGCTTTGTTCTACTAGCAGTGACATAAATTCCAATTCTGGGCCCCAAAACATAACTTGGCACATGGTCCTTCTTCCTGCCAGCAAATCCTTCCAATCCATGTCACTGCAGACATGTTCAAAGGTCACCCCTTTCCATGGAGACCTGAGGCATAGAAGACTTTCTTTCTTTCTTTTTTTTTTTTTTTTTTTTAGATTTTATTTATTTATTCATAGAGACACACACAGAGAGAGAGAGAGAGAGAGAGAGAGAGAGAGGCAGAGACACAGGCAGAGGGAGAAGCAGGCTCTATGCAGAGAGCCCGACGAGGGACTTGATCCAGGGTCTCCAGGATCATGCCCTGGGCTGCAGGCGGCGCTAAACTGCTGCGCCACCGGGGCTGCCCCCATAGAAGATTTTCTAAGACCTCTAAGGTCACAGCCATGGCTCCTGGGGACTGGAAGCTCTAAATCCAAGTCCCCAAAGAGGAGATGTGAAGAATCTTTACAGTGGTGGCAGCTCTCTTTCTTTAGTGACCTGACAGTGAAGCCCAAAAGTCTTTCCCTTCTTAGTTTTGAGGTACACATTTGGGGATCCCAAGACTGAGTTTCCATTCCAGGAAACAAATTGCCAATTTATCAAGACATGGAAGAACTAGCACCATTACAAAGAACTGAACTTGGACTCCAAAGAACTGGATTTGAGTCCCAATCCTCTCGCTATGGGCCTCAAGTCTCTTTATAAGGGGGTTCAATTAGATGAGCTCCTTTTAAGCTCTAAAGGCCTGTGAAATTTGTGCAATGAAAGTATTTTGTTTATCTGAGATATTTACTTTTCCAGATTTGGCTTCTTCGGAGTCTCCACTCATTTAACTTTAACCTACTATGATTCAAGAGAGATAGGTGAATGACGTTTTTGCAAAATGGCCTGATGACAGAAAAGATGCCTTTAAGCTAGGTAACCAGGCTATGACCTGGAAATCTCATCACCCTCCTGTCAATGGGCCTCACTTGGGGAGCCTGAGCTAATGATGCTCATCTCTGAAGGGAGAAGGAGTGAGTCAGCAGAAATGAGGGGTGAGAGAAGGTGACATCTGCAGAGTTTAGTTTCTTTATTCTCATGTTTCTTGTGAGTTGTCTTTCAGAAAGCAAATGAAACTTCTCTGTAGGCTCCAGGGCTATACACATGACATCTAGGTGACAAAAGGGCAACTTTCAATTGCCAAGATGCAGACTTATCCACATCTTGGGTGTCACCCTTCCCTCATTAGCTTTGTTGGGGGCCACCAGCAGGGGTTGTAGAAAAAGAATTTGAGCTCTCCTCACTTTGGACAGAGGGGGAATCTCTATTCTGTGGTAACACAGGACCTGCCAGCTATCTTTAAGCCAGCATTGGAGCTATTCCTTCAAGCCAGTGATGTGAAAGCCCATATTCCTTTTCTCTTTTTAAAAAGATTTTATTTATCTATTTGAGAGGGGGCAGAGCAGAGGGAGAGGGAGATAATCTCAAGCAGAGTCTCCAGGGAGCAAAGAACCCAACAGGGGCTCAATCTCATGACCCTAAGATGATGACCTGAGCCAAAATCAAGAGTTGGCCATTCAACCTACCAAGTCATCCAAGTGCCCCTAGAATAGCTAGTTCTTTGGTCACTGTCCAAACATTCTGTGGATGAGAACCTTTCTTTTGTTTATCTGGAAAGATGCTCTACTGGTTCAAAGACTTGGTTCAAATATTTGTGATGCTCTTATCCCACCCTTGTTCAGACTTTTCCTTCTAAACATCTGTGCTAACACATTCATCTTGCCCTTTGTTCTTATACATAGGCTCTTACTGGTGAAGCATCTCTGGTTCCCAATCCAAGAGATAATAGGGAAATGTTTCAGGAGATGTTTCTGAAGATGATAAGAAGGGAACTGACTGTTTGTCTGGGCCCTTATTCCTTGGCCCATACATATGGTCCTAGGGCATCCCCAGGTTCCCATTCTTCACACTTCTATCTTCTATTCTAGTCTAATATACTTCTACTCAGAGGTGCAAAGGCATAAACTAATCCTGGATCCCTCAAGCTATCTCAAATTCGCCTCAGAGCTGACTTTGCTACTATCTTATTGCTTGCTTCTCTCTTGGAGGAGCAGCACAGGTCCCCGTAACTCAGAGAAGCTAAGGAGTTAGAGAGTGAAGGCAAGAAAAATGAGCTACAGAAAGAAAATGGAGGGAACTGCCAGGTCACACATTGTGTTGTGTGCCCTCCCCAGCTGTAAATCTGATTCCCATTCTTGATAATGCCCAGAGGTTAGAAGCCAGACTCCAAATGACTATACAGCAATCCTAAAAGGAGAAACTGTATAGAGGCCCAAGTAACTGAATGAACTGGTGGGAGGCTAAGGGAACCTACACCAACTAGTTCTGTTGATATAAGTGCCTTTTGGTTGAAAGTCATAGATTTCCTCTTCTTTAAGTAGTATCTGGTGTAAGCATTACTTTACTTTTAGAATATCATTTAAGGAAAAATCAATCTATAGGTCCAGGTGAAGAAGGAAGACACCACATATGAAGCCTTTTTTGTCCTGCTCTTTCTCTTAGATATGGACAAAAAGACTCAGGAGGGGAGGCTAGGGTTTTTGCAGGGAGATCTCCCTCTGATCCCAGTGGACCTAAATGTGCCCTTCTCCTCCTCAGTGTTTCATCCACAGACATTTAATGAGTAACGATGACATGCAAGAATAGGTCCTCCTGCCCAGAATGCCCTTCCCACTTCCCTTTCCAGCTGGGGCCTAATGAACAAGCATTAATCTTTTGGACCTAAGTTCCCTGAGACTTTTCTCCCTTGGTTAAATGATAAGGCTTAAAATGCAAACTGCCTCAAAAAACCAATGGATGTGGAATCACTAGTAAGTGTTTTCAGATCTTTCTCTAAAAGCCACTTTCAAAGCGGAAGGAAAAGAGAATAGAGAACAAAGAGAGACAGAAGCTCCTGAAGAGAGTAGAGGAGGGGGCCGTAAAGTGGTCCTATGGAGGGTAGCAGGGTGACTCGGTAAGGGGAGCCTAGGGTTCTTGGAGATCACTCTAGCCAATTTCTCATGTGCTGAAGATGCTCAATATAGGATGGGATTGTTTTGCAGGGAGAAAAATGAGGAGTGAATAGGCTTGAAAGAATGAATTATAAGGGATGGATTGGGGTGCCTGTGCAAAGAAGGACTTAGGGGTTAGCAGAGGGGGTTGGAGGCAGAGGTGGGGCATGGAGTTCTTATCCTGATTCTCAAGATGTTTGGGGTGGTGGGAATACCCTAAAGTCTCAGTAACACTTAAGAATATAGTGGTTTATTTATAAATAATACATGGCTAGATAAAGATATGGTCAGTGGAGGTCTCTGAATACAGAGTTGGGAACTATTTGACTCTGCAGACTGGCTGCCTCTACTTAGCAGTGAGTTCTCTGTTCTCTCCCTACTCAGAGTGTGGTCCACACATCAGCTGCATAGCATCACCTGGAATCTTGTTAGAAAGGCAAAATCTTGGGCCGTGCTCCAGACCTACTAAATCAGAATCTGTGAAGATTCCCAGGTAATTTGTTGGGCATATGACAGCATGAGAAGCACTAGTGTTCTGGTGCTGACAACCACCCAGCTCAGTCCCAGGCTGTCCCCACAGTAGGATATGTGAGCTGCTGGGATTTTTAAACTCTTTGTTCCAGGATAGAATGACATCACGTGAGGCTAAGAACCAGATTCCATTCTAAATTTAAATCGGCTTTATACTTTAGTGGGCTCATCTTTAAATAAAGTCTTTGTATATATGGTAAGAGGGGAACCACATCACCAATAAGCCTTTGACATATCAAATACAAACTTGTGTATATAAGCCTGCCTTGGCTTATATACACAAGTTAACATCAGCAATATTCAGTACAAGCTTTTTTTAAAATCACAAAACATAATTTCTCTATTAGTGGATTCACGAGACATTCCCTAATGGGTAACTTCTATAAATAGTCTTATTTGAAATTCACCTATTGCCACCTGCCAGTGGATGCAGGAAATCAATTCAAGCAACCTGTAGTAACCCTGAAGGGAGACCTTGAGGTCTCTGTGCAGTGAATCCCTGAAGGAGCAAAGGCCAGGTTGGCAATGCTCTTGCTGTGTCCATCATAGTTCCTTGGACCCATCACTGCTCTGTGCCTCAGTTTCTCACCAGCAAAATGATCAACATGATTGACCAAAAGAGCCCATTAAACAGCTCTCAGCTCCTTTTCTGCTTTCTTTTTTTGGGTCTCAGAACAAAACTAGAAGCTGATAGAAACCTAAGCAAGTGCATGATGAGACCTAGGCCAGGACAGCCGAATTAGTAACTCCAGAGGTAGCTGTGGTCACAAGGAATGGAAGGGAAATGAAGGAAGCTAAGGAATGTTTCCCTTCTACAAACTCAGGCTCAGTTCTGATGGTACCTGAGAGCCCTGGGTTGCCTCAGAGGTTACACAGTCCAGTCCACTGGCAACGAGGTATCAGTACCTTCCTTACATTGAATCATGTGCCAAATAGGAGCACGGGCAATGCCTTTTTAGTCTCTTCATTCCCTTATTATAGAAATGTCTACCATGCCTGATGGTCAGACACCCCAGTGTCTTTATTTCTACCCCTTGATGTTCTCTCTCAAAAAAAAAAAAAAAAGCCTTTCCTATCTTTGATTAACAAGCTTATTAATTCAAGCAAATACAGGAAATAAGCACATGGATCAGAAAGGACCAATTCTGTTTGGAGTCAGCAAAGACACCCTACTACATATTTATAGAATATTAACACAATTCAGTGATTCCCAAATATCAGTCTATGTACCAGTAAAGAATTTTAGCTTTTAAAGAAATGTAATTTCCTGAACCTCTCCATCTGTATTTTTTTTAAAAAATGCTGGCTGGGTGATTCTGAGACCCAGAGAGATTTTTGACCCACTTCCACCCATTTATAGATGAGGATGAGGTAGTGGAGGCCTGCCGCAGACTCAGGGTCTGGCAGCCAGTGAAGGCAGATCCAGGGAGGGTCAGGTCTCCTCTGTCACAGGTCTTTGTTTATCTGCATTTCCAATCCCACGTGTATGTGTCAAAGAAACAGGAGCCCTATTGTGCTGAATCCAAAGTAATCAAAAAGTAAACATGCAAGTAACATTTTGGTAAGGTGAACTTTATTGTGGCAGAGTTGTCCCCTGGCTGAAAGATGAGAAGAACCACCATGTTCCAGTGTCCTTCCCCTAGTCCCAGCCCCAGCCCTGGCCCTCAGCCCAGGCCCTCAGCCCACACGCAGCCTGGACCCAAAGCCTCACTTACTGCTTTGGAGCTGAGGGAATGAGAGGAGAGACGAAGAGCTCCCTGTGGTTTTAGCAATTTCAGCAGATTCTAAGTCTAAGAAAATAATTTTCCTTGTAAGCTGCCAGACTCCACTGAGAGCTTAACAAAACAAATAAAACAAAACATAAAACTAGACCTACCAATAACATTAGCCAGGACCCCTGAGGCGACCATGGAACACATCCTGGCTCTCTAACCCCAGGTGACTGACCTGGCCCTGGGATCTCCTCCCTGTGAGCTCTTTTCCTCCCTCGGCGTCTGTGCTCAGAGTTATGCATGTGACCCGGATCAGACCTTCCCAGGCAGCTCTGCCCCTTCCCAGCACACATCCCGCTGGAATGTCTTGTTGCCACCTCCCTCTTTCAATGCATTCCAAGCAGAACCCAGTCCTCCCATCACCATGGATCATCTCCCCATGCCTCTTGTTGGCCAATGCTTCCACAATGCTTTCCATCTCCTAAGCTTGAAAACCAAAAGGAGGTTTCTAGTTGAGTGCTGCTACACTCTACATCGTTGTTCTTATGTTTATGTTGGATTAAGGACAGAAGGAATTGTTGTCAAACCTGTAGATGGCACAACATTGGGGAAATTAGCAGATATGGGTAACAGAACCCAGATGAAAACATTCAGCACAAACTATAAAGGACAGACTGAAATCAATGTGATTAAATTTAATAGGAATAAAACTGTGCATTAAGATAAAAATACAATGTTACAGTACTGTATTATTCCATTTATATGAATTTCAAGAACAAGTTTTGTTTTGCAAAACTTATCTATGGGGCTAAAATCAGAACAGTAGTTACTTCTAGGGTTTCAGGAAGGAGACTGATGGGAAAGGGGCATGAGAGAACTTTTAGGATGAAGGCAATGTTCTGTATTATGATTGTTGTATTAGTTGAAGGAATGTATTCATGTTTAAGATGTGTCAACTGACAATTGAGATCTGTGCATTTTATAAGTTACAGAATTATAACTCAATAATAAAAATTTTGAAATCAGTGGTATGAATGGACACTGATACACACGTATACTACAAGCCAGCTGTGAAATAATCTGATAAAAATGCTAGGCACCTTTGCAGTAGAGATGCACAGAGACAATGTGGGTCCCCTGTTTTCTTTGCTGGCAGGTATGGTTCTGTGTGTCACATTTTAGGAGGAAAAGGAATAGATGGAAAAACAAGGGCTAGTGCTGGAAAACCTGTGAGGGAAGAATTGTTGAAGGAACTGGAACATAGAGGCCAGAAAATAGAAGACTTTAAGGAGAATCCAGATAGAGGAATGTCATGTTGAAGAGAAGGCCTGGCTGGCTCCAAAGAGTGCTACATGCAGGTTGTGGATGGAATTTACTGGAAGACAGGTTCTAGTCCAATATAAGAAAGTAGATTCTAACAAGTATTACTACCTAAAAATAGAATGGGCTCTTTGATATAGAACTTCCTTTCCAGTCCTTAAGCAGAGAATCTACTGTTGGGGATACCATAGCTTCTGGTGTAGAGAGATATGGCTTCCTGTGCGTATGTTATATCTGTTAGTATCTGCTGTGTGCCAGGTACTCCGCTAAAACCTAGAGACAAAATTAAGGATAGTAATTTCCCTTCCCCACCAAGAGAATAATTTTCTTCTTATTATTCCTGTTCTCCTCCTCCTCTTCACTATTATTATTATTCAATAATTAGTTAATACTAAACAATGCTTAATTTGTACCAGACATCATCCATAGCAGTTTATATACATGACCACTTTTAATCTTCATGATAACCATATGAGAGTGGTACTATTATTATCCCCAGTTTCAGAAATGAGACACACATCTAATAGGTGTTAGAGTCTGAAGTTGAACCCATAGGACAGGACTTGACCCACAGGACAAAGGGTATATGACCACCATGGGGTCAGAAGTAGAGGCCCAGGGAGCAGATGACTGAACCCTCTGCTCCCCTGGCCCTCTCCCTCCTGCAATCCTGCAATCTTTGCTCCTCTGCCTTGGTTCAGTGACAGTAGCTGTGGAAGATCTAGGGGTGGGGACATAGAAACCCCATGAAGAAGCAGGGTTCAAAGAACTGGAAGGTTAATCTGGTGACTGATCAGATAGGATATTTCTTGAAACTCTACAACTTTGCTGTGCATTATAGTCACCACTAGCCACATGCAACTTTTGGATAATCAACAATGCAGCTAGTGTAAATGGAGAAGCACTGTTTGTGTAAATGACACATTGGATTATGAAAAGAGAATGTAAAATATATCATGAATAATTTCTGTGTCGATTATATAGAATCGACATAGATGGTAATGATTTATGTAATGGTAATGATATATTATTTTAATAGTTTTATTGATATAATTCACTCATTTAAATGGTAATTATATATTATTTTAATAGTTTTATTGATATGATTCACTCATTTAAAATGTACACATCAATGGCTTTTATATTCACAGTTGTGTATCCATTACCACAATTGATTTTAGAACATTTTCGTTACATTTCAACATGAAACCCTGTACCCTTTAGCCATCAGCCCTCATCTTCCCACCACTACCCCCAATTTCCTGGCTCTAGGCAACCCCTAATCTACCTTCTGTCTCTAGATTTGCCTTTTCAGGAAATTTCATATAAATGGGATCCTACAATATGTGGATGTGACTAGCTTCTTTTCACTTAGCATAATGTTCACAAGGTTAATCCATGTCATGACATGCATCAGTACCTAATTTGGTTCTACGGATGTACCATATTTTATGTATACATTCATTAGTTGGTGAACATTTGGATTCTTTCCATTGTTTAGCTATTATGAATAATACTGTTATGAACATCATTGTGTAGTTTTTGTGTGGATATGTGTATTCAGTTCTCTTGAGTATATATCTGGGAGTGAAATTACCAGGTCATAGGATAACACTATATTCAACCATTCGAGGTACTGCCATCAGTCTATTACCAACAGCAGTGTATGAGGATTCCAATTTCCCTACATCCTCACCAGCACTTATCTGTCTTTTTTGATAATAGCCCTCCTAGTGGGCATGAAGTGGTATCTTGTGATTTTGATTTGCATTTCTCTAGTGGCTAATGATGTTGAGTATGTGTCAATGTGCTTAGTGGCCATTGGTATATTTCCTTTAGACAAATGTCTATTCAGATGTTTGCCCATTTTTAAATTGGGCTATTTGTCTTTTTATTATTGATTTGTAATAGTTCTTCGTATAGTCTAGATACAAATATCAGATATATGATTGCAAAAGGTGGGAGATGCTCCCATGTTGTGGCTTGTCATTTTGCTTGATGGTGTCCTTTGAAGCTCAAAAGGAAAATTTTTAATAGATTAAAAAGTTCATTTTGTCTATTTTTTCTTTTAAAAATAAAAAAATTGTGCTTGTGCTTTTGGTTTCATATCCAAAGAAACATCACCTAACCCAAGATCACAAAGATTTACACCTATGTTCTCTTCTAAGAGTTTTAAAGTTTTAGTTCTTACATTTAGTCTTTAATCCATTTGAGTAAATTCTTTGTGTGTATAATGTAAGGTAATGATCCAAATTCATTCTTTGGCGTGTGGCTATCCCATTGTCTCAGCACCATTTGTTGAAAAGACTTTTTTCCTCCACTGAAATATCTTAGTATCCTTGTTGAAAATCAATCTGCCATAAATGTGAGAGCTTATTTCTTGACCATCATTTCTATCCCATTGATCTATTGTCTATATGCTAACACCACACTATCTTGATTACTATAGCTTTCTTGTAAGCTTTTGGGAATTGTGGGTCCTCCAACTTTGCTCTTCCTTTTTAAGATTGTTTTGGCTATTCTGGGTCCCTTGAATTTCTGTATGCAGTTTAAGATCAGTTTGTAAATTTCTGTGAAGAGGTCAGTTGGGATATTAATACAGATTGTGTTGATCTATAGATCAGTTTGGGAGGTTAACATCTTAGCAATACCAAATCTTCCAGTTTGTGAATATGGGCTATCTTTCCACTCAGTTAAGTCTTTAATTTCTTTCATCAATGTTCTGTGGTCTTCAGAGTTTAAGCTCTGTACTTCTTTTGCTAAATTTATTCCTGAGTATTTTATTCTTTCTGGTTATTTTCTTGACTTTATTTTTTTAGAATATATTATTAAAAGTAATTTTTCTGCCTACTTTTACTTTTTTAAATGTGGCTGCTAAAAAATTTAAAATTATGTAGGTGGCTCACATTTTATTTCAGATAGATAGTGCTGTTCTAGAATAAAGAGGCTGAGATCAGAGAAAACAAAGGAACACAAAACAATGGTATATATCCAAGGCATTCATGATGCTATGCCTCTGGAGCTACATTTGTGAAACTTTGTGTAGAATTTTTGCCTATTATGGAAATCACTAGTCTTAAAGAACTTCTGACTGCAATCAGAGACAACATGTGTAGTCACTTGTCCTTGTTCCACACAGAGGGGATTTAATCGGGTATAACCTGCAAGGTCTTCTGTGACTTCTCAGCCCTTGGGCCTACATAAATGGTAAAAGTGACATTGCCTGAGCCCAGGCTTGAAAAACTAGGAAAGGGGTAAGAAAAGATAGGTAGGTCACGATGACTGTCTCAAATCCTTTTATGTTACATCCAAGAAAAGGAGTAGCAGAGCCTTGCCATTGACCTTGACATTCACTCATCTCTCACCTATTCTGCTCTACCAATTGGTACCCACTTGGGAAAGTCTTCACTGATCTTCCAGGGTTGATATAGATGCCTCTTCCTTCTATGCCCTTGGTGTTTTGTAGCATTTATTACACAGATTTGCAGTTTCCTGTTTATTTTTCTTCCTTCTCTACAGACTCTGAGCTTCTCAAGCAGAGAAAATACTTTGTTAACCTTTGAACCACCTATAATGTAGTGAGTGGAATGATGAATACCAAGTGAGGCAATGAATAAATGAATGTGAATGGGTGCTCTGTTCCTTCTTTCTCTAGAAGAGAATAATTTTACAGAATCTTTTTTTTTTTTTTTAAAGATAGGTGTTGTTTAAGCATATTTTGGCTCCGGGGACAGAATATTACATTTGTTGTCAGTAAACTCACCTCGTTCCAGTTCTGGCTTTGTTACTGACGAGCTGTGCGACCTTGAATACTTACCTTCTTGGGACTTGATCCCTCAGCTGTAAGATGAAAGGTTAAACTAGTGAGCTTTAAGATTCTTCCCAGCCCTAATCTGCTGTGAGATGCTGAAAACAGGGCATACTGCTTTCAGCTGCAGGCTTGCTTCCAGACAAGCAATTCAATTGAACAGCTGAGATCCCCAACCTTTTGCAGGGGCCTCCTCCCCCTCCCCCTCCTCCATGTCTTCACAAATATTAATAGCCAAGGGCCTCACTGAGTGTGGTTTTTAATAGAATCCAATTTCAGTCCATTTAGAGTGGGACTTTTCATGCTGACTTGGTAATTTGAACTCTGTCATGCCTGATGGGCTGAATGCATTTTCCCTGGCTATGTGGCCAGCCCTGGGCTGGGTGGAGAGGGCAAGTAGGTATTAGGAACAAGATGCAGGGGCACCTTCATCAGAGCAGCTGCAGATCAGCTGTTTCAGCCTTACAGCCAGTTTTGTCTTTCCTGCCCTGAGGCATATAAGTAGGATCCCAGGGCATTGGGAGGAAACAGGCTATGACTCTTTCCTGATGGTCACCTTCCTCCTGCAGCCCAGAAGCCACTGGCCTCTGCATGGAACCACAGGAAGAAAACTGGGTTAATCTTTGGATGTGACTAGAAGACACTTGGTTCTGCATACCAGCAGATTTATTCCATCTGATTATTGTGGAGTCTCTGACATGTTAGGAGAGTGCATGTGAGAGAGCATGTGTCTTCCTCTGCCCCATCCTCCTAACCAAGTACTCATCCTGTTTGATGAGAGTCCTCTGAGGGCCTACAGGAAGTTCCTTCCTTCTAGAGTGCTGGGTGGGAGAATGGAGGATGAACGTAAAGATATTAGCCATAACATCACTGAGGAACCTGGGGCTGAGGAGGAGAAGGGAAAAGAATGTTTATCCCGTGCTTATTTTGTGCAGGGTACTGAGCTAGGAGGCAGTTTTTTCTTAATCCTCCCAATGGCTTTTTAAAGAATATAAAATTATTCTCATATATGAGGGAGGAAAATGAGGATCAGAAAAGTCAAGCAACGGCCTCAAGGTCACACAGCTAGTGGATGTCAAAGCTGGTATTCAAACAAAGCTCCATCCATCCACTCCAGGAAATCAAGTGTTTAAAAATGGTGGAGCTGAGTGCTCTGATTTGTCAGCTGGTCTACCTCACAGCATTCATTCACTTCGCTGGTTGTCAGAAACACTTTAGGAAGTCAAAAAAGCTATAGTATGTATCTTGAGTATTATCCGTGGGCGTCTGATTCAATGGATCTAAGGCAGAGGCTGAGATTATGTATTTTTAAAAAGCCACTTCAAGTAATTCTGGTGTTCTGGAAAGCACAGCCCTGGAGCACGTGGCTTCTCTTAACCCAAGTCTCCCAGGGCTTCTTGGTTCTCAGAAGCACAGAGCCAGTCCAAGCCTGCATTTTCTCCAAGTAACATTTGCCACTGAATCCATTGTTCATTCTATTCCAAGTTCAGGGCTCAGCATTTTATTGAGCACTTACTGTGTGTCATGCACTGTGCTCAGGATTCTGGCTGCAAAGAATGAATAAACCCCAGTGGTCTGCCTTGAGGAACATCTAGGTAGCAGGCAAGACAAACATAAACAGGAAGTTCCAATTCCTTGTAGCAAATGCTAGGTAGAGGCAGGTTCATGTTGCTTTGGGAGTACAGACCATGGGGTCAAGGAAAGCTTTCAAGCAGTGATGCCAACTGCTTGAAAACTTGGCCAACTAGGCAGAGGGAACAGCATGGAAAGGCCCAGAGACCCAGAGTTATGGGTTTGGGGAATCACAAGGAGCTGTGCACCTGTGGATTGCAGGGTACCTTTGGAAGAGGATCAGGAGGGGAGCCTGGAAGAGTCAGTGGGAGAAATTACATGGAGGACCTGTGTGTTATGCTGAGCTTAGGCCTTTATTCTAAACATGGTGAGGAGCCACTAAAGATGTTTAAGCTGTGGATGACATAATGAGATTGTGTTTTAGAAGGGGAACTCTGACGGAAACAAGAGGGTGAACCATAGACAGAAGGAGCTGGCAACAGAGATACAAATTAATTGCAGAATTAAGAATTTATGTGTGTCAAAAAGCACCATAAACAAAATTTGAAAGCAAAGCACTTGGAAAGCATTATTTGCAATGTTTCTTGACAAAAATAATATTCTTAATAAAATTACATATTGATAATAAAGGTAAACATACCAATATCAAATAAATAGAAAAATCACAAAGAAACAAGTACAAATGGTCAGTAGGCATTTGAAGATGTTATTCACTAATAGTCAAAGAAGTGTGAGTTCAAATAACATTGACATACTATTATTTTCATACCGGACTGGTAAAGATTTGGTAAGTGACAATACCCACTGTTAGTGAGGTTGCAGGGAACAGGGCACTCTCAAGCCTGAAAATAGGAGAGTGTAAAGTTTAGTACAAACTTTCTGAGGGCAGTTGGCAACATATATCAAAATTCTTAAAGATAGCCAAGCAATTTCCTTCTTGGATTTTATCCCAAGGAAATAGCCATAGGTGTGTGCAAAATTTAGCTATAAGAATGTCTGCTGCAACATTATTTACAATAGAGAATGGGAACAAATGAAATAATCACTAGAAGGAGACCAATTACAAAATGAGAGTCTATCCGCATAATGAGGATGCTGTTGAAAAAGTTTGAGAGACGCACAAAAAATGTTTCGTCCATGATATAGTAAGTGAAGTAGCAAAAGGTGCAAAAAGTGTGTCTGATATACTACCATTTGTGACAAAAGAATATATACACATATATTTGAAAATGCATAAATGTTTCTGGAAGGATGTACAGTACAAGTAATTCGAGGGAAACTAGATGCTGGCAGACAGGGTGGGAAGGAGATTTACTTCTTACTGTAGGGCTTTTTGTCCTTTTTGAATTTTGTATCTGTGTATGTACTACATATCTAAAATATAAATACACATTTTGAAAAGCAAATTACTAAAGAGTATATACAGCGTAATCCAGTTTTTGTAAAAACAAAACAAAACTGCATGGCATGTGTACATTTATACCAAAAAGAACTGAAAAATAAGTCCAAAAGAATAGCAATGTTTGTCTTGGGTGATAGGATGATGGGTTGGGGTTTGTCTTTTTCTTCCCCCCACTAAAATTTCTACAATACACATGTGAAGCTTTCATGACAATAGCAAGAAAAGTATAATTTTTTTTCCCCAGAGAGTCTATCACAAAAGTCCAAGCAGGAGATGACAAAGCAGGTCAATTCCAGGATTAGTGCTCCAGGTATAGTTCAGCAGTGACATCTGCAAACAAAGCGTGTAATTAAATCACAGTCCCTGTTTTGGAGAGGGATGGGAAACAGGAAGCTGAAGCTCTGCTGAGGTGAATAGACTTGATTTTGCTTAACAGCTTTCTGAAGTCTCTGATGGACAAACGCACAGCAAATTCAATCACTCCACCCCAAATATTGAACAATACCCCCCAGGCAACTTTTTACTTTGGGATCACTTAACTTTGGGTCACAGTGAATGGATTCCAGTAAGCATGTGTAAGTGAACCACCAGATGGGCAGATGGCCTGTACCCAGGGTTGTCCTCACCTGGTGCTGGTTTTCCACCTTTCTCTGTAGAGGGATGGTGACAAACTTATCCCCATCTGTCCAGCTCTGCCTCAATTTACTAGCTGAGGCAAGACCTCTCTCTTGCTCCATCTTGGGAATAGCCTGATCTTTCCTGATGGTATGAAGACCAAAGGAAACCCTACTACTCTGAACTGGTTCTGCAGTCCACCTCTGACCTCATCCTCATCCTTCAGATCCTGACAAGCAGTTTGCCAACTCACAAGCTTTCTGGGCTGGAGGCTTGGGAGTGGGGGGGGAGGGGAAGTTTGCACATCTGCCTATGCTATGTATGCTGCAGGAGTGTTCTGAGTGGGGGACGTGTGGAACCATTCTGGAAGAAGAGAGCAGAGGGAAGGATATGGTAGGGGTGGGGAGAATGTGGCAGCTATAACAGCATTTTCCTTTTCCTCTTCCCCAGAAGTGAGCTATAGGCAAGCAACTGTGGGCCCCTGGATATTTCTAGCACCTTCTTGAAGCCCCGTTGGAAGCCTTTCAGGAGCTATGTGAATATAACCTGGACTGCTGGCTTCTGGGCCCCTCAGCAGTGATTGACTCCTGCAGAGGTAGAGCCTCTGATTACACAAAGAACCCATAATTAACTTTGTGTTTCTTTTCAATCTCTACCTATAATTGTGAACCTTGCCCAATGCTGGGGGTGGTGGGGACCTCTAGATGGGTTTGGATAGGCGCTGACATCAGAAAGTAGAATGAATAATACACAGAAATAACTTCTAGGTCTCAGTTGTCTTTTTCCTGGCCTGTCACTGCCCTGACCACTAGCGAATCTGGTGTTAGGGACCTTTTTTAACCTTGGGCTAAATACAGAGGCAGCCCACGTATCATCATTCCCATAGTCAAGGCTCTTCAACTTAATATGCACTGTCCTGCTCTCCAGTGATTGTAACGGCTCAATATAATACTTTGTAGAGCAGCAGCTAACTTTAGCGTAGTTAGTAGCTAGAGCTCTGGAGTCAGACAGACCTGGTTCAAACCCTGGCTATGTCACTTAAGGCCATATAACCTTGGGAGAGTTAATGTTTCTGGTTTTCAGTTTCCTTATCCACCTGATGGGAATACCCTCACAGGGTAATAGCAGGAAAGAAATGAGATTATACATGTAAGGGTCTGAGGATAGTGCATTTAATAAATGCTAACTATTAACATTATTGCATCTGTATAGATTTTAATTTGTACAATATTGTCTCACTAATCACACAAAAAAATACACGAAAGTGCTTTGAAAAATTTAAAGCATCATATAAATTAAAGGTGTCATTGGTGATAATCTCATATGAGTATTTCTCAACTGTTCCATCTCCTTAAAGACCGGGACTACATCCTATGTCCCACGGCGTATTGCACAATGATAGGCAAACAATAAGCCCTCAGTAAATGTTTCGTATTTGACTGAAGCAACATGGCAGAGCGTAAAGAGCATAGATATCAGGAGACTAGGCTGGGATAAAATTAGTTTAAGGCAGGAGAGCCAGTCTGCAGTCATAACTTATTCATTCAACAAATATTTGTTGAACACATTCTATGTGCGAGATATTGAGTCCAGATAATTTCATCAAAGGGAGGCTGTACCAGTTCCCACAAAGCCAAGTGCCTGGGCAGTCTCCACAACGCCACCCACTCTAATGCACAAAGGCGGCAGCCAACATTGTTTACCACTGGACAAATGGCCCCTTGCTTTGGGGGAAGCCCCGTCCTGCCTGGCTGTAAGTAGCTCTGACTCAGAGTTGGGGGAGGGAGTGACAGTGAGGGAGTGGGCTGCTTCCCACAGAAATGACAGGAATTGCTGCCTGTTAATTTATTTTTATTTACACTCACTCAGTCCACAGTTCAAAGCCCCAGGCTATACAATGCTCCTTCCCCTAGACGTCCTCTCCCCTCCCCTCTGTCACCTATGTACGCGCTCAGGCCTTGGCCCGCTTCACCCTGCCCCTCTGCTGTCACAGCTGCCTGCTGGGCGGGAGCATGGGAGGATGGTATGTGTGGTCACCAGAGGGCACTGGGAGTGGGCTTCAATGGCATGTGAATCCTGGCAGTCTCAGATCCCCGAGGGGGGGAGAAGCCAGCGGGGGCGAGACAACAAGTGGAGGGAGGGAGGCAGGGGGCGAGGTTACCGGGGCTGGGCGTGGGGAATCCAGTGTACAAATTCACAAACACCAATGCTTCTGGTGTTTGTCTCATCCCTGGATTTGTCACGGCTGCCTTGAGATGCTCTGGTGCGTCCGGAAGGTGTGGAGGGATCCGGCCCGTGGGCTGCAGCCTTTGGGGTGGTTGCACCTGTCGGGCTCTGCCTCTGTCGGAAGCACTGGCCAAAGTCAAAGCTGCAACAGCATGCTCAGCCCGAGTAAGAGTCCTCTCCAGCTGTCCCTGAAGGAGTTAGGTCCCCCTCTGCAGCTGCCTCCCTACCAGAGAGGGGGAGCCTCCATGGCAGGCCACCCGCCAGACCCCAAATCTGCACGTCTCCTTTTCACACAGGGAGCGGACAGATTGTTGAGGGCAGCAGGAGGAAGGAGGAGGAGCCGGAAGAAATGGGGAGAAGGGAACAAACCCCAGGAGAGGCCCCTCACCGGGGCCTGGAGGTCCCCGGCCTGGCGCCCGGCTGCCGCTCCAGCTCCAGCTCCAGGGAGGTGCTGTTACATGGCTTCCTTCTCTCTCTGGGAGCATCTGCTGAGCTTCATCTCCGTCAGCTGGATGTACCGAATCACGTTGGTGTCTGCGAGGAGAGAGACACACCTTAGGGAACACCCGGTGGGGGCAACTGTTGGGTCTACACAGAATCGGGTCAGAGGTATGTCTGCAGATGGTGGCCCGCTGAGGTCCAGGGCACGGGAGGGGGCCGCCAGGACCCCAGCCCTCTCCTCCACGGCCCCCTACCAGCTGCAGTCGCTGGGTCCCAGGGGGCAGACAGGAAGGAGAGGAGGGCGGGACTCTCGGCTTCTGTCGCTGTAGCAGCCTATACCCCAGTGGTGCTCCATGTGCGCAGCCGGTGGGGACCCTGCTTGAGCGTTCGACCTCAGGCACGTCACCCACTTCTCCGAGCCTCCCGTCTCCTTGGCAGGAAACAACCTCCATTTCCGAACACCCACTTTGTGCCTGTTACCTTCATCACCTACTTAACCTCATCACAATCCTGCAAGTACGGAGCCTCATCCTGGCCGGGACAGAAGGGAGAACTAGGCCTTGGGGAGATTGAGATGCCAGGGAGACGCATGCTTAAGTGGTGCAGCTGACTCTGCAGCCTGCCTCTCCTGGGGAGCATAGCACCTTCTTCATAAAACTGCTGTGAGGATCAGACCAGAAAAGTCTAAAAGGGCTTCATGCCATGAGCAATAAATATTAATTGAATGTAAATTTTTTTTAGTTGAAGAGTTTAAAATGACTTTGCTTCCTTGTCTTAGTTTTGTCCTTATCAGTAAGGTCAGGCAACCACCTCACCAGAAACGGAGGTGTTTCCTCCAACTCTAGGCATTAAATTAGTGAGTAGGGCATGGCGTGGGTCACACACCCACCCACAGACACACCCGAATATGAGGGTTACGGGGCTGCCTGGCACGTTATACTTTGGGAAGCAGAAATGAATGCTGGCTAATACTCAAAAATGCCAGGTGTAGCATCCAGAACAGTGCTGGCATATATAGGAGGTGTTCAAGAAAATTCTGTTAAATGAGTCCAGTTCTCAGTCCTCAGGTTGCTTATAGTATAGAACATAGAACAAATCGATGACACATAAAAATAAAGATATGGGCATTCTTTAAGGATATAGAAATGAGTAGACATTCAGATATTTGCAAACTGATCCTGAAGTTCTTAAATTCTTCTTGGAAGGATAATTACATTTTTAAAAAAATCACCTCTGTGAACAACAATGGTAACACCAAGTCACACTCGTTTAAATATTACCTCCTCCGAGGGCAGCCCGAGTGGCTCAGCGGTTTAGTGCCACCTTCAGCCCAGGGCATGATCCTGGAGTCTCGGGATCGAGTCCCACATCGGGCTCCCTGCATGGAGCCTGCTTCTCCCTCTGCCTGTGTCTCTGCCTCTCTCTCTATGTGTGTCTCTCATGAATAAATAAATAAAAATCTTTATAATTAATTAATTAATTAATATTAAATAAATAAATAAATATTACCTCTTCCGAGAAGCTGTTCCTGACCACCTGGGCCTAAAACAGCAGCCCCTTTACTCCTGATTCTTTTACTCGGCTTTATTTTCTTCCTAGCACTTACCACAGCTAACTGTAACATTATCTATCTCTCTGTTTGTTTACTGCCCATCTGCCTCCGATATAACATAAACTTCTCGAAGGTGGGAGCTTCCTTTAGTTCACTGCTATCTACCCAGCCCCTAGAATAGTTCCTGACCCATGGTACCTGCTCATAAATGTCTGTGGAATGAATGAATGGCTGAGCTGGTGGATATGACTTTGAGTGAATGGTCCAGGTAATGCAGACTCTAAGAAACAGGACCTGACCAGAGAAGTCAGAGCATGCCTTCTAGGAGATGCTGAGCTTAGCACCAAGAGTAGCCATTCCTATTCTGTCCTGCCAACTGGAGTGTGAGATCCTTACAAGTTAGGGGCTTCATCTTCTCATCTATGTCCTTGGCGCCCAGCACAAATCACGGCACCTAACTAAGAATTCAATATGTAGGGGATCCCTGGGTGGCGCAGCGGTTTGGCGCCTGCCTTTGGCCCAGGGCGCGATCCTGGAGACCCGGGATCGAATCCCACGTCGGGCTCCCGGTGCATGGAGCCTGCTTCTCCCTCTGCCTATGTCTCTGCCTCTCTCTCTCTCTCTCTCTCACTGTGTGCCTATCATAAATAAAAAAAAAAAAAAAAAAAAGAATTCAATATGTAGTTATGAAGTGGAGAGAGCTGGATTCTGGATTGGAAAAAAACACAAAGAATTCCACATTCTCTCTGAAAAGGGGTACGCAAGCCCCCCGGGACCCAGACCCCAGACAGATGCATGGACTGTTGACTCTCCTCATTTCAGGTCCCGGCCCACGCCTGGCCCTGCCGGCCATGACAGCATGCACCACAACGGGAAGGCCTTTGGAGCTGCCAGAGGAGACTGGTGGTACAAAAACAGCAGTTGCCACCTTACCTGTTGGCTGTCGAGTCCTCGCTTCTTTCAGGTAGTAGAGTGCTTTGTCATAGTCTCCCAGGTGGTAGAAGGCCACACCGGACCGGTAAAGGGCCTTAAAGTTCTCTCCTTCCTTCTTCAGGACTTTGAGGCAATACTCCTTGACTCGCTCGTAATTCACCAGCTCAGCCTGGAGCAGGCAGGCTATGGACGCAGGGAGAGAGAAGGGAAAATGCTATCAGCACGCCAGACTCTCATTGTCTTTCTGTGGGTCTTTCTCCCTGCCCAGAAAAGATTTAGTAGTGTTGGGGCTTTATGCTGGGTGTACATGCCATGGGATCTGTCATCAAATAAACCAGGGTCTGGGACCCACCTTCAAGCTGTGTGACCTTGAGTGAATTATTTAGCCTTGTATTATAGGTTGAATTGTGTCCTCTCCAAAAAGATGTGTTGGATGCTAACTCCCAGTAAATCAGAATGTGACCTTATTTGGAAACGGGATCTTTATAAAAAGATAATCAAGTTAAAGTAAGGTTGTTGGAATGGGTCCGAATACAGTATGAGTGGCATCTTCACTATAGGGGCGCCTGGGTGGCTCAGTCGGTTAAGCGTCTGCCTTTGGCTCAGGTCATGGTCTCAGGGTCCTGGGATGGGGCCTGCAACCTGGAATGGGGCCTGTGACCTGGGATGGGGCCTGTGTCATTGGGCTCTGCACTCAGCAGGAAGTCTGCTTCTCCCCACCACTCTCACGGTGAGTAGGTCATGAGGGCTGAACTGTCATGATTGGGATTAGCGCTCTCTTAAGAAAGATCTTAGTGAGCTCCCTTTCCCTTGCGCCATGAGAGGACACAGTACGAAGTCGACTGTCTATGAACCAGGAAGCAGATTCCCCCCAGACTCCGAATCTACTACCTTGATCTTGGACTTTCCAGCCTTCAGAACTGTGAGAAATAAATTGTTTCGTTTGAGCCTCCTAAGTCTCTGCTACTGTCATAGCAGCCCAAACAGACTAAGATAAGGGAGAAGTTTGAACAGAAGACGGAAGTACACAGGGGTGACATGATGGGAAGAAACACAGGAAAAAGATGGCCAGCTGAGGCTGGCAGGGGCCCGTGGTGGGGACCCTTCCTATTTTCTATCAGCCGTCTTGGAGTAAACCATCTCTTGTTGAAGCTTTCTCTCACCAGCAATCAGCTACAGGGCCAGGAAGCTCGCGAGACCCTGGAGAGTGATGCCCTCTTCCCTGTGTGCCCAGTGGCCTCCCCTACTTCCCCCAGCTCCCCGCCCTGAGCTACGTACCCCTCCATGTGATCACACACATGGTTAGTAGGGATTGAGCAAAGATTGTGTTATACACATTGGAGGGATTACTAGAAAGGAGGAGGGGGAAAGGCAGGGAAAGGCACTTGTCTGCTTCTTTGAAGTGAATAAAAAGAGACATAGGTGGCAGGGGTGCCGGTGTGTCTCAGTTGGTTGAGGTTAAGTGTCTGTCTGCCTTAGGCTCAGGTCATGATTCTGGGGTCCTGGGATCGAACCCTGCGTCAGGCTCCCTGCTCAGTGGAGAGTGTGCTTCTCCCTCTGCTCCTTCACCTGCTCATGCTCACTCTCTCTCTCAAATAAATAAAATCCTTTTTAAAAGAGAGAGAGAGAGAGAGAGAGAGAGAGAGAGAGAGAGAGAGAGAGACACGTAGGAGGCAAAAGTGCTCTTCCCGCCAAGACCAGACTGGGTGGTGGGAGAGAAGGCTGATGCCCGCTCCCTGTGCTCAGATTCCTCCCACGTCGAAGGAGCCGTTCTCTCTTTGGGATAGAGGCAAGTCACTGATTTAAATCTTCAGAGGTCTAACTTCAGCTGTTTTGATCCTTTAAATAACTCCCAGAGATAAGAATTGCTGATTAGGAGATCAGACCTTTCATTGGACATTTTGGGCAAGAAAAAAATACCCACCCACATCCTTTATGCCGACTGAGGGGGAGGTGAACCACACAGTCTGAAGTTGAAGGTGTGAGAACCAGGAAGTGCAAGAGAATCAGCCCAGATCTAGAAACTGACCCATCAGGTTTCACAGGCCCCAAGGGAGAAAACCAAATAAATAGACAGAAGTGATAGGCTGCTACCTTCCTTGGGCGTGGGCATCTGTGGTCACAGAAAACCCAGATGGGCTGGCAGCCGAGAGTCCATCCCTCTGAGCCGATGCCACCAGTTCCCTTTCTTTCCTCTCTTCTCCTCCCTCCGCTGTGGGGACCCCTCCCACCCCCAAGCCCCTGGAGCCCGCCCTGGGGCTCCACACAGCTCTGCGGATGGGAAGGGGTTTCTGTCAAGGGGTTCTTGTGCAGGAATCTCACTGCTACCTGTGTGGGACTCAGCTCTAACACCTGATCCCAGAACTAAAGGATTTCCTGTCTGGGTTTCCATGTGCCGCATCTGGTGTCCTCTCTGCCCAGGCAGGGCAAACCTCTTCCTGCCCATCTTCAGACAGACACTTCTGTTTGCTGACCTGAGCAGTATAGGAAATGGGCCTTCGTTTCTTTTAAAAACAGCTTTCAATTGCCTAAAATGAGGGTGGGGTGGTGGGGGAAAGGAAGCAAAGAGGCCTGGAAATGGAAAAGATCTTCCTCTCCCAGGGGAAAAGAAAGGCTAGCCATCAAATTCTGGGAATCCTTCATTGAAAATGTTTTGAATTCCCCTGTAGATCCAGATCCCGTGGGAACTGTGATACCTGGAGGTGGACCAGGTTTCAGATCTCGTGGGAGGTGGGGCCAGGCAGGTTGCAGGATGTGGGGCCCCTGCTGACACCACAGGCAGAGCCCAGGAAGATGGACAAATCTAGAGTCAGCCTGGGTCCAAATGGGCTGCCGTCCTGAAAGCTGGGCCGGGGATGGAATCCAGGCAAGACACCTGTGGTGCCAGCCAGGGCTCTTAAGAGGGTCTGAGATGGAGAGGGTAAGAAACAATCTGGAAAGCTACCCTCAGCCCTACCTATAGGTGATTTTTAGATGCCCCTATAGTTTGGGTGGGGAACTATTTGGGGTTCATGTAACAAGCCCAAGGGAGAGGTAAGATGGGATGTGTATAGGCACATCCTTAGAGTGGAGAAAGTTCAGGAGAGGTTGACTGGCAGTCTCCTGATGTTCCTTCTGCATCCCTATGTCCACTCCCCAGGGCCCATGGGCTGTGATCACATAATCCCCTTGCCCTTGCTTCCCCTCACTGGTTAATCCCTTAGCCTATGTCAGAGGTGGTGCTCATTACCTTACTTGTACTATGTCTTTGCATCTTCACGGCAACTATGAAACAGGTTCTATTTTGATGCTTCTTTTGTAGATGATGAAACCCATTCCAGAGAATTTAAGTAACCTGCTCAAAGTCACTCAAGTAGGGTGGAAGAATTATGATATCTATCCCTTTCTGCCAGGATCTCCAGACTATGCTCTTGACCATGGGTATCTGTGGATCTGCGCCTGATGCCTTCCAAAAGCCATGTAACCCCTGGTGAAAGCCACATCACCTGCATAAACTACCTTTCTCTGTGTTCCAGGGTCAACAAGGTGAAAAAGCAATAGCTAATTTCACTGGGACCCTGTACAGGGTGCTGGAGTCAGTGTTGAACCAAAGGCTCCGTTCTGTCCTGGAGCTAACAGGCTGGTGGGGAAGGTAGATGTTCTATTAACTCGAATATTCCCATGTGCCAAGACTGAGAAGGAGAAGGGAAGAGAGGGAGTACACTGAGGGAGGGGCCCTCAACCAACATAAAGTATCATGGGAGGGCTTCATAGAAGAAGCAGTATTTAAGCAGGGCTCTGAAGACTGAATGTTTCTTAACCTTAGCACTCTAAACATTTTAGGCTGGGGAACTTTTTGTCATAGGGGGATGCCCCATGACATCCCTGGCTTCTATCTACTAGATGCCAGTTGTGACAACCAAAAATATGTGTCTAGATATTGCAAAATGTCCTGTGGGGGGACAGTGATCTAGTTGGAAAGGAGCAAAAGATTTCTAGGCAGAACCAACAGAGAAAGAGGTTGGAGCAGGGGGCAGGGGGTGGAATGACTTATTCAAGGAGTTTTGAGGAACCATGCCTGACTGGAGCAGAGAGACTGAAGGGAAGGGTAAAAGGGAGGGAAGTTGGAAAAACAAGAGGAGACCAGGACACCCAGACCCCTCTGGTCCATGGTGACGATCTAGGACTTTATTCTTAGTCACTCTGAGATGATGAAATGGTTTCTCTAGGTTGATTCAAGTGGAGGCAGAAAGACGGGAGAGAGGGATAGGTTTAAGAGGCATCTAGGAGACAGAACTGACTAGCATTAGGGAACCTCTGAAATATTTTCTCTCCACTGTTACATTCATGTGGTTAGAGCCCTTCATCCAAGAGGGCTTACTTAGACTGCCATTTTGGATTCACTGATGATTCAGAAATTTATTCCACGTTGTTGTAACCTAGTCTATATTTGAATTAAGGTTTATGTACGCAGTCTATGTGCTCTGCTATATAGAATGGATCAATATTTTATTTTTATTTTTTTAAATTTTTATTTATTTATGATAGTCATACAGAGAGAGAGAGAGAGGCAGAGACACAGGCAGAGGGAGAAGCAGGCTCCATGCACCGGGAGCCTGATGTGGGATTCGATCCCGGGTCTCTAGGATCGCGCCCTGGGCCAAAGGCAGGCGCTAAACTGCTGCGCCACCCAGGGATCCCCTAGAATGGATCAATATTTTAAAGAGTACTAGGCTGGGAATCAGATGAGCTAAATTCTAGCCCCACCTTTGCCACTAGCCAACAGTATGAAAATCACTTTCCCTTTCTGGGCCTCAGTTTCCTAGTTGTAAAAGGGGGGACCTTCACTTGGCTGAATAATCTCTACTCTCCATTTCAATCTAACAGCCTATAAATACAAATGCTGGCCACATAATAGAAGGACGACATTGTTTCACTGGTTCCCTTTCAAAAGGAATTCTGTTCTCCCTACTACTTATGGTGAGGCATCTTCTGTTGGGGATGACACTCAGAACTTGTAGGGCAGTGATCAAAAGGGTTTCTGTAAGACAATTTTCCCTCTACATGGAGCCTGTTTTTGGTATTGGTTTTGGTTTTGGTTTCGCATAGAGATTCCCAAGGCCAGGCTCTGGGGCAAGATCTTCCCAGAAGGAAGTAAGCTCTGCCTCTGTCAGTGTCTCAGCAGAGGAGGCTATGAATTTGGGAAGGCAGGTCTCATGCTGGATGGAGAGGGAGCCTGTTCTCACCTATGGCCTCAACTTTGGGTATATATATTTGGATTCAAAGATGTAGTCATTCGGTGGCAGAAGGGGTACAAAATGGGGAGACATGTCCACAGCGGACATGTGAAGATGGGCCTGGGCTCCCAGACAACCATATTTGGAAGCCCTTTTGAGAGAAATGTTATTAACCTTCTGGTCTCTGGGTCTTTCAATGTGTTTAAATAAATGCTACAGCTTGGAACCAGCCAAGCTATGAAGAATTTAGAGAAGCTTACAGTCATGGGTGAGAAAAGGTCCTAGAAGAGAAAAGCCTTCCCCAAGCTTGCAATGGGAACAGACGTGGTGGACGGTGAAAGTTAAATTTGGGGGCAAGAATTGGGCTGTAAATGTCTAACGATCCTTTGTACATGGAGAATCTTCTACTGTGAATCTTGGTTGGTTAGGGTATGGTTTTATGAAACCAGCTGGCGGTCTTCCTTAGCTCCACAAAGGGAATCCATGGCAGGAAAGGCTAGAGAATCAGCAACTGAGAACCCTGCTGCAGAGTCATGTACTCAGGACAGTGGAAATCATATGTTTGACGTTCCCCAAAGTAGCCACACTGAGACCTCAGGCTAAAACATGTCAGGTTCTACTGGCTCTGGCACCTGCTTTGTTTTTGTTTTTCCTGGTACACACAAGGCATAGTGACTGCCTGGGCAAAATGCCACTCACTGGCATGAGATGAAGGGAAGCTGGATGAGAGGAGGAAGAACAAGTTCATGCAGCCATTGGTTTTCTTCTTACAACTGATTCGCTATAGTTGCCCCGCTGCCCAGAAGGGAAAAATGAGCTGGATGGGTGGGAAGGAAAGACAAGACTGGGGCCAGGAGAAGGAGGTTGCCTCATTTTGCGGGTTGAATTGTGTCCTCCCCAAAAGAGATGTTGAAGTCCTCATTCTCAGTATCTTAGAATATGATCCTATTTGGAGTAAAGGTCTTTACAGAGATAACGAAGTCAACATGAGGTCACTAGAATGGGCCTTAATTCAATACAGTTGGCTTCTTTATACAAAGGAGAAATTTGGACAGAGACAGACACACATATAGGAAAGACGATGTGAAAAGACATAGGTAAAAGGTGGCCATCTATAAGCCAAGGAACACTAGGCTACCAGAAGCTAGGAGAAAGGCATGGAACAGACTCCCTCACAGCTCTCAGAAAGAACCAACCTACATACCTTGACCTTGAACTCCTAGCCTCCAAAACTGTTAACAACAGCCTTCTGTTATTTTAAGCCAGTTTGTGGTGCTTTATTATGGCAACCTTAGGAAACTAATACACTGTGCTGGTTATTCCTTCGAGAGGTGGGCTCAGGAAGTGGCTATCACATTACTTGGGGGAAAATTTCTCAAAAGTGGGCAAAATCTTTGGTTTTCAGTTTTATTTTAAGGAGCAATGGCATAGTAGTAAAGTGGATGGAATTTGAATCTGGATGTAGGTAACACTCAGAGTATTTAACAACTGGAACAGGTCATAGCCAAACCAAAGAGGCATATAATATTGTGCCAGTTCTGGGGTGTCCTGGCTGAACATCAATTGTGGATCTGGAGATACAGTCCTGGGCTGTGGTCCAAGCTCTGCCACCTACTAGCCCAGGCCGTTGGGCATGTTACTTAATCTCCCTTGGCCTCATTCTTCTCATGTATTAAATAGAGATAATAATACCTATTTTCTGGGAACTCTTGTGAGGATAAAATGAGATAATTCATGTATGTTATATGCTTCACACAGTGCTGGGCACAGAAACGGATTCTGATAAATGCTAGCTCTTTAGGAAACCATTTGTCAAACATGGTTTCCCCAGCAACAATGTACATTCGCAGGAGAGAATCTCCATTTTGAGTCCTACATGCAGTGTGTGATACATACACAGAGCTAAAGCATGATTTAAAAGCAAATTTTCAAGAATAGGTCAGAGACATTGTGGTGGGTGATTTAGAGGGTCTTCCTATGGCAGAGCAATGGGAATTTGGCCTGTGCGGTGAAATGACAGAAATTATACTTGTGAGGCTCCAAATCCAGGACTGCAATGACCCAGCCATGAAAGTGCTGGTTTTCCCCTCTACACACATAAATGCTTGCATTCAGGGTTCTGAAAATAACTCTCTTCTTTTGATTTCTCATTTTTGTTTCATGATGGGGGGTGTACATAAACTCACATTTGCTCCAAGTGTTACCCAAACCTAGGTTTGATGCTTGGCATTACCTATCAGTTTTCTTTTCAAAGGTGTATTTTCTCCATTGGGAGCATGTGGGTACATGCAGAGAATATGACAAAAGTAGCTTTGCAGCCAGAAAAGTGGACTTCAAGGAAGGCATAAAGTGGGGCTCGGGTCTATTCTCACACATGAAACAGCCCTGAGTTAACAGGTGGTTCTACCCTCAGCTCTCTACACCCCGCAACAGCAAAGAGTAGTGCTGCTGCCCACACCTGCACCTGCTCCCTCACTGCAAACAGATGAATGGGCTCCATGGTCAGTAACTGGCTGACAGCTTTATGGATGGGGAGGGGATGGACCCAAAGTAGCTGAGCTCCTCTGGGGTCCTAATAATTCAGGAGAGGTAGGAGCTCTAAACACCAGCAATGGCAGGACAATTAATAGGCCTAGATCTTGACTCTATAGGGCATTAGAGAGTCTGGGAGGGAAGAGGAAAGTATTTTTAGCAGAGAAATTGCTGGCCAGTTTCAGAGCCTCTGAGCTAGCTGATTCAAGACAATGTCCCTGGCACTGGCATTCATGCGAGTGTCCTTGGGTTAAGACACCTCACCTCTCAGGACTGAACTTGCAAGTGCATAAACATAAAGATCATTATGGTTGCTATCCACCTTTTCCTTGAAGGCTTGCTAGCAGGATGAAAAAAGTCTGACATCTGATGAGAACCCTCGAGACAAATGTTTCACATTAAATCATCTGTGGAAACTTGTTTAACACGGAGATCCTGGACCATATGCCCAGTCATGCAGGTTTCCAAAGGAATAGGGTGGAGCTCACTAATACACATTTTTCATTAAGTCCTCAGTGGGCACCTGCAGGGGCCCTTTACCTCCTGAGCTGGTAGTTTCCATTCTAGCATTTTGGATATTAGTTTCTTAAGGACCATGTAGTTGGTTAAACCTTGAGAACCCAGCACAGCCGTGAGGAGTTCGAGGATTACCCACGGGGCCAGACAGGTCCCCGATGGCCAAGTCCTAGAGCTAGAAAAAATCTGCACATGTGGGAAAACAATTGTTCTCAGACAGATGATCAGCTGGTGACATTTTGGTTTTTTCTCTTCCTAGTGATTAGAGATTTCTGACTGGAGGACAGAAGCCCAGGCCAAGGAAATGGGGAAACACAGCAGAAGGCTAAGATGCTCCATGATGAGCTCAAGAGAATCTAGCCTTGTACCAGTGGGCAGTGTTCCTCAATCCTTCTAGAAAGATAATAAGAGTAAGAGCAGAAAACTTTTATTAAGCATGAATGGGCCAGGCACCATTCTAAGCATTAACTCATTTCTTCTTGATAACAATCTAAGAGGTAGGTTCTAGTATCTTGTCCATTTTCTAGATTGGGAACCTGAAGTCCAAGGAAGTTCAGTCACTTGCTCAAGGTCACAAAGTGACTATGTGTCAGGGCCAAGGTTTGAACCTAAGCCATCTGGCACCTGAGACTGTGCTCCTGAGCATTACACACACTGCCCTCCTAGTATGCTCAGCTGCCTGTAATGAATTTTAACTCATCTCCTTCATTGGACAGATTTACGGCATGAGTTTTGCTTCTCATGAGACATAACTGTGAGGCCTTGACAGCGCCAAACTGTGCTCACTTGATATGTCTACTTCTCATCTGGAATCTTCCTATATAACTCTCTAGATCTAGAACCCTCTACACTACTTGTTTCTCTGTATCAAAAGGGAAAACAAACAAACAAAACCAAGTGCAGAGTTTCCACCAAGGCTTTTTTTTTTTTTTTTTTAAGTTCTAAAACCACCAGCATCTCCAATTCCATCGAGAGTCTACTGTTATCTTAATACGGTTGACATGACAGGTCTCTGGTTTCTTCCTGAAACAACCCCTACCTTAGCTGGTGTTTGTAAAACTAATCCCCACAGTATTATCTTTTAATTGAAATTTTTTGTGGAGAGAACTGTAGATTCACATACAGTTGAAAAAAATAATACAAAGAGCTCCCCTGTACACTTTACCCAGTCTTTCCCAAATGGTAACATCTTATAAAACTATAGTGTAATATATTAACATAACATTAACACTGATACAATCCACAGGTTGATTTTTACAGCTTTATTTGTATGATTTTTACAGCTTTCCTTGTATTCGTGTGTGTGTGTTTAGTTATATACCATTTTATCATAAATGTAGATTCCTCTATATACCTCCAAAGTTATGAAGCAGTTCCATTACCTCAAGCATCTCTCCTACTGCCCTTTTAGAACCACATCCATGTCCCTTCTGTATCCCCAACTCCTCTTTAACCCCTGACAACCACTAGTCTATTCTCCATCTCGAAAATTTTGTCATTTCAAAGTATTACATAAAGGGAATCATACAGTGTGAAGCCTTTGAGAACCAGCTTTTTTTTTTTTCACTCTACATAATCCCCTTGAGATACATCCAAGTTGTTGCAAGGATCAATAGTTCATTCCTTTTACTGCTGAGTAGTATTCCACACTGTGGGTGTAACCATCGTCTGACCATTCACCTGATGAAGGACATCTGGACTGTTCCTGGTTTTTTTTTGGCTAATGTGAATAATGCTGCTATGACAGCTTTCATTTCCCTGGGACAAATGCACAAGATAGCAGTTCCTGGGTCATGAGGGAAAGCATTCAATCTGTCATCATTTAGTATGGTGTTAGCTTTAGTTGTTTTGTAGATGCTCTTTATCAAGATCAGGTAATTTCCTTCTATTTCTAACTTGCTGGGAAATTACTGTTTTCCTAGTACCTGATGATAGTGGTTTAATGGTGGGTAGTCTTTTTCCAATGAGGTCAGATCTACAGGTACAATCATCAAATTAAGCCTTTAGTTTTCCAAAGAATATAATTATTTTTCATAGTCACAAACTCAGATCATGCCTATCATTGCAGTTATTCATGAAATTTGTCTTCTTTGCCCTTCCAGACAAGCATCTGTAGGGCATCTTTTTGGGTTTTTTTTGTTTGTTTGTTTTTTTAAGTAGACTCCATCATGGAGCCTAATATGGGGCTCGAACCCATGATCTTGAGATCAAGACTTGAGCCAAGATCAAGAGTCAGACATTTCACCAACTGAGCCACCCAGGCACTCCTCGTAGGGCATCTTTAAATCACCACATCTAGCCTTGGTACATCTAGCCTTGTACCAGTGGGCACACTGGTGTAAATAGCAACACCTAACATTTGTATATTGTTTTCCAACTCACTTGACCTTCATGATGACTATGGGAAATAGATATTATTAGCTCTGCTTCTAGAAGCTGAGGCTTAAGGAAGTTTAGTGACCTGCTAAGACCATCTAACTTGTAACGAAAGAGCCAGTGTTATCTAAACCCAAGTCCCATGTTGGTTCCACTCCAGCTGAGCTGGTGATAAAGAATGGAAACCTGGACTCCATGATTTCTAAGGGTCTTTTCTGAGTCCAGTGCCCTGAGAAGCTCTAAGAGCAGGAAGACGGCAGTATCCATTCATACCAGACTTGCCCAGCCTGGTGCCCAGGCAAGAGTTCTCCCCCTACTGATGCCTCAGCTCCCCCTTCCAGGAGTCATGTGGCTCTGTCTAGTGGGCTAAACCTCCTCCGATTCCATTCACATTCACTTCTGACCTTCTGTTTTTCCAGTCCATCACATGCTTATTTGATTCAAACAAACACTGCCAATGATTTCTTTTGTTTTCCTTGTTTTAGCAACACTGTTTTTGGAGATGTCTACTTTGCCCACCCTTTGAGTTCATCACATGGATGTCGCCAGCGTTCAAGAACCAGGGATGCTGCATCCTTCTGACCATCACCACACAATGTTGGGCAGAGGCTCTTAGTAAACTTATTTGATAAAGAGTCATTCATCATGGCCTATGCCTGGGGCTTCATAAGGAAAACAGAGAACGTTGAAAAGATACTGATATTTTTAAGGAACTAATATTCTTCCTTTTCACCCTCTTTTGGCCAGCACTGAGGTGGCAAAGTGGCAAGTGAGAGAGTTAAAGTGAAAAACCCACTGAAGATCCTATATGTTGAAGGCTCATGTTGACAGTCCTTTTGGAGATATCAGAGTCTGCTCAACAGAGTTGTAAAGCCAGAGCCTGAGGTCCCCTCCTGTTGTTGGTGCCCATCAGATGCCACTGTTCATGAAAGAAACACCTGGGTGCTATGGCAGTGTGCTTACAATTCTTCCCCCCTGGCCCCAAGCTCTCACTCTTGACCTCATTGTGATACACATAGAGACAAGGACGTAGAAGGAAGAAGGTAGGACAGGATTACTGCATATTGGAGTCTTCATTAATGCCCTTTTGTTGGGTTAGAATTGGAATGGGAGATGGCCAGCTGGGCCATTTGTAATGTGATGATGAATAAATACGCAGCAACAGAAGAAACCCATTGCCCAAAATTATCTTTATGTGGCTGGCTCTGGCCAAGATACATGTTATGCTTACTGGCAGGAATTCTCAGACAGGATGAGGGGAAATCTTAGAAGCCAAAATCCCATCCTGTTCTCCTCTGGACTTTACAGGACTCTTTTCCTGGTCTAATCACCTCTCCAGACACCCCTTTGTGACCCAGCAATATCTCTCCTATTCCTATTGCTTTTCCCAACATCCTCCATTGACACCAGTGTAAACATCACATCACTAGGTACTTTGGGGGTAAGTTAGTTAACAGGCACATATGTAATAGAAAGAGCACCTCTGTGGCCTCTCTGTGGCAGCACCACATGTAACAGCAAAGTGTGGGAAATAACCAAAATATCCACCAGTAGGAGATTGGTTAATCTCCTTGGCCAATGGACCATGACACAGACATTAAAATCATACTGAAGAAAAATACTTTATGACACCAAAAAAATGTTTTTAGTGGAAAATATTGGTGGAAAAATAAAGATCGTAAACATTTGTGAAGCACAAATAAATTTTGTGAAAAATAAATGTGTGTTTATATCAGGGTGAGGAATTTTAATAGCAGGCATCAGAGTTCCTCTTAGGGAATAAATTATTATTTTTTTAAGAATATTCTCATCAACTGCTGTAGTGGGTAAGGTGAAACTTCGAGATCAGGGAGAAGCAAATAAGGTAGCAAAAGATGCAAAAACTGCTCTGCTTTTGAAATGACTTGCATTTGAGAGTGGAAGATCCTAAGAAACAGAGAAGAGCTAGAGAGGGGGTAAAGAAAAGAGCCTGAGAAGCATGGTAGGTTGTTGCAACCTGCCAAAAATGTTCAGCAGTCACTAAGAAACTCCTGGTAGTCCAACAGCCAGGTGAGTTTTAAGAAAAAGAATTCTGAATATTCAGTTTTTGAGATGTAAACTCCTCTGTATCTTGTAACCGTCAGGAACTCTGCAGCCTGAAGTGGTGGTACCATGGCATGTGAAAGGGAAGAAGCAACAGAAGGAAGCAGATCTGCCCCTCAGCTGACACTCAGGGAGAGTGAATGGCATCCTGAGGGATGGGGAAAGGAGACTAGGGATTCCTGGCGGTGGCCCCAACACATGTCACAAACTCCTTGTTTCCTAAATAAACTGGAAAAATGTAGACCTCAAAGGGATCTAGCTGATACATGTTTATATGGACACAGAAGAAAGACTGGAAGGAAATAAACCCAAACAGGAAAGAGTTGGCTGGATGACAAGTGAGTTTTACTTTCTTCTTTGAATTTCTTTGCAATACTTCCTACAATTACAATGTCTTATTTTTGTAATAAGAAAACAATGTTAACCCTCCCCTCCCTGCTGCCCATTATGTCTTCAAAGAGAGCAAGGGTGGAACTCTGAAGAGATGCAGAAAAGGCTGAAGGGTTTCCTGAGCAGAAAGCACCGCCTGTTCCCTGGGGCCCTGCCTTGGGAAGACCTGGGGACATAAGAGGGCTCCGGACATCACGGACATCACGGCAGAGGTGCACCTCCAAGAGCAGGATCACAAGGAGGGGCCAAAGGACATACCTTCTAGTGCTTTCACTCTTGGATGCCTGAGCAAGCCAAGGGCTTTCCTCATCCAACACCAGGGCAGAAGCTCAGGAAGCCGGCCCCGGCATGTGACACAACAGGGCAGACAAAGCAAGCATGAGGCTGCCACAGATATCTCCCTCTCAGAGAGGTCTTGCTTTCCTCCATTTCCCCTCCCCACCAGTAAGCTTTCTTGCTCGTTAAGCTCCTGAAGGAACTCAACTGATCACCACACATATCTTCTCTTCCGGCAAATCCTGTACTCGGCTCTCAGATTCTGAACTGGTCTTGCTTGTGAGAGACCCCAGGTTCTTTAGCTACTCAATTGGTTCAAACAGAGGGCCAGAGGATCCTGAGGCAGAGGATGGAAAGTGGCAGAGAATAGACTCTAATTGAGGCTTATTCGCTTGCACAACCTCAGGCCAGAGACATGTCTGCCTAGAACCTAGCAGTTTCTAAACATCTCCTGGACCAACTTGTATTCTAAGAAGCTGGAAGTAGGCACAGACTCCATGGCCCAAGGGCCCATGGTTGTGCTGGAGTTCTGCTGTGCTTCAAAGGAAGCCCGATGGGTTACCGGTTCACTCAGCCTCCTGGGCCCAGGAACACACCAGGTAGGCAACACCCACACAGAAGGCTGTTAGTTTACACCTTCTCACCTCCCCTGCCTGGAGCCACTGACCTCTCTTTTGTCCTCTTCTGTTTGCTCCCTTGCTTCCCAGATTCCAGAATAACCTCCTTTGCGGAGTCCTTTTTTTCCTACCATCTCACATGCTTTCCTGTCTTAGTGCCCCCTGGAGTGGGAGTTAGATTCACATAAGCCATCACTTATTAAGTGTCTGTCGTGTACCAGTCCCTGTGCTAGGCATGTGTGCATGTATCGCTTCATGTCAATCACCGTCACAATCCTGTGTGGTGCATATTATTGCTCTTATCCTATAATGGGAACAAGCTCAGAGAGGTCGGGACCTGTCCAAGGTTAATGATGGGGTCAATAGGAAGTCAGAACTCAAACCTAGCTCTGTTTATGCTAAGTAAATTTCTCTCCCATTAGGCCACATTGCCCTGCTAGTTTTCTGCCTGTGTGTTCCTCCGTGTTCTCTTCCCTCCCTCCCATACTCAGTGGCAAACACAGACGGCAAGCCCTTCTCCCTACATAGGTGTCAGGGAAGAGTCCACACATGTTCCCAATGACCCGATGGCCTCCACAACCTGAGGGTGGAGGCCCATTCGAGCAATGAGCTCAGTTCTGACTCAGGGTGAGCAATAGGCCCAGAATCAAATTCCAAAATGCTTGGATCTGGCCCAGACTCCAGAGGGATCTTTAGCTTTGCGGCAAGAGTGGCAACTATCTGAGACACTATAACTTAGCCACCTGTTGCATCTTTCTCTCTTTCTCTCTTTTTTTTTTTAAAGATTTATTTATTTTTAGAGAGAGAGAGTGGGGGGGGGCAGAGGGAGAGAGAATCTTCAAGCAGACTCCACACTGAGCACAGAGCCCAACTCGGGGCTCAATCTCTCGACCCTGAGCCGAAACCAAGAGTGGGATGTTTAACCGACTGAGCTCCTCAGGTGCCCTGACAGTCTGTTTCTTAAAACTTTTTATTTTTCTTGCCACCAGGACTTCCTAACCTAGTATGACCAGCATTGCTAGGTTTCTGATGGTGAATGACTGCCTGCTCAGAATCCAAGTCTGAATTTTGGAATAATCTGGAAAGATCTAGCAGTAATAGGTAATATTTGGTGACATTGTTTTAGATTCCAGAGCCCAGATATTATTTGAAATAGGCTTCACCCCTTACCCTGGTTTTTTTTCAGAGACCCTCTTTTGGACTCTATCATCCTGGGAGGCTGTGAGGTGCCTTATTTTGGTTTACCCCATATTTGCAAGGGTTGCCTTGGAAATCTTAGTTGGGATGTTTTAATGATTATTTGTCAGCACATACCAGTAAACTAGAATAAAAGAGAGCTTGTTTCTTGTCTCTTTCCTAATCTGGCTGCTCCCAGAAAGAGAGGCTGGGGGAGGCGGGTAGCTAGACGGCCTTCAAAATCCTAGACGGTTCAGCACTCGTGAAAGGACACTTAGAATGCACTGACCCAACCCCGCTGTTTACATTTGGGGAAACTGAAGCTCAGAGTGATATGATTCGTCCAAACTCAACAGAACAAGTTAGCGGTAGACTCTGGACTAGAACCCCAGTTCCCACCACCCCCATGCCGTAACGAAGGCTTAGATTTGGGCTGTAAGGAGCCATGGCAAGTGTACAGTAAAAATTCAGTGAATAAGTGAGTTCCCTTCCAATGTTGGGGCTGCTGTGTCTGAGGTACTGACAGTCACGATTTCTGAAATTCAGGTGCCAATCAGAATCTTGGACACTGGGTACACATGCTGTTCCTCAACACCAGAGGCACATTACTAATGTTCAGGATCAACTTACATCACAAGCTCTAACTGAACTCTCTTTCCTGCCTCACTGGCAGATTCAAACAGTCACCAACATGCTGAGTCCAGAGGGACAGGCATCCTTCTACTGGGGGTTCCACACTGTCAGGATCTAGTTCTGTGTGTGGATAGGGGTGGTAGGCACTGCAGAAAGGGGGATGAATCCTACTGTGGAATATTAAGAGAAGTTTGGGGGCTTGGGATTATTTTGCTTGACATCTTTGGTGTTACTGTCTGACAAGGCTAGACAAGACATAGATAATATCCAGAATGGCACTAAAAATTATGTTTATAAGGTGGGTTTTCTTCAGGAAAATAAAAAGAAGAAAGCAAAACGACCCATGATTTCTCTAACAGATAACCCTGTCATCATTTTTCTTAAATAAAAGCAATCATGCCTATAGTTAGGAAAGTCCAATACTATAGAAAGATTTAAAATAAAAAGTTAAAAAAGACATGGAGGAACTTTAAGTGTGTATTGCTAAGTGAAAGAAGCCAATCTGAAAAGGCCACATACTGTATGATTCCAACTCTGTGACATTCTGGAAAAGGCAAAATTATGGAGGCAGTAAAAGACAAGGGGTTGCGAGGGTTGTGGGGTAGGGTGTAAGAGATGAACAGGCAAAGAATAGATGATGTTTAGGGCAGTGAAAACATTCTGCATGATACCCTAATGACAGATACCTGTCATTACATATTTGTCTAAAGCCATAGAATACACAACACCATCAGTGGACTCTAATATAAACTGCGGACTTTGGGTGATTACGATGTGTCAACATAGGTTCATCGTTTGTAACAAATGTCCCACTCTGGTAGGGGATGCTGATAATGGGCAAAACTGTGCAGGTGTGCAGGCAGGGCTGTATGAGAAATCTCTATACTTTCCCCTCCATTTTGCTGTGAAAACTGCCCTAAAAACAATGAACTCTTAATAATTAAAAAAAGAAAAAGTTAAAGTCTCTACAACTCCTCTGCCCAGTCCCCTTTTCTTTCTTTTTTTTTTTTTTAAGATTTTATTTATTTATTCATGAGAATACACAGAGAAGAGAGAGAGAGAGAGGCAGAGACACAGGCAGAGGGAGAAGCAGGCTCCATGCAGGGAGCCTGACGTGGGACTCGATCCCAGGTCTCTAGGATCACGCCCTGAGCTGTAGGAGATGCTAAACCGCTGAGCCACCGGGGCTGCCCCAGGTCCCCTTTTCAAGTGAGGTTAACAGCTTCACTCCAGGGGCACCTGGGTGGCTCAATCAGTCAGTTAAGCGTCTGCCTTCTGCTCAGGTCATGATGTTGGAGTCCTGGGATGGAGCCCCACATCACGCTCCCTGCTCAGTGGAGAGTCTGCTCCTCCCCCTGCTCATGCTCTCTCTCACTCACCCTCTCTCTGAAATAAATAAGTAAAATCTTAAAAACAAAACAAAACAACAGCTTCACTGGAATGATTTCAGATAATCTTCTTGACACCGATACATTTATGCCAGTTTATCTTTTATTACACAGGGAATCATATAAAACACTGTTCTGCACTCTACCTTTTTATGTAGTAACAGCTTCTGGAGACTGGTCTGTATTTGCTCCACAGAACTATCCCATTCTGTATAAAGGCCACACAGTTCAGAAGGAATGGCATGAAGACAATCTTTCTTAAGAGCTGGAAAAGACCTTGGAGACCTTGAAATCCAACCATGGTCTTTATAAGTAAGAAAACTGCAGAAGAGAAGACTCCTTGAGCCAAGGAACCAGCATGTAGAGAACTTGGAGTCCAACTCCTTGTTCACCAAGTCATGCTTTCATTGTGTTCTCAAAGGTAGGGATGTCAGAAGAGAAGCAGGGAAATGCTTTGAGAAAACACCCTTCCCATTCTCTATCATTAGATGATTTTTTTTAAAGCAAGTGTTTTTGTGTGTGTGAACTATGAAGCAACCAGCATTTGGGGGACTGTTTTAGTATATGTGTGCTTGAAACAATATGGGAGAGTCAGTGTGGATAGATATTTAATACAGAAACCAGGAATCAAGAGAGTTTTCCTCATGGATTCTATTCAAGTATCCCTGTTATCTTAAAATTGTTAAAGTTGGAGGTGAGCATTTTCCTTCATTGGGTAGGTCCCACTTCTTCTTTCTATTTTTTTCCCCTCCTACATATCCCTATCCATTTACAATGCTAATTTACACTTCTAATACTTTATAGTTTAGGAAATACATTCACATACATTATCTTCTTGTTCCTCGCCTTTATCCTGTGAGTCAAGCTAGCATGATTATACCCATTTAATAAGAGAAGAAAACCAAGGTCAGGGATCTTGTGAACAGATTAAGTTCACGTATGGTGAATGAGCCACCAGCTGTCATATAAGTCTACATCAGTTAGTGTTCCAATACACACAGGGCCAGCTGATCTCTTTAGCACTGGCTTTGGACATTCTTTGTTTTTGATTCTTGAGAGATGAAGTCTTTGCCCACAAAGCCAGAACCTAGTATCAGCCAGTCATAAAAACACAAACTAAAAAGTAAATATTACTTTCCAGGATGTTAGGAGAGCAAATGTTCCACACCACACGGAATAATATGTGTCCAACTTCACTTGGCACTAAAACTGAATAATATTTTTAAATGATGGTATATCACTCTTACGACATTAAAACAGACTAGGTCTAGGGTAATGTATTTGGGGTATTCTAGATTTTATCATCTAGTGGGTCATTTCTCTTCATTGAGTCTGCGATGATTGAGACAGTAGTGGCTGAAGTGAATTCTCACTCTCAACACTTCCACTCAAATTTCTCAGGACCTCTTAACTGGAATTTGCATGAGCTGAAGCAAGGGGGACAGAAAAGAGGAGGAAGTAGGGTGGAGCTACTGCAGCCTCTTAGGCTCACTGGAAATTGTGACTCACCAGCTACTCACACCTCTCTGTCCATACAAATTCAGGTCACCTTCCTAGTGACAAAAGGGAAATTCTGACCTGGTTACAGAATGCAGGACACTTTCCTCTTAACCACCCAGGATGGTCATGGAATGGGACTCCTAATCATACAAGGCACAATCACAGTGAAAGGACCTGCAGAACATAAGATGGGAGGAACTGCAAGCGAGTTGCCCTAGAAATGCCAAGGCTTGTCCTTGTTACAAGGCTGATGAGATGAGGTCTATGAGATGAGATGTAGTCTATGCTGCTGCAAAGGGTATAACTGAGTGGCCTTTGATTTCAGCTCAGGTCATGATCTCAGGGTTGTGAGATGGAATGGAGCCCTACATCAGGCTTCTGGCTCAGTGCAGAGTCTGCTTGTCTCTCTCCCTCCTTCTCTGCCCTGCACCTCCTCCCTGCCCCACCCCTGCACATGTGTGCTCTCTCTCTCTCAAATAAATAAACAAATAAATAAGTAAATAAATAAATAAGTAAATAAATAAAATCTTAAATAAAAAAGATTGATCCATATAGATGGATCAATAAAAATTTCAGGGCGGCAAATTTTAGTATTTTAAGGAAGAAACTCCTAAAAGTGGAGGTCGCGAGGTGACTGGTTAAGACGACAGGCTTTGGAATTATAGAGTGGCAGATGAGAAATCCCAGCTTGCCACATACTGCTTTGTGACCATGGGTGAGTGACTTAAGTGTTCCAAGCTTAAGTTTTCTGTCTCACAAGGTGAGATCAAATGAAGTTATATATATTAAGTATATATATTTATAATATATTATAAATTAAATATATATTATAATTTAAATTATAAATTATATATAATTTATATATAATTTTTATATGCTTATATACATATATGTAGTATATGTGTATGTATGTGTATATATATTCATTAAAGGCAGTGACCTTGTCCTTCATAGTCAGGCTTCATGCCCAGGGTCTACCACTTATTAAATGCGTAATTAATATTCATGGAATGATAGAATTTACTGGATTCTTAATATGAGACAGCTGTTGGAATAAACATTTTCATTCATTTCTAACACATTCATGAAACATTGGGTGCTAGGAACTGGGTTTGTCATGGTAGACTTTACTGCCATTATTGCTACTATGATCATTATTATTATAGTTGTTGTTTTGTGGTGGTGGCTGTTAAACGGGTCACTTTAGGTGGTGGTGAGTACCTCTATTGTTGGACATGCCTAAGCTTATGCTAGATGCCAAACTGGTAATGTTAACAAGGAAATTCACACACCTGTGTAAGGTTTGGGGTCACATCAAGTCTGAAATTGCAATTCTGATTTTACATAACTCTTGAGACAGCTAGTTAGCACCACTTCTCACTTTTGTTCTTTATACACAGAAACATGATGGGAGGGAAGCATTTGTCCCTTGAGCCTCCTCCATGTAAACCTTGTCTATAATTTCAATGCTCTTTTAAAGTCCTTTTGGCAGAATGGAAAGGGAAGATCTGCTTGGATACATTTCAATCTGAGATTCTTCTAGTTAAAGTCAACCTTCTTTGGCACTACATATCCTGCTTTCTTTTCAAAAATATCTAGGAACTGCTGGTTTCGGTCCTACTAGTTATGGCATCATTTTATTGCTGATATGAAAATATATATGTACAAAAGAAATATAATGAGTTTTACATTGCTAATGAATGATTTTGAGGCCACATGAATACCACCAGGATGGCTAAACTCCTTTAATCTTCAATAGCTTTATATTTGGTTCTTTTAGGTCTGATACCATGGTCAGTGCTAGAGGTTTTTGCTGTGTGGTTGGGGCAGGACTAATTATCTTGGTGAAAATGGAAAACTGTCTCCAACATGAATATCTGACTTCCTAAAGTCACTTGGGAATTAGGAACTTGATGACTGGTTGGTTGAAACATTTGGTTTTGATCTTAGCTATCTGGAGTGGGCATAATCTGGTGGTAAAAGAGAAGAGCTGTAAGAAGAGAATGTCCCATCTGGAGGTCACTCCCAACTTGCAAAGCTCTGGGACCAGCCTTTAGCTGCTCCAGATCTTGGCCTTCCTGTCCTCACTGCAGCTGAGTCCCCTGGCCTTTGACACTCCCATGTATTTTGGCTGTAGGGACTCTGACTGTAAAGCATCCCAAAGAGTTTCTGGCTAAGAGCCACCCAACTCATTTCCCTTGCAGGTAGACGAAGGACCTTCAGAATCTACTTTAGAAACTCAGCCCAAAGTCTACATTCAGAATGTTCTTTCCTTGAAAGCACCCTACAAGTTTCAATTCTCACATCATTTCTTGGAAAATTATCTTAGAAGCCACATTTACAGGCAGAGATTAATTGGCAAAGGTGCTGCCCAAGGAACAGCCTCAAAGCAACAACGGCTTGGCCAGTCAAGCTCTCTCACCCAGATGGCAAGCTCTTGGCTGAGCATCTCAGCATGAAGCCTCTCTTCTTTCCCTTTCCTTTGATCAAGTCTTACTCTCCAAACTTATCTTCTGGCTACTGGGCTACCAGTTGTCTCTAGGTATTCATGTCCTTTTTACCACTGAGCTCTTGCATTTGTAATTCATTGATCTTTATGCTTGGTTCTCTGGTTCCACATCCATTTCTGTTGAGTACCCTTTGTTTTAGAACCTGCCTCAGAGTCTATATCTAATTTTGTCCACCTTAGATGTATCTACACAGTCATCTTCTGGTACCCCATTGAGGGTGACTTCAAGAGTGGGTGGCTTATGTAGTCAGAAGGGTCCTGTATTTGGTTTAATGTTCTGTTGTTGCTCCCTTGAAATTCCTAACAATTTTATCTTTGGAATAGTGTTTTGTAAGTGAAGTTCGATGGAACAATGGAGCATGAACATGAGCAGAGGAGACAGGCACAACCTTTCTTTGCAGCCCCTCTTGCATACAGCATTCATGATGCTCCATGAGCACAAATTTTTGGTGGACTCACAATGCGTGAGAATTCAGCAAGACCCAGCTTGAGGATAAGATAAGATCGTCAGGTCTATAACTACGTAGGCAGACATGCTGATAGCCCCAAGAGGCAGTCTTCCCATTCAACCTAGAAATTGCTTCAAATACAGAAGAAAAGCAAAAAGAAGCATGAATGACCTAGAGCCCCATCATATCCTTTCTTACTTATGTTACCATGCTGTACTAGCCAACCACTTATGCTGAAAATGATGACATGGAAGGAAAGAATAGGGTAAAAGTAGGGAATAGTTTCTTTTCCTTCCCTTCCTCACTAAAAAGCCAAACTTGGTGGAAAGTGCACGCAGACAGAATGCAGATAAGGAAATGAAATAAAAATAGTTGAGTTTGTTTTGTCAGCATTTTCACTGTTTTAGTAAGAATAAACTACATATGCCTGTATAAGCTACAAAATGTGAATTGTGTAATTTACGTGATTTCACATACAAGGTAAGTACTTTCACATTTCCATTTAAAATTAGCATGGTGCAACATGAGGATGAACAGTAAAATTCTTGCCAATAATTTAAATTTTTAATTTTCTTGTAATGACATTAAATAGCAAATAAAAGCACCATGTCAAATCAAGAGAGAGAGAGAAATCATGAAAGAAAGGAAAAAAGCTTTATCTTCTAACACCTTTAATGATATTCCACCTCCACCCCCACTTTTTGAATAAGGAGCTCCACATTTTCATTTTCCACCAGGCCCCACAAATCATATAGCCAGCCCTGGTCCCATGGCTTTAACACATGTCCATTCCAGGCCTTTTCCCAGTGTGACCTCTCTAGGCCTTGTCATACCTCTGTCCTGGGGCTTCAAATAAGATCAGTGGATATTATCTGCCCCTTTGGTAACATAAACAACCACAACAAAAATCTCTTAAACACAGCTCTAAATGGATGGGAAAATGGGTAAGTGACGTGGTAGGGTCTTGACCAAAGTCACAGGGTATGCCAAGAATAGAGGCACAAGCTGACTCTCATCTAGCCTTCAGATCCAATGCCACGGCCTCTTGGCACTTATCTTCACTCCTGGCATTTGAGTCTTGACTGTCATTTGAAAATACCAACAAAGTCATTACATGTTGCAACCTTTTGATCACAACCAGCTGGGACTACCACAGCCCCATAGAAACCATGTGGAGCAAAAGGCTCTGCCTTTCAAGAGATTCTGCATGAAACATTCCAGGGCCCCCGGGGAGTCCTGTGTCTTGTTCAAGGTCAACAACAGTCTATCAACAGGGCAATACAAGCTTCCTTTGCAGCTTTGGTAGGGATTAGAGTCCTACATTGCCCCAGGCAGGTCAGAATATCTTTACAATAACTATAAAAGTCATATGAAATTCTGAAAGAATAGAATACCTCACATCTTTTGTTTGTTTGTTTGCTTGTCTTAATTCCTTAAAGAATGAGGCAGGTAAAATCAAGTCTAGGGGTCTTGCAGTACTGGCCAGATCCCTCCTAATCAGGAGGAACTCCAAGCCAGAACAGACCACAACCATGGGCACTTTGACAACTGCCTGCACACCCTTCATGTGAGCCTCTCAAGTCATCCAAATGGATTTTCAGACTAACATCTTTCGGCATGATGCACATTCTAGCTGCCCCCTTGTTATTCATTTGGAGCCTTCGTGAAGAGTACCAGACCTAGGTTTTCTCCAGAAGCCTCACAACAGCCTTTTGTTTGGTGCTGAGATGCCCTTAGTAGCATAGCCTAATCCTCTGGCTCCTTCTGAACTAGTCCAAGTTCCTTCCAAACCCCAAACATCTCTCTCTATGGACAGCTGTGCAGAAGGACAGATCTTTGGGAGCACAAACGTCTTCAGATTGCTTCCACCAGGAGCTGGCTGGGCTGCTCAGCTGGCACTGCAGCCGGGATGGAAGGGTCAGTTGCCTTTCTGCCAGAAAGAATGTGCAGCTGCTGTCTCCTTCCTATCAGCAGGCACCAGGGGAACAGGGTATCTCAGGGACTACACTGCACTGTTCTGGCTCTGACAACAATAATAGTTTTTCTTCCCTTTCTATCAAACGATAATCATAAAAACACACTTAAAAAATTTTGTGTCGCCATTTCAAATAATCTTCACTAAAATATTTTAATAGGATGTAAAAATGCTTCTGATATAATGGTAAGTGGGAATAAAAGTAGGATACAAGAGGTCCTTGCTTTGTGAACAGTTTACATTTATGCACAAAAAAATATACAAGGAGGAAATACATCTTTAGTGGGATTTAAAGTAATTTTGAAAAAAAAAAGTAATTTTGCATTTCTTCCTTAAACTTTTTGATATTTTCTAAAAGAAAATACATTTTAAAGGCATGTATTACTTTTGTAATCCAACAAGAAAGGATATTATTTCTATTAGCTAGGATTTCTGAGACAGTAGTAACAGATTTTCTGCATTATCCCAAAGGAAACCAACATCAAGCTTCTACTTCCTCTCCAGGTGACTTCCAGGATCCCTTCTCCCAATTGAATTTTGCATACAGGATACAGATTTTGGCTTTGACACGACAGCTCAGCTTGTAATTACTCTTCTTTTCTCTTTCATTGAAACTTGAAAATATTGAGAAAGAGCCCTATCAGAGTTTTGAACTAAGGTAATGTATTTCTTTCTCCTGGTTACCAGGGCTCAGAGCCCCAAACAGAATTTTCCAAGTGTAGAGCTTTGGAGCCTGCTTGAAACTGGATTCAGGGAGAGAGAGGCCTAGAGACAGTGACTTTGTGCTCAAAGTGTGATGCGCAAGAACCTTGATTTTGGAATCGAAAGGCTCTGGAACCTTGGGTTTTTTGTTTTGTTTTTTTTTCTTTGCCATCTTTTAGCCAGTTGTTTTAAAGATGAAAAAGTGCATTGTACGTAGAGTGCCTAGCACCATGCTCACAACAAATTATTAATACGAAGAAGGGGAGAGTGCTGGAGAAGATAGCAGAGGGGAAATGTACTACTACTCTCCATTCTCTCCCCACCGAAGTTTCCCAAAGTGCCTCTGGGGTGGGGGTGGAGGTGGAGGAGTTGGCTGGATCCTAGCCCCACCCTGACTGGGCTTGCCTGACCAAGGACACATCTTTGGTTTCACCATGGAAATGTAACCACTCCTCGGGTAGGAGATAGGCAGTGCTAGCCACAGGCCAGCAGCCAAAAGCCTAGGGTGAAGAGCAACCCTAGAATGCCCATGGACAGTACTAAATATAAGACTCCGTTACCACTCTGAAATCACCGCATTAGTGATCCAGAGTGCCTCTTCCTCCACCCATGGCCACTCTCCCTTTAACTATGCATCAGGCAGAAGCAAGTTGCCAGAGGCTTACAGGAAATAAGGAGAATCAAGCTGTACATTATGATGGATTGAGGTAGTCCCCCTTTGCTATACTACTGCTTTACCTACTGCCGTTATTACTAGCACTGCTCTCGGCACCACCATTTTTACAACAACTACTACTAGTCTATTAATCCCTTACATTTGTAAACTACAATTGATAAAGTGGATGGGTTTTGCCCAATTAAAGATGATACTGGGCATGGCATTATGGGAACGGAGAGGCAGGCTGGCACTAAAAACCTCGAAGGTAACAGAGCAGAATTACTGATATATATTTTTTCCATCCCCCAACTTCCTGTGCCCAAAACACACTCACCATCCCCGGCCACACCCAGTCACTCTCCTGAAGCTACTCCGCTCCAACTGTCCAGAGCTAGTTTAGGCAACTTCAAGGGTTAGGGACACTAGGGGTAATGGCCTTTTATTGGGCCAGAGGAGCTGGAGCATGCCCCCAAGCCCCCAAATCCCAGCAAACGAGGTGAGAGAAGAGTACAGAATGCCTTTCAAATCTAAGGCCACTGCACCTGCCAACATCTCCCACCTTCTCACAGGAAGGCCCTGGAAAGAACCAGGCTCTTCCTGCCTTTTTTTTTTTTTTTAAAGACACTTTACATTTCCTGTGCCAAAGTTAATTTTTAAAAAAATGCTTGACTTTAACCTCAATCCCCGAAGTGAACTGTGGAATGTACACCTCACTTTCTCGTCCCCACATTGGGTCCCCTGCCCTTCCCGCAGGCCCGGGAGCCAGCTGCGGGGAGAGGACCAGGGCTTCACCGGGCGGGCGAGGATGTTGCACGCAGCTCAAGCCCAACCAGCGAGGTTCCCTCTGAGGTCGCCCTTCACCTGGCAACCGGGGGCCCCAGCAAAGCTCGGGGACAGGAAAGTGGCGTTCTGGAATCCATCTTGCTCAAGATGCTGAGGGCATCGCAGCAAACTGCCCCTTGCCACCGAGGCCGAAGGAACGCGGGGAAGGGAGGACCGTACCCGCTGGGATGCGGTCAGGTGAGGGCAAGGTGAGGGCGAGCCCTGGTGCCAGTGATCCCGGAGGACAGCGGCCACTGGGCACGCGGCGGGTGGGGGTGCGCCCCGGGGGCTCCTTCCCGCCTGCGGACCCAGGTTCGCCGGTGAGCAGGGGCAGCGGGGGCAGCGGCAGGCGCCGCCAGCCAGCTGGGGCTCCGTCGGTCTGTCCAGTTATTTTTAGGTGAGATTTACGCCGGATGAGGGGGGGACAACGGCGTGACAACCGAGTTTGGGGAGCTATGGCCGTGAAAGTCACTTTTCCCGAAGCGCCCCCCGCCCGGGCCTCGCTCCCGGAGCGGCTCGGGGTCGGCGGGGTCGGCGGGGCGGGGGCGGGGGCCGGGGCCGGGGCGGGGGCCGGGGCGGGGGCCGGGGCCGGGGCGGGGGCCGGGGCGGGGGCCGGGGCGGGGGCCGGGGCCGGGGCCGGGGCCGGGGCGGGGGCCGGGGCGCCGCTCACCTGCCAGGCTGTTGTAGCAGTCGACCTCGATGGCTTCCACCGTCTTGCTCTGCTCCTCCGAGAGGCGGCCGGGCTGGGGGGCCGCGGGCGAGTCCCGCTCCTGCTCGCCGGGCGCCGGCAGCAGCCCCTTCAGCTCCAGCAACGCCCGGTGGTATTTGCCGATGGCTTCGCGGAATTTCTTGTCCTTGTAGCACTGCGCCCCTTGGCTCTTGAACTCGTGCGCCCGCCGGATGAACTCGGCCGGCTCGGCCGCCGCCCCAGCCTGGCCGCGCGCCGGGACCCCGCCGCCGCCGCCCGGGGCGCACATTGGCGGCGGCCGCTGCGCCTCGCCGGCCGCGGGCGGGCTCGGGTTCCCCTTGGCCGCGGCCGCCGAGCCCTTCCTCTCCATCCGGCCGCCGCCCGGCGCCCCGCGAGCGCCGCGATCCGCCCGCCGCAGCCGCCGCGCCCTCCCGGGTTTAAAAGCGGCGGGCGCCGGCCGTGACACCCCGCGGCGATCCGGCGCCCCGCACTCCCATTCTCCGCGCCGGCGGCGGGAGGCTGCTCCCTCCCCCTCCTCCCCCTCCTCCCCCTCCTCCCCCACCCCTCCTCCTCCCCCTCCTCCCCCTCCTCCTCCTCCTTCACCAAGCCTCCTCCTCCTCCTCTCCCCCTCCTCTCCCTCCTCCTCCCCCACCCCTCCTCTCCCTCCTCCTCCCCTTCCCCTCCTCCCCCTCCCCCTCCTCCCCCTCCTTCCCCACCACCCCTCCTCCTCCCCTTCTCCTCTTCCCCCTCCTCCCCTCCTCCTCCTTCACCAAGCCTCCTCCTCCTCCTCTCCCCCTCCTCTCCCTCTTCCCCCTCCTCCCCCTCCTCCCCCACCCCTCCTCTCCCTCCTCCTCCCCTTCTCCTCTTCCCCCTCCTCCCCTCCTCCTCCTTCACCAAGCCTCCTCCTCCTCCTCTCCCCCTCCTCTCCCTCCTCCCCCTCCTCCTCCTCCCCCACCCTCCCTCCTCCTCCTTCCCTCCTCCCTCTCCTCCTCCCCCCCCCCCCCTCGGATGGCCGTCCCCTCCCTCCCTCTCTCCCCGCCCCTGTCGCGCGCCGCCCGCCCTTCTCTCCCTCCTCCCCTCCGGCAACCTGCGGGCGGTGGCGACCTGGTCCGCGCGCGGGGCCGGCGGGATGGGGGACCGCGGGCCCGACTGGGGTGGCGGCGACTGTCGCTGACCCGGAAGGAGCTGGGCTCGCCCGAAGGAGGGGAGGATCAATGACAAAGACGGCCCGGTTCTTGCCCATTCAACCCAACCCTCGGAGACGCGCCTGGTGTGAAAGAGACGTAGGGGGGAGGGTGCGCGTGTGCGCGCGCGTGCTGGGGAGGGGGTCCAGCAGCGAGCAGACGCAGGCAGACTCACGCCCGATACTGCTTGAAAACTGGAAAGAAAGGTGCGGCTGGGAGCAGGGGCCGTAGGCACAAGCCCTGGCTGCTTGCTCGTGGCGGTCGGGCACTAACACGTGTAAGGGGGCAGAGGCTCTGCCAGGTCGTCGCCGCCCAGGTGTGTCTCCCAGGCGTCCGGGACACCGTGCGCAGGAGGGTGTGGGGCGTTGTCTTCTAGGAGCCGCGGACACCTCTGTATGCGGGCAGCTGGGCAGAATGAATCACAGATACTGGAGATGGAAAACACCTGTTACCGTGGGTCATCAGGCTGGGCTGCAGGCGATCCGGTTTCCACGTACAGGACCGTTCCGTGCCCTTCCTCCGGAGGGTCCATTCTTTCATTCACTCTTGCAGGCAGCCTGAGTGCCCGCTGTCACATGCTGGGAACTGGCTGAGGTCAAGGGGCAAAGATACCTGAGAGACACCTAACTCTGGGAAACGACCAAGGGGTGGTGGAAAGGGAGGTGGGCGGGGGGGGGGGGGGATGGGGTGACTGGGTGACCGGCACTGAGGGGGGCACTTGACGGGATGAGCACTGGGTGATATGCTATATGTTGGCAAGTTGAGCTCCAATAAAAAATAAAAATAAAATTTAAAAAGGGGCAAAGATGTTAGAGGGTTAGAAGCATTGCCCTAGGTTTGCAAAGTCCAGGAACCAAGGGGAGAAACCCCCAATCCTACCCCATCACCCAGATATATTCTTTGCCGCTATTTTGCTGTAATTCCCACCCCTTGTTTTCTCCACATCCTTATTTGTACAGTGTTTTTTTTTTTTTTAACAAACATGAGTGGTATGGGGTGATATATACAGTTTCCCGCTTTTTACTTTCTATGTGATTAAATAGTCTTTTAAAGCCTCGTTTTTAATGACTTTGTAATATTCATTTTATGTGTGTGTCATGGTATTCTTAGCTGTTTTTCTATGGTCAGATAGATTGATTCCAACTGTTTGTTATTATAAATAATGCAAAGATAATAAAAATAATAGACCCACTTATATATAGTGCTTTCTTTGTGCCGGGCACTGGGTTAAGTACTTTACATATAATAATTCATTTAATTCTCATAACAACCCAGTGAAATAGGCACTATTATTACCCCCATTTTGGACACCAGGAGACAGAGACTTTCCCAAGGTCACACTGCCAGTAAGTAGTGGAGGTGGGATTTAAATCCAAGCAATCTGGCTTCAGAATCTATGCTCTCAATTATTTTTATACTTAAAATTTTGTCCTAATTTATTTCTCCTTACAAGAAATTATGTTGATTTTTTTAAAATGTCTCAAGCCAGGGCGCCTGAGTGGCTCAGTGGTTTAGCGCCACTTTCAGCTCAGGTTGTGATCCTGGAGACCTGGGATCGAGTCCCATGTCGGGCTCCCTGCATGGAGCCTGCTTCTCCCTCTGCCTGTGCCTCAGCCTCTCTCTTTGTGTCTCTCATTAATAAATAAAATATTAAAAATAAAATAAAATGTCTCAAGCTCCCACCAGCAAGGTAGTAGTTTCACAACATCATTGCCAACACTGAGGGTTAAACTTTTTTTTTTTTTTTTTTTAGGGTTAAACTTTAAAAAGTATTTTCTAATTTGATGAATGAGAACTGTACATTGAACGACCTGGAGTAACTTTAGTTACAAGGGTGAACATTTTTTACATGTATAGTTGCCATTTGTATAGTACCAAGGGCTTTGATTTGGACATGATCTTAACATACTAAATTACACCTTTTATGTTACAGTATCTTACTTTTCTAGGTGCGTTAACATCTTTAATCCCATTTAATCCTTACATTAGCCCCAGAGAAGGAAAATGATTCTTTACCCACACAGGGAGTTCGCAGTGTTTTTTGACAACTGAAACATTTTATTATTGTAGTGGTTGAGAGGCTTTGCACTTAAGATGTACGCGGGGTTTTTATCTTTGCTGCTTCCTCGGTAAGTTATTCAATTTCTGAAAACTTCAAATTCCCTCACTTGTTATATGGGGATACTACTTACTTCATAAGGTTGTGGTCAAGTACATTGTAAGTGCTCAGCAGATGGTAATTTAATCATTATTCATTAAATCCTGTCATTATTGGATCCCCTAATAATATGATGACAGACTTGTTAATCCATAAATGTTTGTCAGCCTGTGGCGCTTTTTACTATAAGGTATTATATCAGGTAGAGCAAAGAGAGGAAATTGGGGGTTGAATGCTCTTCCTACTCAGGCAAATGTTGGACAAAGATCCAGGCCTGGGATTTTGGTACTGTTGGAACTAAGGTATGCGTTGGGTTTGTGACAGTCACAACTATTTAAAGGTGACAAATACTGCTGTGCCAAATTGCTTTTTGTTATCCTACCATATCCTGGCTGAGTGGTGCAGTATCTCATTCTTAGATTTTGGGTTTGAGGACTGGGCTGCAAGAGACATGTGATGCATGTGGTTCTATACTGTGTGTGAGACAGAGCCCAACACAAAAGCTTCTTAGTAGCTTGGATGAAGGAGAGCATGAGTGAGGAAGGGAGAAAATATTATGGGTGGAGGGATGGAGTGACAGGAAATTTACTATGCCCATCTGTCCTACTCTGCGGAGCTGTGTGTGTGTCTACAACTGTTTTGTTTGCTTGTCTTCAGTGTGCTTCTGTCTCTAAGCCACTCACTGGTGAACGTGTGCTGGTTTCGCAGAAATGATCTTCTCCCTTCACATGGAATTAAATGGGTGCCAAAGAGAATTTCTCAAACATCCTTTCATTAACTCTTGACCATATGCGGAGCAATACTTTTGGAAGCAAGCAAAGATCAAGATGACAATTTGGGCATGGATTTAGGATTCAGAAACTCAATACTTCTCAAGCTTTAATGTGCATGTGAATCCCTTGGAGATTTTATTAAAATGCGATTCCCAGATTCCGTTCATCTAGGGCGAGGCCCAAGACTGTGCATTTCTAACAAGCTAGATGATGCTGATACCGCTGGTCCAGGGCCCACACTTTGAGGAGCAAGTATTTAGAGAAAAGAGCACTTTCATCTCTCCCCTTCTCTCCTGACCTTTGTCTTCTCCCAGGGAGGACTTGTTCATTAGATTGGTCAGATTCCAGGAAATTAATTGGGCCATATTGAACAAGGGTAGGGCTGGGAACCTCCATGCAGCTTTTCCTTCAACTTCCTGCAGCAGGAATAGGTATGCTAAACCAAGGCCTGCTCTTGGGGATCTGGCCATCTTGTTTTCTCTTCTTCAGTTGCATAGCTGAGCATACTTTTTATTGCTTCCATTTCTGATCCAATATGGCAGGACAAAGTGTGAGAAGATTTTGGTGTGTAGTGGGGAAGGAGAGGCTTGGGCAGGCCTTTACTGTCAGCTGCTTGCTCTGACTTTGTTTTCACAAGAGAGCTCTGCACTAAGAAATTCAGCATCTATTCAGGTGAAAATAAAGTAGTATTTTGACTTCTCATCTGTCGATGGCTCTTGAACGTACTGTGTGCTGGTGAACCTCACAGGGGAGAAAGGTAACTGACCCCACAGTAGGTTTCTACTACTTGAGGTCCTTTGGCTCAATGTCATCAAAACCTCCCCTTTCATCCCTAACAGGTAAGCTCTGGGCGAGAGCCAGTGAATCCTATGGATGACCTTACCACTAATGGAATAGCTCATTACTGCTGAGATACGTAGGGAGGTTTCTTAGAGAAGATGTATGTGGAGCTATTTTGGTGGCAAGCACTTGGTATGGTACACAGCAGAAGGCATGGTGCTCCTGCTGGCTTTATGGGCCTCAGATTCTGTCCTGGGTTCTGACCTTGTTTCTGCTTCTCTGAGCCTATGCCTTTCTCACTGCCTACTGGTCTTCAGAGACTAAAGCCCCTTTCCTGCTTTCACCATTTCAGGCTCTGAAGCTTACATAGCTCCTAAACAGATGGCATGTGCTGCTTCCCTCTCCTTTCAGCTCAGTTTCCTAAGCATATGCGAAAGACATATATTTGAATCTCTTTTATACTAATCTAAGCTGTTCAGGGTTTGGTCACATGCCAACCAAACCAAAGCTATTTTGGGGATGTTTTTCTAATTGCATTCAACTTCACAATTTACCTGAGAAAATTACAGCATTTCCATCACCAGAATTTATCCATATTCAATCTTCAATCATCCCCCTATGGAAAAGTGGGAGATATTTAACCACTTCATGCCCAAATGTAGCATTAGCCATAGGAGGCTAATATGAGCTTCGTATTTTCATTCTTCCCACATCTGTCCACTCACCCCCAACCAAACAACAAATTTCTCCAGTCTAGCCTTTAATAATTAATAATTAATTTAATAATTCCAATCTAGCCTTATTTAGAAAAATAAGGCCTCTCTACCTATCCCTACCTTTTCCTACTGCTCAATCCACTCAGCATGCCACAACCTTCTCATACCCAATATCAATTTTGGCCCTCTGTGGGAGCCAATATGTCAGCTTTTTGGATCCACTAGCATCCCTTCCTTAGGGGACCCTTCCTTCCCCTATTCCATATGGTCCTGGTGGAGCTATCAATCATGGTGTCTGAGGTTTGCCCCCCCCCCCCCAACTTGCTACCACTTATTCCAGGCTTGGCCAATCATATTATTCCATCTCCCTATCCCACAGTGATTGGTTAAGGAAGGGGAATCAGATCCAAATAGAGACAATCAGTGATTTCCGGGGGATTTACATCCAGTCCTTAGAAGAGAAAAGTTCTTTAAGTTGGGAGGATTTGAGGTGGAAGCTATCAATGGCTATCTCTCCCACCACCTGGAGGAGTATCTGAAAAATGAACAGAGGCAAAAGGATATGAGGGTAGACAGAGCTCTGGTGGTATCAACAGAGTTCTTTGATCCAGTAGTTTTTAAGGCCAGGTACACCCTGTGCTCCCTAGTATGTGAACCAATGAATTCCTTTTTTTTTTTTTTTCGTGTGAATTCCTTTTCATATTTGAGCTAGTTTGAGTTGTCATTTAGTTAGAAGACTGTTGATCTATATATTCCTTCTCAGGTATTTACCTCTATCTCTCACCACCTATTGCCACCCCAGTTTGGCTGCTGCTACATGTGGCTGGTAAATATAGCCATGACCCCTGCTTACAGCACATACATTTTAAAAATTCTTTTATACTCATTAAAAAGAGTTTAGTTATTCATTGACTCTTAACTTCATGTTATGGAAAATTTTAACATAAAGGAAGAACAGTATAACATATCCTCAAGAACCCATCACCCAGCCAACATAAACAACTACCAGCAACCAATATTTATGGCCATATGTTTGATTTTGCATATGTACCATTCTCTCTTATATCTCTGTGCCTTGGGAGTTGACTTTCCTGTGTGTTTCTCTGTATTTATCTCTCTGTATTTCTTATTTGCTTGATCTTAAAATATTAGGTCTTTCAGTCAAAGGCACTAGACTTGCTTCAAGATTTGTCATCTCTCCTGTGAAGCCTTGCTGACCTCCATATACAAGTTCAGTGTTTTTTTTTTTTAAGATTTTATTTATTTATTCATGAGAGACACAGAGATATAAGGCAGAGACACAGGCAGAGAGAGAGAAGCAGGCTCCCTGTGGGGAACCCAATGAGAACTCAATCCCAGGACCCTGGGATCACAACCTGAGCCAGAAGCAGACACTCAACCACTGAGTCACCCAGTTGTCCCAAGTTCAGTGTTCCTTATGCTTTGCTCTGGTAGTTCCTTTTTCATGCTCTTATGTTACATAGCAATTATTCTTTCAACAAACATTTAATGAAAAATTTCACCATTTTAGGCATTGGAGATCTACCAATGAACAGAACAGGCAAAAATTCTCATCTTCGTGGAGTGGAGGGAGTCTGACAATAAACACCACAAATGAACAAGTTATGTAGGATGTTAGAGTGTGATAGATGCAACCAAAGAGGGGGTAGTTTAAGTGTGTGTGTGTGTGTGTGTGTGTCTTTAAATTTTAAATAAACACTTAACTACTCTGCATGATGATTATCTGCCTGCTTTTTTGTCCCTGTAACTGAACTGTGGCCACTTGAAAGCAGGGGTGGTATTTTAATTTTTTGGAACCCTACACCTACTATAGTAGTAAGCATTTTAGTAAGTAATAGTTGTGGAATAAATGGAATAAGCAGCAGAATACGAGACACAGACTAGGAAGATTGTTGGTGTCAAGGGAGGTTTTTGTTTTTTTTTTTAAGATAGTACATATATATGGAAAAAATTCCAACAGTACTTTCCATAAAAGAGCAGCGGTTTAGCGCCTGCCTTTGGCCCAGGGCGCGATCCTGGAGACCCGGGATCGAATCCCACGTCGGGCTCCCGGTGCATGGAGCCTGCTTCTCCCTCTGCCTATGTCTCTGCCCCTCTCTCTCTCTCTCTCTGTGTGTGTGTGACTATCATAAATAAATAAAAATTTAAAAAAAAAAAAAAAAAGAGCATATAATAAAAATTAAATTTTCCTTCTTTTTTTTTTAAAGATTTATTTATGATAGACACAGAGAGAGAGAGAGAGAGAGAGAGAGAGAGAGAGAGGCAGAGACATAGGAGGAGGGAGAAGCAGGCTCCATTCCGGGAGCCCGACACAGGACTGGATCCCAGGACTCAATCCCGGGACTCCAAGATCGCGCCCTGGGCCAAAGTCAGGCGTCAAACCGCTGAGCCACCAGGGACCCCCTTAAAATCTCCTTCTACCCTAGACTCATTCCTCCAAAATTCTTCCCAATGGGCATTCACTGTTACTTGTTTCTCATGCATCACTCCCCAGTTTGTCTACCTACCTATGTATATTAAATTATAAGTATTATAAATCTCCTCACCTCTCTGGATATTATTTAATTTTACCATAACCCTATTAGATTATCATGATGCTCATGTTACAAAAAGAGAAAACTGAGATTTTCAAAGGTGAGGTAATTTGCCCAAGATCACATGGTTTGGAAAGCTGGCTGGACTCCAAAAGCCATGCTTTTTGCCACCTTTGGAATTTTTGGACTTCTGCTCTAGGGACGAAGCTAAGAGAATTTACACAGGCTGGTGGACTGGCTTAGAAGATTTTTAAGATTCTTTAAGAGTCTGAAAATGCTCTGCTGCTGTGTTACCCCACCATCCATTCTCTGCTGTTTTTCTGTCTGGCTTTTTCCCTGGGAGACTGACCTCATGTACCAAGTGGGCTCCTTTGTCCTCTTGCTTCCAGTCAGCTTTGCCCAAAGGAAAGCACCCACATGATGAGACTGGAGGATGAGAGTAGAGAGAGATGAATACATTTCTTTCCCATTTCCTTCCTGCCTTGACACCATGGTTCTGGGGTGGCTATGTCCTCTTATTACAATAGTTATGAGTGGTCGCCCCCCTACTTCTGGGTCCACCTGTCAGTGGACTCTCCTAACACAATTTCTTGCCTTTTGCCCAAATACCTTCCATAGCTGGCTAATCTCTGGAAGCTTCAACATTCTTTCTTGGTTTCTATAACCATGCCCACACTTTTGTAAATAGTCTCCATGTTATAAATCTCTTCAGATGAATCATTAGTTAGCTTTTATTCCCTGTCATGACCTTATGGTGAATGCTATTTTAAGATGTTATGCTTTCCAGAAGACTCTCAAAGACCTGATACTATAAGACCCAGTGAAATTTATCTCTACTGGTAAAATTTCAGGTTAGTAGGGTAAGCTATTTGGAACTAATCTGGACCTTTTTACTCTAAAAAATCTACCTATTTGGCAGCAGCCTATTTGATCAAATGCTGAGAAGGGCTCTGCTTTTGGTATGTGAGATTATGAGTATGCATTTTTTGGTCATTGTTCCATTTCTCATAATTTTACATGTGTCAGCAAGCATTTAACATTTTAACAGCTTTTTCTGAAACACACACACACACACGCACGCACATTTCCCTTACAGAATTGCTGGAGAGATGTACTGGCTATGTACAGCTGCATAACAAATTATCCCAAAACTCAGCAGCTTAAAATACCATTTATTATTTTTAAACAATTCCACAGTTTCAGTGGGAGCATCTTAGTTGGGTATTTCTGACTCAAGGTGTTTCAGAAAGTTGCAGTCAAGCTGTTGGCTGGCACTGAAGTCATTATCTGAAGGCTCTACTGGAGAAGTTTTCAGTTCCAAGCTTACTCACATCCATGTTGGCAGGCCTACATTCTTTGCTATCTGTTGGCTGAACATCTTCATTCCTTACCAGGTAGGTCTCTCAATAGGATTCTTGAGTATCCTCATGGTATGACACCTGGCTTCCCCCAGAGTGAGAGATCTAAGAGAGCCATAGTCTTTTAAAATCTAATCTCAAAGGTGACATACCATCATGTCTGCCATATTCTGTTGGTCACACAGACTAACCCTGGTACAAGGTGGTAGGGACTACACATGGGTGTATATATTAAAGGAACATTTTGAGGGCTAGCTACCTCAAGAGAGAAGTAGGTATTATGTTTTTTTTTTTTATTGTAGCTACTTGCTAGAACTTCAGAGGGTGTTTATATTATGTTAAAAATGAGTTAAGCTAACTATTGATTATGATATGTATAAAAGCGTGCATTTTTATCATAAAGGTCAGGTGAAATTCAGGTAATTGAAAGGAATTTGAAACTCAAAGCTCTTTAGGTTTTTGGGTTTTTTTTTTCTGTAAATTTAACCTCCTCATTGTAAAAATGAAAAATATTATCAATGCATGTTTAAGGTGTTACAATATCATTAGTTCCTAGAACATTGCTTTGAAGCTAATATGCTAATAAAATTATTTTGTTGATTGCTACTTTATGGTTCATTTGGTTCCCAGTCTTATGGGGGGACAAGGTGTGGACTGCTTTTGACAAGTGTTGCCAATGACAGAATCTAGTGGTAGGGGTCAGGTGGCAGTATCCAGTGCCTTGTGCTGCCAATATTGTTCATTTATTTCATGGCATGAGTTGGGGACATTGTTCTTGCCTGTGTAGCCCTGAATCTAGCCCTGGTGATTCTGTAATCTACCCAATAGCAGTTTTTTGGGCAGTATTTCATTCATTTCTATTGGCAAATCTTTGGGAATATTATGTAATGGATTGTGAATGTGCTATCCCAGGGAAAGTGGAACACAATTTAGGTTGAAGTGTATTCATTGATATAATCACACTCATTGGTTATTTTGGACTTAGTGCATTTTTTAATATTGTGGTAAAATACACAAAACATAAAATTTGCCATCTTAACTATTTTTATGTATACATTTCAGTGGCATTAGATACATGCACATTATTATACAACCATCACCACCATCCATCTCCCAAATCTTTTCATCTTGCAAAACTGAAACTCTATTCCCAATAAACACTAACTCTCCCCTCACCTCCTATAGTCTTTTTTTTCTATTGTGGTAAAAAGCATAAAATATACCCTCTTAATCATTTTAAAGTCTATTTTCAATTGTGTTAAGTATATTCACATTGCTGTGAGACAGATCTCCAGAACTTGCTCATCGTGCAAATCTGAAACTCTATACCTATTAAAAAAAACTCACCTCCCCCTCCTCCCAGCCCCTGGTAATTACCTTTCCATTTTTAGTTTTATGAATTTGACTAGATATCTCACAGAATATTTTATTTGTGGCCTCAGCAATTACATAAAACATCTTAAAGTTATAGCATTCTATTTTAAACTCATAACAACTTAACTTCAATTGCATATAAAAATTCCACTCCTTTACAACACCACCCCTCCACTTTTACTTTGTCACAACTTCTATTTTTATTACTGTATATGAGTTCACATAAATTTATAGTTATTTTTAAATATTTTTGTCATTTAAATTCCATGTACAATATTATAATAGTACAGGTTTCTATATTTGTCCATGCATTTACCTTTACCAGAGAATCTTACATATTTCATTGCAGTCTACTCTCCTTTGATTTCAACTCAAACTCTTTTTAATAATTCTTGTAGAGCAGGTCTAGTGGTAAAAATCCTCTCAGTTTTTGTTTATCTGAGAAAGTTTTAATTTCTCCCTAATTTTTGAAGGACAGTTTTTTTTTAATACAGTATTTTTGGCTGACAATTTTGTGTTTGTTTGTTTTCCTTTCAGAATTCTGAGTATAATGCCACTCTGTTCTGACCTATAAACTGTCTGCAGAGAAATCCATTGATAATCTTTTTTTTAATTTTTTTAATTTTTATTTATTTATGATAGTCACAGAGGGAGAGAGAGAGAGAGAGGCAGAGACATAGGCAGAGGGAGAAGCAGGCTCCACGCACCGGGAGCCTGATGTGGGATTCGATCCCGGGTCTCCAGGATCGCGCCCTGGGCCAAAGGCAAGCGCCAAACCACTGCGCCACCCAGGGATCCCCATTGATAATCTTATAGAAGGTCCCTTGTAGGTTACAAATTACTTTTCTGTTGCTGCTTTCAAGATTCTGTCTTTGATTTTAAACAGCTTGATTGTAATGTGTCTTAGTGTGGTTCTCTTTGGATTTATCATAGTTCACTTAAAAAAAAAGATTTATTTATTGAGAGAGAGAGAGCATGAGCTGGGGGAGGAGCAGAGGGAGAGAGAATCTCAAGTAGGCTTCACGCCATCTGGAGCCTGATGTAGGGCTTGATCTCACAACCCTGAGATCATGACCTGAGCTGAAATCAAGAGTCGGACACTTAACTGACTGAACCACCCAGGTGCCTGTTCATAGCAGGATTCTTTAAGCTACTTGAATCTGTGTGTCCATTTCTTTCCTCATATTTGAGAAATTGGGGCCATTATCTCTTCAAGTAAGCTCTCAACTCCCTTCTCTCTTCTTCTGGATTCCCTAATATGTGTATTAGTTCTCTTGATAGTGTCCCATAAGCACCTTATGTTTTCTTTGCTTTTCCTCATTCTTTTTACCCCTCTGACTCAATGATTTCAAATGACTTGTCTTCAAATTCACTGATTCTTTCTTCTGCTTTATGGAGTCTGCTATTGAGCTCCCCTCAATGAATTTCTAAGCTCCATCTTTTCTGTTTGGTTATTTTTTAGAGTTTACATCTCTTTGTTGATATTCTCATTTTATCCATTTCCCTGATATTTAGTTGTCTGTGTTCTCCTTTGGCTGATTGAGCATCTTCATGACAGTTATTTTAAATTCATTGTCGGACAGCTCATAGATTTTTTTTTAAGGGGTCAGTTTCTGGGGTTTTATTTTTGTTTCTTGTTTGCCTTATAATCTTTCCTTGGGATTTGGGCATTTAAAGAAGCAGCCACTTCTCCCAGCAGTGCTGGTCTTTGTCTACTCATTTTGTGCAGGAGAAGACTTTCACCAATCAGCTCAGCTGCAGGTTCTAGGACACCTCGAACCTTTTCTAATCTATTGCTCTCTGTGGTGTCTACCCATGGTTCTGCAGCTCTGGCATGCTCTCATCTCTGTTTTCAGTGGCTTCTAAAGGAGTACCAGCTTCTTAAATGGTCCAAGTCAGGCAAGATAGAAACCAGTCACTCAGGCAAACCCTGGACAAATTAGAATGTTGGGCACATGGTCCACTCTTTTGTTTCTATCCTGATGGTCTGAGGGATTTCCTCCCAGTTGCTCAGCACTATTCTGCATGAGGGAAGGGCGAGTCAAATACTGCAAATTTCCATACCCTTTATGTTGGAACTCTTTCTTGGTTTTACAATGCTTTGAGTGCTGTAGCTTTTTATCTGGTCTCTAGAGTTGTCATAAAAGTATTGTCAGTATATTGTTAATACGGTATCTCTCTGGGGAAGGATGGCCTGTAGCCTCTTAGTTCATTATCCTGCTGTTGTCTTTCTCTCCATCCATAGCCTTTAATGAACTCTTTTTACTCAAACCAGTTGAATTTGAGTACCTGACTCATACGATATTATTCCCTTGGCATCATAATGTTAGAACCAAGGAACTATCAGTTTTTGATGAATGAGTTGGGAATTTCAGGCTAAGAACTTTTTTTGACCTTTTCATGCACTTCAGATCACACCTTTGACCACCACAAATGTTTGGAGTGGGACTGTGCTAGTTTCCTTATGATAACTGTGAAGTGTGGGTTTTATAATTATGGAGCTGCTGAAGACAGCCAGAGTTTCTTTCCCTTCTCTTGTACTGAAGAGCTCTTCAGATCTGCAGAATTGCATTTAAACTCCTGCAGATTCTGCTGCTGTTGCAACTATATGTCACCAGCCAAACTTATCATCCATTATTTATTTCCTTTCTTTACATTCTGCCCCAGCCCTCCCACTCACAGGCTGCAGAGGTTTTGTCAGTAAATTCAGGGCTTAAGTGAGAGCCTGGGAGGAAGGTATTTTAACACAGGGTGGGTAGTGTGGAGAAAAAGAATGAAGATGAACATACAGCTTCATATACACTTGTTTCCCAGATAATCTTGTAATGGGAGTATAATATATCTAGCTCATCAAGACCAAAGATTCAGGGCTCTGAACTTTCTCAGCAGAGCTCAGGCTAACTGGTGGGGACTAAGGCTTCTTAAGCCTAATATTAAGAGAGTAACAGATGAAAGCACGTATCACACCACATAGAGGAATTTACTTTCCTTTTTCTCTCTTTCCTCTTCCTTTATTTCTATTTTCCAGCCACTAAATTGCACTATAGTTGATACATTTGTTCCACAGCCAAGTACCTTTTTTGCTGAGAAGGTAAGGTATTACATTGTTTCAAGTTGGCTATTACTGGCAAAGTGCTAGCATTAACAGGGGTACCTTGGCAGAAGGCAGAAGACAGGGAAGGTCTGGAGAAGAGTACAGAATCAAAATAGATAGGCCTGAATTGGGGTGAGGGAGGGGATGGAAGGGCAGGACAAAAGTATTGTCGAAATGGAGGATGATCAGATAGCTAGAGTACAAGTACAAAAAAAGCATGCCAAATGTACATTTCCAAGTTTAGTGTATTAGCTTGGAGACTTGGGGGGCACCATACTCAGGATCTATCTTAAAAATTTTTTGGAATTATAGTTGCCTGTTACTAATCCTTTCTAAGTTAAAAAAAAAAAAAAAAAAAAGCCAGGGGCAGCCCTAGTGGCTCAGTGGTTTAGCTCCACCTTCAGCCCAGGGCCTGATCCTGGAGACCCAGAATCGAGTCCCACGTCAGGTTCCCAGCATGGAGCCTGCTTCTCCTTCTGCCTGTGTCTCTGCCTCTCTCTCTCTCTCTCTCTCTCTGTGTGTGTGTGTCTCTCATGAATAAATAAATAAAATCTTAAAAAAAAAAGCCAGAGAAAGGTAAAATATTGTCTCATTTTATTTGTTTGTGCTTTTTTTTTTTTTTGTCCTGGTGAATCTGGGTTCTCGAGTTCCTCCTGAGCACTGAGAATAAAATCCAGCCAGTCTCCTGTTTCTGGATCTAAAAGAAGAGCCAATAGGATATTGTTTTGTGAAGCAGAGACCCCTGCTGGCAAAGGTGGCTTCTACTATATGGTGAGGCACCAGGCTGTCTCCCAAGCTGTGGAGTGGGAAGCCCTATCTCTGCACCTTCAGGGTTGAAAAATCTCACTACCTCAACTTGGCCCTGGGCCAGCCTATTTCTGACTCTATCTTCTTCTTCCTTAACTACTTCCAATGCTTAAGCTAGACAAAAACTTGTTAAACCAGAAAACTCAACACAACCATTCAAAACCATACTTTTAATGGTGTAACTTATGTGAAATAAAATGTGATAAGGCTCCATGGCACAGAAACAAGTCACTGACTCTTTGAACAGGTGGCAGCAGGGGGTTGGGTGGTGGGAGAGGAACCTGAGAGGTTACCCCAACCAGAGTGGAGTGATCACAGCGAGGATTCTGAGGTCAGGCTTTTGTGTTCAAATCCTGGTTACCCGTGTGCATTCAGCAGGTGATAACTTCTCTGAGCTTCAGAATCCCCCTCTCAACAGTGGAGACAACAGTGCTTTGTAAAACTGTTGTGGAGATTAAATGCCAAATCTTTGCAAGATATTTTGAGTTTTAGGGGCATAATAAATGTTCAATACATGTTAGTTATTTTTTGTGGTAATTATTGTCACCATCAAGATTAAGATATTAGACAGAAAACGGGAGCCAATATAGCACTGTGGGCTAAAGAATGTGGGCTCTGTGACCTTGGGAAAGCTATTTAACTTCTCTCATCCCCAGTGTCCTCTCATAGGATTATTGTGAGGTTTACATACTAAAAAAAATAAAAAATAAAAAATAAAAAAAATAAAAAAGTCTCTCCTTAGCTCAATCTCTGACCAATTGAGTTAGATACAGAGACATTTGTTGCCAAACTAGAAAATCACTTCAGTAATCTAAAAAGGAGTGGGGGATGTAGAAGAGGTTGGGGTTTCAAGAAGCTCAGCAAGCTTTGAATTCAAAGGTCTAATATGTTTCAAAAGCCATACACGTCAACCTAACTTATGTTTCTGCAAGAGCTACCATCATTCTAGTCTAGGCTGGACCTTCCCGGGAGAACACCTAAGTTTGCAGGGATGAGTTAGGGTTCCAGGAGGCACTTATGGAACTGTTTGTGTGCCTGCAGCAGCTATACAGGACATTAGGCATCACCCTTTCCTAAATACTTAAACAGTTAGTTGTCATTGTTTGTATTGTTTTCAACAAGCATTGTGACTTCCATTACTACTGTCTTCCAGTTTCCTCTGAAATGTAGCCCAGGGAGATGCCTAGAAAGAAAAGGATCTGGATTTTAGCAGTTGTAATCTGCTTCATGACAAACACCAGGTTTTGATGTTCAGCAAGTATGGCCAGGAAGCCAGGACAGAAGATTAAATCAATGTAAGCCCATGATGGGACCATAAAAAATATCTACCAAATCCATTTCCTCTAATATTTTTAACACAGCCCCAATATTCTACTATAAACTCAGGGGCTGCGAGGGTACCTAACTTTACATATGAGTTAGGGTTCCAGGTTTTTCCTTAGTTTTATAGATTTTCCTTAGTTTTATCTGCCCTGTACACTTCTTCACTTGTATAATTCACCAGCACTTCAAACACAACTAAAACAAAACCCAACTAGTCTACCCCCTTCCCCAAACTGCTCTTCCATATGTTTTCTATCTCCGTAAATCATTCCACCCAACTGCCAAACTAGCTTTCTTAAATTCTCCTTCTTCTCACCCTGGGCTCTTCACCAATTCCTATCAATTGCACCTCCTAAATATAGTTCATTTCTTTCTATCATTTGCTTAGCATAGGTCATCATCTTTTCAGGCTTAGATTATGATAACATATCTAAATCCACATCTGACTTTGTCACTTGCCTCCTTAGAATCTTCCTCTAGTATCCCACAGCTCTCAACCCCTTGATGTAGTTTTTCAATAATCTTGCTCCTGATTTCCACTCTTGCCTTATCTCTCCCAACCAATCATTCTGAACATTTTTCAATTTCTTATTCTCTCTTGCCACTTGGCATTTGTTCATGCTCTTCCTTCTGCCTTGCATTTTCTTACCTCTCTTGTTCATATGGTAAACTCCTACTTCTCTTTCCTGTCTCTGCTTAAATATCTCTTCCTCCAGGAAGCCTTCCCCCATTTCCATCATGTGTTTTATATGCTCTTTTCATGCTCTTAGACCACTTTGTTTCCTCCATCATGGCTCTGACTCAATTACCACATTCTAATTATCAGGTTCACACTAGACCAAAATGTTGAGACTATCTTTATCTTATTCAGTGTTATTTCTCTGTCACCTCACACAGTGATTGGCACAGGATGTTACATTCTAAATATTTTTAATGAACTATGAATAATAAGACAAAAATGTCATTTTTGTATACTGTAGCTGTCTTAAGTTAAAATCACCTATATTTGGTGAAATCAACATGTAATCAAAAATTGAAAGATCCTGAAGTTCTCTCTTGATCTGCATCTTTGGCAAGTCCATCTTTGGGACTTTTCAACCCATCACACGCTCAGGCCAGTGCATGTAGTCTAGAGAAAAGAGTGAGCCAGGTGCTCGATTTAGGAGTGTTGAAATGCTGACTATAGTAACAGTCAAAAGCTTTCATGCCTTACAGATTCAAGAACCTATAAAGCCACTGGACTTCTCATTGAAATATTTAGGAATGACATTTGACACACAAAGCTTACACTGAACAATCAACAAATATTTACTGAACACTTACTATATGCTGGACTCTGTTCTGAACATCAGACAAAAATGCTTTCAGAATCTCTCATTCTTGAGGCTTACTTAATCCTCTAACAAACTAAACCTACTTAGCCCTCATTACTAATCCTAGAGTAGCATCTGTGAGAAACACTTGGTTAAACTTGTGTGTTTGGTTGGCATGTGGATTGGATTTCTTATAACCTGGAAAAAGGAAAATTATTCCTGTATCTGGGACATTTGTGCAGCACAGCTAAACTGACAGAGGATATCTTTCCAGGAAATTTCCATTATTATTCTTTTTTTTTTTTCCTGTTCCTTCTATGAGTTCCACTGAATTGGTTTCTGATAAAGAATTCAGTGGTGCTTTCTTTTCCAAGAGACAGAATATAAGTAGAAAAAGGAAATGTGGCTGAAAAATAGAAGTTCAATAACCAAAGCAGCTCCAGTATACCTGTGTAAGGTAGAATGGTAGGCAGCTGAAAAGACTTGAGATTCTTCCCCAAAGAAGACAAGGAACAAAACTGCACTCTATCTTTTAAACAAACCTTATTATGGGAAACAATGGAAATCTCATTCTGTGCAGGTGGGAGTGTAGAGTAATAAGTTACTTTGATAACAATTTGGTATTTTCTTCCAAAGTTGAATACATGTATACCCCATGACTCAGAAATCCCACTTGGAGGTTTATACACTACAGGACTGCGTACACATGTGCACCAGGACACAGGTTTAAGAGTAATGCATAGGAGCATTACTCAAAATAGCCTCAAAATGAAAACAATCCAAATGTTTACCAAGAACAGAAAGAATAAATTATGTAATATTAATACAACTGAACACTATTCAGGAATAAAAATGAACAAAATACAACTATAAGCATTTAGATCAACTTAAAACATAAGGTTAAGCAAATACTCAACATGTAAAAAGAGTTATTATATGATCTCATTTATATAACACCCCCAACTACCAAAAAAGGCAGATCTAATCAATTATGTTTAGGAATGCATTGTTAGGTGGCAAAAATAAAGACAACCAAGGAAGCCATTACCATAAATGTCAAGATTGTGGTTACCTTCAATGCAGAGAAGGAAGTTGGGATAAGAAGAAACACAAGGGTAGCCACATTCTATCCTTTCACCTAGGTGGTGGTTAAATGACATTCACTCTGTAATCATTAAGCTTTGTAACTTTTTTTATACACACATATGCAAATACACACACACACACACACACACATATATATTCCTCCTCTCCAATAAACAAGGTTAGGAAGGCAGTCTTCCGTGGTTTGGGGCAGTCAATAGTAGTGTATCCGTTTTATAAAGAATGTAAGCCTTCGGGGATCCCTGGGTGGCGCAGTGGTTTGGCGCCTGCCTTTGGCCCAGGGCACGATCCTGGAGACCCAGGACCAAATCCCACGTCGGGCTCCCGGTGCATGGAGCCTGCTTCTCCCTCTGCCTGTGTCTCTGCCTCTCTCTCTCTCTGTGTGACTATCATAAATAAATAAAGAAAAAAAATTTAAAGAAAAAGAATGTAAGCCTTCCTAACCTTGGATTATTGTGAACTTGACTATGAAAATCATCTCAAAAGTCCTTATTTACAAGACTATTTGATCCAGACATACGACGACAGCTGGTACTATTCTGATAAGTTGGGGATGGCTGTTTTTTTTTTTTTTTTTTTTTTTTTTTTAAATTTATTTATGATAGTCATACAGAGAGAGAGAGAGAGAGGGGCAGAGACACAGGCAGAGGGAGAAGCAGGCTCCATGCACCGGGAGCCTGACGTGGGATTCGATCCCGGGTCTCCAGGATCGCGCCCTGGGCCAAAGGCAGGCGCCAAACCGCTGCGCCACCCAGGGATCCCGGGATGGCTGTTTTTAAATGACTTTTCCAAGGACTGATAGTTAGGAAAGAAACCCTGGTCAGGGGGTTAGACTGATATTAATCAGGAGTTTTGAGTTCCATTTTCAAATGAATGAAAAAAGGTACATTCCTTTCTTCCTCTTAAACTGTGCTTCTCAATCCCGGTTATATGTTGGAATCACCTGGGGGAGCTTTAAAATGCTGATGCTCAGGATCCATCCTCAGAGATTCTAATTTAATTGGTTGGGGTTTTAGCCTGGGCATCAGGATTTTTAGCCTAATTACCTTAAAATCTCCAGGTGATTGTAGTGTGCAACTAGAGCTAATAATCAGTGCATAAAGCCTAATTTCATTTTGAGCACATAAGTCAAAGTACACAGTATTCCTCATTGATGAATCCTGGAGTGAGAAATCCTGGATATTATTTCTTTTTTTAAAGATTTTGTTTATTTATTCATAGAGACAGAGAGAGAGAGAGAGAGAGGCAGAGACACAGGCAGAGGGAGAAACGGGCCCCATACAGGAAGGTGGACTTGGGACTCAGTCCTGGGTCTCCAGGATCACACCCCAGGCTACAGGTGGCACTAAACCGCTGTGCCACCAGTGCTGCCCCCTGGATTTTATTTCCAGACTTGCTCCTAACTAGCTCTGCAAGTTCTTCCCTTTCCTGTGCCCTAATTTACTTATCTGCAGATCAGGGAAAATGGGCCTCATGACATCTAAGGCTTTTTTCTATCCTGACTTTCCTTAGTTAATACTAATGGTTTCTTCCTATTTTAAAGCTACAAATGACCCTTGAAACCTTTGTAGGATTTTGTATGTTAGATAAATAAAATGAAATAATAGTGCCACCATTCTTCTTTGGCCACTTAATTTTCACTGAACAACTTTAGAAAAAATATATTTATCAACTAAGTAATAGTGTCAGGCACTGAACAAAATTAATATTTTTTCCCTCTTAGAGTCTGTTGGAGATAACACAGGGGGAAGAAAATGGTGAACAAATGGAAATATTTGTAATCACTGATAGATGCCATGCAAACAAACAAACAAGCCCAGGAGGAAGCTCATCTAGAATTAAAGGGGGGAGGGAGGCTGCCCTCAGATAGTGTGATCATGGGGATCACAATGAAATGTTGACAGGATAGGAAGTGTTAATTCACTCACATTAACAAATACCTATTGACCTCTTCCTACAGGCCAAGCACTACTCTTGGTCTTAGAAATAGAGCAGTGGGAAAAACAAAAACAGAAACAAAAAAACAAAGTCTGGGCCTCAAGGAGCTTGCATTTTGGAGGTGACAAGGAGGCAGAGAAAATTTGAAGTCTGTATGTGTATACAGGAGTAGTGAGTGGGATGGGTACGCATTTCAGGTCAAGGAACTATCTACTGTAAAGGTCCTGCAGATGGCAGCTGGGTATTTCAGGAACCTAAAGCAGGCTAGTGTGCCTGGAGCACAGAAAGGGCAGTGAGACCTGTTTGGAGAGGCAGGAAGGCCTCATTTCCCAGGCCAGGAAATGAGTTAAGCAAATATGGTTTATGCAAAGCACC